>NW_026596234.1:9756346-9794211 GCF_907164565.1 Psammomys obesus | reverse complement strand
TATATATATATATATATATATATATATATATATATATATATATATATGCATACACGCATACACAGCCTTGCTCAGCAAACCCCTGCTGAGTTCTGTACTGGCTCTTAGTGGCCGGAGGCAAGCCTGGGGCTGGTTCAGGAGGGTGCTGGAGACATCCCTGAGATTGCCCAGGGTTCTCAGGCACCTCGAGAGGCATTTGCCTTCTGTGGGTTTGCAGGCAGGAAAAGGCATGGGGTATATTATTTACCTTTTTCTACATTTCCCCCAAATTTCCCAATCTGTTTCCATAGCAACCCTAATAGGGATTGGGTTGCTAGGTAAGTATTTGTTTCTATAGAAACAATTTGTTCTATAAGAGAAAAATATTTGCTTGGTTGTACATGAAATATAATGTTAGGATTTGGGTCTTTTTTAATTAAAAAAAAATTTTTTTTTGGTCTGTGTAATATCTCAAGCCACCTACAGATGGACTCGGCATCTTCAGGCTCAAAGTCTATCCTGGTGTTCCACAGGTGCTAGAGAGAGGACATGGGGGCTCAGCCCTTGTCATCTTTACCGAGAGTGTACAGTTTTGCATTAAAAGGAAAGTGCAGACCATTGACACGCTTGCACACAAGGGGTAGACCTGCTATTAATTGGGCATAGAAACTTGCCACTGTCCTGATTTACTTTTAAGAACTCTGAGGGGTTTGGAAGAGAATGAGTTAGGTAGTTTGTCGCAAACAGCAAGAACCCAACTCAAAACTGGGTAGCCGAAAACCATCGATAACAAGGACACTAGGGCTCAGGTTTTAGGGTGTTGGCGGCTTCAGGAAAGGCTGGATCCAGGGGCAGCTATGCGATCCTGTCCTCCTTTCAACGATACTCCAGAGTGGGTGGACATCACTCGCAGGCAGGCTCCCCAGAGGCTCCCAGAGGAGCTGTGTTTCTGGCTGCTTCAGGTCAGACTCTGAGGGGTGTGGGAGCCTGAGTGATCGTGCCAGAATCTGGAAGGCCAGATGGTGGGCCTGTAGGAATGCCAGCTCCGGGGAGGCGCCCATCTTGATTACTTTAATTGACGTGGGGAGACTCTCCCACTGTGGTTTGTGAGCTGGTCGTGGCCTGCAGGAAGAGGAGAAGGCGCACTGGGTCGGCATTCGTCACTCTCTGCTTCCAGCGGTGGACGTGGCCAGCTGCTGCAAGCTCCTCTTCCCTGCAGGATGGACTGCAAGCCATGAGCTGTGAGCCAGAGTAGACTCTCTCTTCCTTGAGGTGCATCTGTCAGGTATCCAGGCAATAGAAGAGCCACAGAGACAATCTGCCAGTCATTCCAGGAGAAAGTCACGGAAATGACAGAAGCAAAGAAGGAAGGGCTTGTTTGGGATCACGGTTTCGGGGGACCGTAGCCCTCCTGGAGGGAAGGGTGTGGCGGCCTGGATGCCTGTAGCAAGTGGCGGAGACATCTCGGTTCTTGGCAGATGGGGAGGCAGAGGGCCCAGGCATGTCTGAGCCTGTTCCCAGCTTCCTGCTTCTGCCACAGCACCTCCAAAGGTCCCCACTACTCCTCAGACAAGGCCATCCATGTCCATCCGTGAGGCCTGGGAAGGGTGATGAAGGAGCCAACTGGCCAGGCCCAGGGGCTTCCCTTTGAGTCAGAGGTGAGGCCAGCACTTGCTGACCACCCAGAAGACGGAAGATCGGCGGAGGAGAGCCCCAAAGAGAAGCCAGCACAAAGGGGGATGCGGTCAGGCAGTGTGTGTCACAGGGCCGACTGATTCCAGACGACCCACTAGGTCACAATCCGAAACAAGAGGGTGGGGGCCTGGGGGCTCAGGCAGGAAAGCCACTTGCTGTTCAGGCATGACTTAGAGCCCCGGAAGCCACGTTTAAACAAACCAGGAGTGGTGGCTCACACTTGTGATCCTGGCTAGGGCAGCTGGCCAGATAGCTTAACTCACTTGCTGAGCTCCGGCCCAATGGGAGACCCTGTCTCAAAAACAAACAAACAAAAACACAAACCAAGGTGGACAGTGCCTGAGAATAACACAGGAGTCACACACGCACATGCACACACACGCACACACACATTTGTGCACACACACAGGAGAAAGGAGGGCTATCTCCTGCTGTTCCCCAGCCCCCAGGCTGGCTCCCCCAATCTCTTCTGCTAATTAACCTCCTACCAGCACTGCCTCCCTAACATCCTTCGAACAGGCCTTTCCCCCCCCCCTTCATCTGAACGAAGTTGGGGGGGGGGAAGCAGAATTCATTTGCATGTCACCTAAAGCACATTTGCTGTGTCTTATCATCTCTTCAGAGCACAGCTGTGTAATTACAGTCACCTTCGGCCTCACGGTTTGTCTTATGAAAAGGTTATGATAAATGGGGACAAAAAAAATTAAAAAAAAAAAAAATCACCAGGAGACAACGGCCGAGGTCTCCTTTGCCATTGTCCTTTCAGCCTGAAGTTCAGAGAGTTCTAGCAAGTCACTTCAGCGGAAGCGACAAATAAGCTGCCTCAGATATGTGTGTAAATATGTATTATATATGTATATACTTGATATATATGTATGTATTTTTGGGAAAAATTCTCCAAGATGATGGAAGGTGTGAATGATTTCAGGAGGGGTGTTGGTGTGTGGCCAGTAATTTAAATTAACAAGATTTCCAGGGCTTATTAAGATCTTGAAATAGGATTGTTAAAATTCAGCATTTCGGTTTGAATTCAGCTGTTGCTCCGGGGGCTTCTGGGTTTTAAAACCGCCTCGTTTTCCTTGCCATTAGCTTGCAAAGATATTTTAAAAGTCTTACCCTGTCCTTAGGAATCTCCTTTCCTTGTTAATAAGCTGAGTTAATGGTTTTTGCAGAAATTGCTTCCATCCCAGTCTTGTCCTTCGAGTTAGGCACTGTCCTTGGGGGATTGTGTCACACGGGATTGCCGGGAAATGTCAGCAGGGACTGTGTGCTCCTTGGGTGAGTGTTTTGATGTACAAAGAGTGGGCTGCCCCCCAGCAGGTGAGGGGTGTTGGTGGGCTGGTCACAGTGAGTGTATCCGCCCATGTGTGCCCAGGAAGGGGTGGGGAGGCCTTGAGCTCTGCTGTTCTCTGTGTCCTTCACAGCCCTGGGGATGACGGTGACATTTGGCTGAGGGTCGGAGGTGACTGGGTGTCCTCCCACAGCAGTGACCAAGGGTGCAGTGTGGCGTCTCCTTGAGCTGGACATAACACCTGGCCATCACCAAGCCTGAGAAGGTTGAGGCCTGGGGCTTGTTTATTTTTAAGTTTTTGGACGAGACCCTGTCTCCACCTGCAGTTGTAATTGAAAGTGCATGACCTTGAACTTCTGATCCTCCTGCTTCCACATCCTGAGTGCTGAGGTTACAGGCGTGCACCGCTGTGCCGGGGGTGGAGCCCAGGGCTTTGGGTGTGCCGGGCAAGCATTCCACCACCTGAGCCACACCTCCACTCTCCACTTCTGAGGTGACTTGTCATTAAAACCAAGTCCCAAAGTGGACCCACCCTGCTGGTCTCCACCTGTGCTTTCAGTGGAGTCCATAGGCAGCTTCTTCATCTTGCCTCTGCTGGGGAGGGGTTTTCAGGGCAGGGGTCTGCGGGTCCTCCCTCCCTCTCGGACTGTTGGGCAGTCCTGGAAAGGATGCCCTATGAGAAGGGTGCAAACCAAATAACATCTCACTGACCCCTCTGCTGGGTTAGCCTGGTACCCTAGCCTTGCCAAGGATCAGGCTGGGAGGAGGCAGAGGAGGAAAGCTGAAAGCAGCGGTTCAGGCAAAGTCAGCTTTGAGAGCAGGAAAGGCAGCCTCCCTTCCTCAGAGGCTCCTGGAGTCATTTGCCCCAAGGAAGGGGGGGAGTGGCATCGGTGACATCTCTATTGTCTGGGCGTCTGGGGTGCACACCCTTGCACCCGAGTTTTCAGATGGGCTGGGATGTGGCTCACTTGTCTAGCTTGTATGAAGCCCTGGGTTCCATCTTCAGCACCACATAAGCCAGGTGTTGGGGGAACACCCATAACCCCAACACTGGAGAGGTAGAGGCAGGAGGATCAGAAGTTCAAGGCCATTCTTAGCTGTGTAGTGTGTCTGGGGCCATCCTGGGCTACACAAGAGCCTGTCTCCATGTAAGGAGCCACTCTGAAGCTTTTCATCCCATTTTGCTGTCAGGGAGAGAGTCAGAGGAAGAGGGGAGCAAGTGGCTTTGAGCTCTGGAGATCTGCAGACCAACGTGAAGGCGGAAGGCTGCTCTGGGCAGCGTGGTAGAAGAGAACGGTTCAGTTCATGATGAACAGGAAGCAGCAAGAGCCAAACAGAAAGAGGGGTGAGAACAGGATGTAGCCTCAAGCCAGGCCCTCCTCCGACCTCCTCTCAATCATGTATTATTTTCTGAACTCACCAGCGGTTAGTCCACTGCTTGGGCCAGGTGGCCAAGGTCTCAGGGGCTTCTCAGCCCAGTCAGCTGGCAAGATTCCCCCACACAGCTGGGACACAAGGGAGGGGAAGGTGGATGCTTTCATTGTCCTGTCCAAGGATGTCCCTAAATGAGTGTGGCCCCTCCCCCCAATGGCTCCAGTTTTGGGGCTCAAGCCTTCAACTCTCTGGGGATATCCCATTTATGCTGCTGTAGCCTTATACAACAGGGGTGGGGAATAGGGAGTAGGGGGATAGGGAATGGGGTGCAGGGCTGAGGGAGCAGGGAGTGGGGCGTGACAATGAGGCTTTCCATCAGGGCGGGGAGAGGTTGGAAGTCATTGGTCACATAGCTCATGGTATACAAAACAAAACAACCAGAAAATGTTTTAAAGTGTGACTAGTTGGGAGGGAGAGAATGGGTACGGCAAGGGCAATCAGGCATGAGTGCAATACGAATACATTACGTGTGTTTGAAAACGCCACATTGAAACTCATGGATAATTAACATGTTAACAATGTGGTTCACACTTGTAAGCGTACATATTTATGGCATAAAGTATAATATTTCAGTAATGTAAAGAATTGTTCAGATCAAATCAGAATGAGCAAGCCTCACCCAGGTATAAACCACACTTCCTATTGGGTTCAAAATCCCGGTTCGATTTTTTTCTAGCTGGTTTGAAACATACGAAGAATTGTTAAGCATGATGACCTATGCGCTTGGACTTAACCCTCCTAACGGTATGTGTGTGTATCCATGTGTACGTAGAGACCGGAAGCCAGTGTCAGGTGTCATCCTGGTCCTGTCAGTCAGTGTCAGTCAGCTGTCAGCCTGTTCCAGGGTTCTGAGTCCAAGCCTGGGTTCCAGCTTGTTGACTGAGAACAGGCAGGACTCTTCAGCCATTCATCCTCTTCCCAACTCATTCATGAGATGTTTCTAACTTTTCTCTAACACTCGGCGCTGGGCTGTCAGATATGACTTTGAAGTCTCCCTTGCTCGGAGATCAACGCCCACTCAGCCTCTACCTCCAGATCATCTCCACGTGGAAACCACGAAAAGCTCTCGCCTACACCATCGGGCTCTTGGTTCCATGGAGTTGTAGTCTGCGGAATGAGGAGAGAGCTGTTGTCCCCAGAGTTCCTGGGAGCAATGCCTTCACATTGCCATGGAGATGCGGGCTATCTTGAAATATATACCACCAGCCAACCACTCTTGGGGCTACTGCTGTCCAAGCTAAAAGAGCCTGGCTGCAACTCAGAGGTCTATGGTCCACTAGGCCCTTGGGCTCATCATTCCTTGAAAGCTGTTTTGTCTCTGACATAAGTAACAGTTTCACAGATTCAGTTTTTGTTTGATTTTGATGGATGGAAAAGTTCATTGTAAGCTCCCAGAAGCGCCAAGCAAATGGCAGATTTTCTTCTCAGGATGTGCAGAAGAGGACCCAAATGCAGTTAGTGGCACTGTGGGGAAGCAGAAAGAGCCCAAACACTAAGAACTATGTATTTCCCTGGTGTAAATCCTTGCATTATGGCAGACTTCTGGCCTGCTGCCTCTGTGATTTAATAACCTGCCAAAAGCCAGTGTGATGGCTGTAATCTCAGTACTCCTGGGGTTGAGGCAGGAGAGTTGTCACAAATTTGAGGCCATCTTGGGCTACATCTTGAGTTCGACTCTAACCTAAAGTGTAAGCCTTTGTTTGAACCTCTCCTCCAATAAATCAGTACCTTGCTTCATCATCATCAGCTCCTTTCTCACGCTTGGACCCAGCTTCTGCTTGCCCATTGGGCTGCCTGGGTTCACACCAGCTCTGCCTTTGGCTCTCTCTGGAATCTTGTGTCAGCAGCTACCCTCTCAAGTCTATTCCTAATCTGAGCAGCAGTGATGTAATAGCACTGGCCTCTCTTAGGCCAAAATAAGGAGTGGGAAGCACCGTGGGACCCTGCTGTTAAGGTCTAAGTCTGGCATTACTGGATAGCTCCCTAGCTCAGTACAAAATGATGGACTCCCTTTGTCAGCAAGGCTCCCTCTTCCCTGCCTGATCTGGGGGCCTGAATCCCCACATCCTCTACCTGAGGGATGTCATGTAGTCCTTAGAGAAAAAAAAAAAAAAACAGGTTCAAGTCTCTTTTTCTTGGTGGAACCTGTTCAGTAAGCCCCTGGTGGGGGGGCGTTCTTGGAGATGCCCTACCCTATGCTAATGAGACCTTAGCAAATGACCTTTAACCATACCTGGAGTTCTCCCCCCACCCATAGGATAATTAAGCACTGTGCTTCTCTTCTTGAGATAGGACTGTGCTGCTGCACATAAATGAAGCATCCCTGGCACCCCTAGCCCAGCAAGCCAAACACCCCTGAAGCCCCTCCCACTGCTCGAGGTTTATAAGTTCCTGTTTTTACACGAAATAAAGGGGACTGTCATCATCTTTCACCACAACCGGTCTCCACTCCTCTCTGAAGAATTTACCACTGGGTGCCTGGGACTTGGCTGCCACTAGGCAGATATAGCCTACAGTGCCCAGACTGTGCCGCCAGAGAAACGTGTTTCTGGTGCAGCACTCAGCAATGGTGGCAGTCCAGCAGCAGAGGTGGAGAATGCAGAAGGACACAGCAGTTGGCATACAGCAAGTGCTCAATAAATGGCAGCTTTTGCTCTGCAGTAGCATGTGGCAATCGTTTGACAGTACCAGATCCACACAGGCATCCTCACAGTGGGTACCTGGGTCTGCTGGCCCCAGCTCTGCCACCAGGCACCATGAGCAAGCTCTTCCAGGCTTTTCCAGAGCATTCCTTCACTCACCTCAACCATTTCAGCGTTCTCCCTGTACCCTGCTCCATCCAAACAGCACTGCAGCCCTCACCAAGGCCCCAGGGGAGAGCACACTTTTAATTCACACAAATTACAGACGGGATGATTAAGACCCGGAGAAGCTCAATGTGTGTTCGGGGTCCCACATAGCCCCAATAATTTCTTGATTTTATTTTTAAGATAGTAGTCTAATTGAAATTTAATTTACATACATTCAACTTTTGTGGGAGGCAGTTCACTATGTAGCCCTGGCTGTCCCAGAACTCTCTCTGTAGCCCAGGCTGGCCTTGAATTCATGGTGATCCACCTGCCTTTGGAGCAAAGATGTGTGCCACCAAGCCAGCCAGATGTCTTTTATTCTTTTAAATTGTTTTAAGTGATGCTGAAGCAAGCCAGTCCAGTCTCTGCTTTCCCCATGTGGGTCCTGGGATTTGAACTCAAGCCATCAGGCTTGGTGACAATCACCTCTACCTGTTGAATCATCTCACCGGCTCCACACTTATCTTCAGAAGGTGGGGCCCAGTGATCTCTAGTTTACTTACTGAGTTTCTGACCCCTCACCACTCTCCGAGTTTAGAATATTTTCATCAGTCCCCCCAAGAAAAGCCAGATACTGTTTTCTCCTCCCCACAAAAACTCCCCTCAGCCCTGCCCCCTGTTCCCGTGTGACATGAATAGACTCATGGCTGCTGTGTCATGAAAACCTTAGCCAAGTCCACGGAAGGTTCAGAGCAAGTCTAAGTGAGACACTCACCCTGCGTGTCAACCCTTGTGACGGGGAATGCTTAACTGCTATTTCACAAGGTCTCACATAGCCCGGATTGGCCTTGAACTCACTATGCAGCCAAGGATGACCCTGAGCTTTTGATCTTCTTGCCTCTACCTCTGTAGTGTTGGGCTTACTGGCTTTCACCACCATACCTGGTTTTACTTGGTGCTAGGGATGGGTGGCCCGAGCTATGAGTGCTGGGGAAGCAGTCTGCTGACGGCCTCCCTGGCCCAGCTATCCTCATTTCCGTCTATCACCTGTTCACTCTTGCCCCGTCTTGGTTTGTGGGCAAAGCAACAGAGCAGAATTATACGTATGTGTTTGAGAACAGATTTGTGCACACAAGTGTGGGTGCCGGGGAGGCCAGAGGAGGGTTTTAGATGCCCTAGAAGTGGAGCCACAGGCAGCCGGGAACTGAACTTGTTTTAAGGGCTGAGCCCTTGGCTGTGGTGTTGCCATCTGAACAGGGGCATCTTCTGAGGGGTGTGTGTGTGTGTGTGTGTGTGTGATTCTTCTCCTCAGTCTCCCCCTTCCTCTAGCAGAGCTGAGTGTCCTCTGAGCTTAGGTGCCTGGGAAGAAGTCCCAGGCCCTGCGACTGCCAATCAAGACAAGACAGACCCGGGAGCAGCTGTTTGGCACTTACTTATAAATCAGGTCTCAGTTCCTCCCCAGGGACAGAGAGTGACAGGGCAATCTGATCCAAGCATACTCTGTTTAGACACATGTGACAGAGGGCTGAGAGTGCCCTGTTTGGAGGCTCGGGATAGAGAGCTTCTCGGCTGTCAGGGATGCAAATCGCAGGCCATTCCTCTGCCTTCCAGAACCTGTTCAGCGGCTCTGGGTGTCTATAGGCAAAGCAGGTGGCAAAAATCACCTCAGAAACCAGGCTCTTCTGTTCCTGAGCAATGCCTGGTAGGTGTGGATGGTCATGAGTTTCCTGCCTGCCTTTTTCTTTTCCATTTTTCTTTCTTTCTTTCTTTCTTTCTTTCTTTCTTTCTTTCTTTCTTTCTTTCTTTCTTTTTTCCCTCCTTGCAGCAATCCTGTTAGTTTTCTGGAAAGAGTTTTAGCATCATTTCAGCCAATTCCGTGGTTATACTACAAGCCAGGGCAATGGGCCTCCAAGGAGCCTCTTCCCCCAGGGTCCTGGAGACTCATATTCAGACGTAAAGGGCAATTTTAGACCTTGTCCACAAAAGAAACTATTCCATTCCTAGATAAATCCCATGGACTTTGCTGTAGAAGGAAGTCAATAGATTTTTATTAAATTATCGAACTTTGGAGCTGCAAAGGGAAGTTCCCAGAACATAAAGGGCTCTGCCTGCTTTAAAGAGGCCACAAGGTCAAATGACTGAAGTTGGTTATTATGGAGAGTTAAAACGTTGCAGACCAGAGCCAAATTATCTTGGGCTATTTTTAGTCCCTCTGAAAGCCAGTCATTGCCCTCCCTGTGTCTAATCTAACATCCACGTGACTATCAAAACGTTTTCAGTATATTCTCAGGGGCTGGGGGATGGCTCGGTGGGTAAGAATGCTTGCTGTCCAAGCGCGAGGACCTGAGTTGAATCCCCAGAAGCTTGTAAAAAAAAAAGCCGAGTATGAAAGTGTGGGCATTGAGAGGTGAGGACAGGCAGATCCTGGGAGCTCCCTGGGTAGACAGCTGAGCTGAGACCCAGCCTCAAGGCAGAAAGGTGTGTGGTGATAGAGAAAGACACTGGTGTTTTCCTCTGGCCTCTACATGTGTGCACAGAGGGACATGCATCCCCGAATTCACCGCCACCGCCCCCCCCATATACATGCACACACACACACACACACACACACACACACTATTCTTAACAAACTCCTGGCTTCCACCAATTCAAAAGCTAAGAATGCTATCAGACACCCGAAACCTAGGTCAGCGTTTTAGAGGTAACCCGCCTCCCAGTGACTCCCAACGGTGCATTTGGCAAATGCTTTGATTTACGACTTTCCTTGTTATATAACTAATAAAAACCTCACACAACCACTTCTGCCATGTGACCTGGGATTTGAAGCAGCCTGTATTGTGTTCATAAGCCTCTCGTTTTCGGCTCCAGAATTAACTATCTCTTTCTCATTCCCTTTGAGCTGAGAGCTGTTTTCTTGTCCACAGAACTGAAATCTTTGCGTGTTTGAGGGGTGTGATTGTGAAGGACCCAGACTTCCCCCTTCCAAGGGTGCTGGGAGCATTACTGGCAATGGGAACTGTCTACCACAGGGCAGGCCATCTTCCAACGCCTCCTGGGCCATCTCTGTGACTGGCAGGTGTCAGCTCTGATTCTGCACGGTTAAAAGGGACTTACCAGCTGCCTTGACTGCTGTTGTAGAATTTGGCTTGATGAGTCTTCCAGCCGCCATCTTTATCAGATCAGCCACGCCTGTTTACAATGGCCCATCGTGGCTGTGGTGGCGCACACCTTTGATCCCAGCACTTGGGAGGCAGAGGCAGATGGATCTCTGTGAATAGGAATTGGCCTGGTCTATAGAGCAAATTTCAGGATAGCCATGGCTACAAGAGAAACCCTGTCAAAAACAAATTATTCATTATGAGACTGTTTGAGGGCTGTTGATATTGCCTCATAGAAGGAGAGGTGGAGGTCACTGGACCCTCTCCTGAGATTCCAGCCATTTGTATGCAATTCTGCCCTTCATGTTTATGCCTTGGGGTGCACAGGCTGGGGGAAAGTTGATGGAAGAGGCTTCATCCCAGAAGCTACAGGAAAGCCATCAACTGTACCGGGTACAGACTTTCCGTATCTCTGCGTTGGGATCGTCCATGCCCACCAGGGAGAACTGTAGTGGCATCTATTCTGGTTTGTGGTTGAGACAGACATCATTTCTGTCTTCCCAGGGAAGGGCTTCTCAGCAGCCGGAGAGCCCACAGGGGATCGCAGGGAAGCCTGGTGCCTCTGCCTTCACTTTGGGTCTGTCTCCTTGACTTTGCTCAGGCTCAGACTTGTCACACAGAGGTGTGGCCATTGCCAAGGAATCTATTTTACCCTGCTCATCCATCCCTGGAGGTTGAAGGCAGAGAAGCAGGTTGCTGCTGTGTACCTGTGGTCCTTTTGGGTTCCAGGTACAGCAGAACCTCACCAGACAGCACGCCAAGGCAGAGCAGTTATTTCTGATGGAGAGGCTGTACCCTAAAACAGGTCACCTTGAAGGACCAGATGGGGGGCCCTCATGATTAATACTTACTGCTCCACCTTGAGGGGCCTGAGCCAGCAGTGATGAGCAGACCACAGACCACCGGGACTATAGAGTGGGGCAAACCTGGCCCTGACTCAGTTCCCCCTCTACTTAAACATAGAGTTCATACAAGACAAACTTGGGGTCACTGGACCTGTTCCCTAAAGTACTGGTTGAATCTCCTCTCTGTTTGTTTGTTTGTTTGTTTGTTTGTTTTACCACTATCCAACTGGTGGCTAGGACTACATCTACCTTATTGGGACTGCTGGAGCTGAGGCATTTGCCTTAAAACTCAGTTATAGTGTCTGGGATAATTTTGTGTGTGTGTGTGTGTGTGTGTGTGTTTGTCTCTACACATGTGCATGTAGATGTCAGAGGCCAACCTTGGGTGTTATTCCTTAGGAGATCCTCATCTTGGTTTTTGAGACAGGGTCTTTACTGTAATCTGGGGCTTGCTAATTAGGCCGGCCTGGGTGGCCAGTGAGCCTGGGAGTTTTGCCTCTCTCAGCTTCCCCACCGCTGGGGTTACAAGCCTAAACCACCACTCCCAGCTTCTGCTGCTGCTGCTGCTGCTGCTGCTTACTCTTGTTCTTCTTTTTTCTCTTATTTTGTTTGTTTGTTTTTTCTTTCGTTTCTTCCTTCCTTCTTTCCTTCCCTCCTTCTTTCTTTCTTTCTTTCTTTCTTTCTTTCTTTCTTTCTTTCTTTCTTTCTTTCTTTCTCCTCCTCCTCTTCCTCATCCTTTTCATCTTTGATCTTTTTCGTCTTTTCTCCATATGGCCCTGACTGTCCTAGAACTCACTCTGTAGACCAGGTTGACCTCAAACTCACAGAGATCTGCCTGCCTCTGCCTCCTGAGTACTGGGATTAAAGGCATGCACTACCACTGCCTGGTTCATGCCCAATTTTTTATGTGGGTTCTGGGGATGAGCCTCAGATCCTCATGCTTCATGGCAAACACTTTTCTGTTTCTTTCCTTTCTTCTATTTTCTTTCTCTCCACTCCTCTCATCTCCTCCTGTCCTCTCCTCTTTTCTCCTTTTCTCTCCTCTCCTCCTTCAAGGAGGTGGGGATGGACCCTGCGGCCTTGAGCATACTAGATAACGCTCTACCACTTACCTGCATCTTCACTTGCAGCCTTGGGCAGTTCTTTGCCATGCAGGACTGTCCTGGATAGCTAAGATGATGAGTGGCATCTGGGCCTTCACCTCTACAATGATGCATATCCTTCCTAAGATGATAACCCAATGTCTCAGACACTGCCAAGTCTAGAGGGCGCTCTTAGAACTGGAGTATTTGAGGAGATGGGAATGGATGGTGGAAGGAAACCTTGGGGAAAGGAGATGGAGGAAGCCATGGGAGAAGCAGGCAGAGAAAGGAAGGTGAGGCAGAGTGGAGGGGCCCAGGCAGGGCACAGTCCCTGGCCTGGCCCTGTGCTGTAGTGGTGAGGGGACCCTGGAATGCCCCCTTCTCCCTGCTTTTCCATCTGCAAATGGAGTGCCCATCCCACAGGATGAGCTGTGAAGAGTGATGTTGCCGCCTTTTGTGACAAGGAGTACACGAGTTTGTCTTGTCTGTGCTGCTCACTTGAGCTGTGAGTTGGACCCTTTGTAATTTAGCCAGCGTCATCCAGGTGCACACAAAGATATTCCGCATTTTCTGTCACTGTTGTACCCTTATCCACTGTCAGAGAAGAATCCACTGAAAGGTACATTTGGCCAGAGCTGAGACTAGGGTGGTGTGAGCCCAGGCGCAGGTGACAGTGTTGTAGAGGAGAACGCTGTTCAGGGGCCTCTGACAACAGGAGTCTCTGTGCTGCCTGTGTTCTTGCCTCCTCCTTTACTGTCCCCAGTCCCACTGCAGCCCCTTCTGGGAGCAAGAAATGAAGCCCTGTGTACTGCCCTGTCCACACGTCAGTGTCTGAAACAGAGGTTTGTGTCCACCCTCCTAGGCCAAGGGACCTCACTTGTTCTGGGAGCTCCCTGCACTGCCCTTACCCAGCTGAAGAAGCCTTTGGCATCTTGCATAGCTCCAAGAGGCCTGGCTGAGCCCCTGGGGTCACCAACCTACAGCAGTCACTCATACTCTCCCAGCCAACCCAGGTCTGCTCTTTGTCCCTGGCCACTCTTGGTTAGGCTGAGACCCTGTGGCCATTTTCACCCATAGCCCAACCACAGGCCAGGGTCAGGAGGTCCAGTGTCTAAAGGAATAATGCAGGGTTAGAGCAACATAGGAAAGCAAGGAATGCAAAGGCAGATTAACTGAAATGGTTCCCCAAAACTCTAAAAGTAGAGCCTGCAGGAAGACATGGGGGTAGGCATCTAGAAAGGACCAACATGGGGAAGCAGAGAGTCTAGGGTACCCCATGAAATGGCCAAGCCAGAAACTGTCTAACGGATTCCCAGCCATAGGCTTCTCCCATCCTGAATGTGGAACGTTGGATTTTCTCTGCAGCTTGGGTTTCTGTCCTTTCCTGTCTTCAGTTCTCTGTTCTGTGCCAGGGAATGAACTCAACAATTCCCCAGACAACCGCTGACACCTCCATTATGAGAACGCTGTGTCCCGTTGTATGGTATGCCAGAACACATGGCTGGATCTCAGCTGTGAACTCTTGGGACTTTGTTCAGAGTTTCAGCTTTCTCTCTTCTACAATTAAATGGCCCCTTCCCCTGGCAAGGTAGACTTGACCTAGAATGAGGAGATGTAAAGGTGGCTGGACGAGGTACCTAGACTTTATTATTAGTTGTGTGTGTGTGTGGATGTGATAGCCAGTGTCTCATGGTGTAAATGTGGAGGTCAGAGGACAAATTTGTGGAGTTGGTAATCTCCTTCCATTTTTATGTGGGTTTGGGACTTGAACTCAGGTCACCAGGCTTGTGTGGCAAGCACCTTCACCTACAGAGCTATCCTGCCTACTCCCAGACTTTAATTGTTAAAAAGATGCCTGGCAGGCTCTACATGTTCTTGGAGTGAGGGAGAAGATTTGGCCTCTCAGTCTTCCAGGCTGTGGCCTTCAATGGATGTTAAAGGATGCTTTGCTTAGGGTGTCCCTGGCATGGCCTTCTTCAGATAGGAGGAGTCATTTGTGTTGCCCGCTTTGGTGGCTCAGGCAGGCTCAGGGGCTTTTTCTCCTCTGATGTGCCATCCTAACTCTGACACTTCCTCAACCCTGCCATTCCCCTTCCATCTTTATGGTTGTCAAGGCAACAGTTTCCTGGGCAACCTGTTGACTTATTTGACTGCCAAGTTTGTATTATCCAGAGTGAGGAGCTGTAGTGAAGGACTTTAAAAAAAAAAATGTTGTCAAGGTAACCGCCAGCAGCCATTTAATTATAGTTTTAGGTAAAGATAAATTCTCTTTTGCAAATGTTACTGTATTTTTGGTTTGAGGAGGGGAGACTCACCCAGAGATGAACGTTCTCAAAATTAGAAGCTTTCAGCCGTGGACAAGTCTGTAACTTGGTTTCATTCAGGACTAATTCCTTTTCTAAAAGAAATAAAAAAGAAAGAAAGAAAATAATGAAAACAAAGAGGAAAAAATTAAATCCGATGGGAAGCAGGCAACAGGTGTGGTGGGGCTGGCTGGGGCACGCATTGCAGAGGCAATACCAGCCTCTGTGCTCCAGATTTGCCGGGCGGTGTGGCCCAGTGGTTATCCATGTGGTCGCTGAAGTCAGGCTGGCTGGATTCAATTCCCACCTCAGCAACTCCTCGCTTGAACAAGGAGCTTCACGTGGCCAGGAGTTCCTTCTTTGAGCTTATAAGATGGGGAGGTGGGGAAGCGAGCGAGGCTCCAGCTCAGGTGAGCACGCTGCGCCACTCAGCTAGGCTTGTGGACCAGTCATCCTTATGAAGACCGAGTCTCCTCCCAAGCGCTGTGTTCTTGCTTTCGTTAGAGGCCGACCACCCCAGCCTGCAGCCCAGGTCAGGACACTGCCGTGCGAGAGCCCAGTTATAACAGCACCCCGTTCCAGCAGAGGTCCTGCATGCTGGCCATCTTTGAAGACAACACTGAACTTCATGCTCACTACAACCCCATTTGACCGAGGAGGAAGCTGAGCAGGGAAGAGGGAAAGAGTGCCTCTCTCTCTCTCTCTCTCTCTCTCTCTCTCTCTCTCTCTCTCGAATAGAAAGAGGAACCTTGCAAAAGACTTTGAGCCATCTCTGGGCCGGATATAGACTGGGTTGGTCTTCCCTGTGTGGCTTCACAGTAGATCAAACTAAGAAAGTAGAAGCTTGGAGTTAGTTAGCCTGATGTGGGGAACTGGTCCTCCGGAGCTCATGGGACTCAGTCCCAGAAGCCTGGGGGGATTTACCCTGTAACTGCAGGGTTCTTGGCTACCAACAGGGGCTGTGGTGATCCAGAAGTCTGTTGTCTTGGCCTGAATCCCCAGAGCTGAACCAGGGGCTGAGGAGCCGATGCGTTGGGCGTGGGACGGATCCTAGCAGCAATTCTGCAGACAACTGTGTAGCAGATGATGGCCAGGTATCCAGAAGGACCACGGTGTGCAAACCTAAACAGGTGCTTCCTTTTGCTCCTAGGATTCGTCACTACTTGAGAGGTAAAGGATGTTTCCAGGGGAACATCTAGGATTTCAGGACTGTGATTTCAGGACTGGAAAGATGGTTTCGCTGGTGAAAACACTGGGCAGGCAGGTATGTGGACTGGAGCATGGATGCTCAGAACCACATAAGTGCCACATGGGTGTGGTGGCCTGCCTGTAGTTCCAGTCTCAGAAAACAGAGATGGGGATCCCCGGAACAAGCTGGCTCCCAACGCTGGCCATATCGATGAGCTCTGGGTTCTACGGAGCAGCCTAGTCTCATAGAGAGATGGAGAATGATTCTACCATCAACCTAGTGCCATCACATGCTCACATTCATGCACTATACACATGCAAAACATGCATGCACACCACACACACACACACACACACGGGACCGGTCTATTAAAAGGGGCCAAGGAGTCACAAATTGGCCATAGGGACCCAGGAGAGTGCGGCCACAGGCTGCTATAATGATCATTCTGGAGCCAGGGGCAGCCCTCCCCATAGTGTTCTGGCTGAGTTAATGCATTCCTCTGTGCCTCAGTTTCCTCACTGTCAAGGAAGGCAGTAACCACTTCCCACTCAGGGTTGTTGTGTGTGTGACTTTCACAAGCCACCAGGATTGGCCACGGCAGCGAGCTGGGCTGTAACATAATGGCCAGCCACTGCTGCAGCCACTGCTGCCAACACAGCCTGGTGTGAGGAGAGATGGCCTGGCAGTCTCATACTTAACCCTCGCAGTCTGTAGAGTAACCACACAGGCCTGTGTCACCTCCTGGGAACCTTCATGACCGCCATCTCTCTCGCTTCTCCTTACTGCCCTGCTTTGCAAACCTCTTCCCATTGAAATTCAGCTCTGAGCGCCGCGCTGCTGGGAGAGATTTATTTGCACCTTCCTCCTCTTCCCGTGGATTCTGGATGTTTTCATTATTTGCCATTGAAGACCTGCATAGCAATGACCACGTGGGCGGAGGACGGCGGGAATGGTGGGATTTGTCAAGGATTTGTCCCAGGGCCGACTGGGAAGATGAGAGGAGGGTGCAGTGGCTGAGGCTCTGCCCCACCTCACCCTTTGCCTTTTACTTTATAAGCCTTGTGGCCTCTCTCCCAGGAACCACGAATACAGCCAACATTTTCTCTTCTGTTCATCTTCCCTCTAGGGGCCAAACAAGATTTATATATATATTTTTTTCTGGGTTCTGCAAATACAGCTTATTTATTCCCTGCCCTGTGTTTAAAAAAAAAAAGAAAAGATTCAGTGTTAGATGGAAAAGTGCATGTTCTGCCAGGATGATTGAAGAAAGGTAATTATATAGTATTAGGGAGGGGGAAAAGAGAAAAGGAAAGAAACTGTGCATCAGCCCCGAGGCTCTCAGGAAGTGGGAATTGAGAATGCCTAAGGTGGTATTCCTGCCTGTGGCTGAAGAGGAATTTGTGCACTCCATTTAAGATCACCATTGTGAGGACCCTGCGACAGGGATCCGTGTGAGGGCATTTGGGCCTCTGTGGGGCAGGAAGGTAGGAATCCCAGCGAAGCCACCTCCTTGTGTCTCCTTGTTATCTGAGGTGGGTGTCCTCTCCGTCATGGCTGTCACATACCCTTCCATGTACACTGACAACAATGACTCCTACGTCTCTTCAAATCCCACATGGCTGTTCCCCAGTGCTTTCTAGCCTGCAGGTATGAGAAGCGTGGCCTGGAGGGCTCAAGAACCTGCCCTGGAATCTTGGCTTTGTTGCTCATCGGCTAGGTGTCCTTGGGCACCTAGATATGTAAGCTTTCTGGTTCCCAGATCCCCATCTGGGATTTGATGGTGACATTCCCACCCCAGAGCTTCTGCAGACAGAGCAGACATGTATAAAGCAGGTGGAGCTAGGGCAGCAAGCCGCCGGTTAATAACTATATCACCATGTACGTTATCAGCATCCATACCAGTGAAGCCAGAGAGACCAGCTCTGTTACATCACGTGGCCATTGACTGGGGAGATCCAGGGTTTATTTGGCGAGTTCTGTGGCACTAGGGCTCAACCATGCTGTGGACATGTTAGTCAAGCATGCTGCCAATGATCAGCACACCCAGCCATTCTCCCAAAAGGTGGCACAGCATCTCCTGACAGCACCACCCTTGGGGCCACAGGGGCCCTTGGGGACACTCTCGTGAGTCACAGCATGACAGGAGTGGGGTAAAGGACACCGGTTTATTCTGGGCTCAAGATTGGCAGTTAGAGCTCCATCCTTGTAGCTTCAGGGTGCCTTGTTCTTTCCTTTCTGCCTCTTGAAGAAGCATGGAGCTGCTTTCTCTCCTTGACTAAATTCCTAGGGTGGGTGGGACCCGTGCCTCTCCATGTGCAGCCCAAGAGAAGGGTCTCAGCCATTTCTTCCTCTTTGTAAGGCTCCGATGTCAAGCCAAAGTACAATTCCACCGAAGCCTAACTCGGCAGAGTAATGAGTTCATTGGTCTTACTTACAGGGATAGGTGAGGGGTTACTTACAGGAGTGTGTGTGGGAAGCTCAGAGCAGCCTCACCGTGAAACGTCACTCTAGCATGGATGATGACTTGACCAATTAGCTGCAAAGATGGAGTGCCCAGCTCAGCTGACCTTCACAGAATATAGATTCTAGCATCCCCTGTGACTACAAGGCCATGTAGTTAGGAGAGAATTATAGACCACTGGCTGGGAGGTCCAGGGAACCGCTATATCTCCGGTGAGGTCCAGTGACCTCCACACCTTCCTATGAGGGACCCTCAAGAAACAGCAAATCTGACCTTAAGGGTCTCTCCCTGATGATGATGACGGTGTGGTGGCCTGTCTACAATGGGGAGGCAGCAGGTTTGCCTGCAGTTCTGCCCTAATTGCACCCCGTTAGGTGAGTACTTGGCAACCGAGACCAGCCCTACAAAAAGGAAAGGGCTCTTCTCAGAGTCTCGTTCAGGACTCTCACACCCCTGACCTGTGTGTGAGGCAGGTTTTAACTGTGTGTGGTAGGAAGAGGCTCCGAAGATGAACGACACATACCGAGCCTCTTCCCGTCCAAGCTGGGTTCAGGCCCTTTGAAGGAGGCTCATGGTTGATGGAATTCCAGTTCAATTTGCTGCTTAAAGCCACGAGTGAGATCCAATTCAGGCTTATCACGAACATCTGGAGCTCGAATTTCAGCTCTTGCATCTGGCCAGGCTGCCAAACGTCACAGAGGGCCTGGGAGTCATCTCGCAGCTGGGGTTCTGGCACTCTCAAGCCAGAGACCTCAATTTCTCTATCTGAAACGAGAGAGTGGGGCCTTGTACAGGGGTGATGGGCTGCAGGGTTTGGCAGACTGCTCAAGGTGGGAGGCGCTGATAGCGGTCCCCAGACAGCGCCGGATGCATCAGCATTCCGTCTGCAGGCTCAGGCCGAGGGATGCCGACTTTCCTAAAACTATCCCTGCCAGCCCATGAGCTAAATGCGCAGTTTGCTTTTGAATTTAATTAACTTAAAAAAAAAAAGAGGATCAGTGTGAGTGTATGGGATGAGTTTGAGGGTGCCCTTGGAGCCTAGAAGAGAGCATTGGTATTGGATCCCCTGGAACTGGACCACAGGCGGTTGTGAGCTGCCCAAAGTTGGTGCTGGGAGCTGGTCCTCAGGAAGAGCGGCAAGTGTCCTTAACCATTAAGCCATCTCTCCATTGAAAAATTATATTCATTTTGTTGTTGTTTTTATTTTCTTGAGACGGAGTCTCACGTAGCCCAGGCTGGTCTTAAACTCACTAGGTATTGGAGAGTGAACTTGAACCTCTAGCTCTCCTGCCTCTACTTCCCAGTGGCTGGGATTTTGGGTGTGCCCCACAGGGCCTGGTTCTACCCTTGCCCTTTAAATAACGCATGTCCGCAGAACGATACCCATAGAAGCGTCACTGTGGTAAGTGCCCCGTGCTGGTGTCCTACCCCTGGCCACTCTCTTCTCGGGACCCAGTACCTGCCCCTCTGGCTTCATTCACGGAGGCCTAAACACCAAGATGAAGCTTCGTGGGAGAGGGTTCTGGGTGCTCAGGCCCTGCAGCCAAACTTCCTTGAGTTTGAGAGGAATAGGCGTCCTTGAGAAAGAGGGGCAGAAGGAAAGAGAAAAAGCCAGCACGCCAGCCTCTCGGGACACCACGCCCGTCTTGAACTTCACAGCTTCTAGAACAAGGAGGAGTAAATCTCTGTTCTTTGTAAGCTGCCCTAGCCAGGGTGGATGGTGACAGCAGCCTGCCTGCAGGGAGATCCTCCAGCAGTGAGCATACTCTAGTGTCCTTATGTCCCACGGCTCTCTCTCTCTCTCTCTCTCTCTCTCTCTCTCTCTCTCACACACACACACACACACACACATCTCTATAAGGGGAGAGGAATACATTAGCTTCCTATTTATACTGTTTTAGATTCTCACCTACAAAAGAATTTTTTGAGGCAGGCAGGGTCTCATGTAGCCCAGGCTGTCCTTGAACTCGAAATGAAGCCAAGGCTGATCCTGAGCCGATTCTCCTGCCTCCACCTGCCAACTTCTGGGATTACAGGTGTGTACCACTAAGCCCAGCCTTTTCAAACACTGATGATTAAAAACATTTTTCACCTTGGCTGTTTCGCTTGAGAGCTGTTCTGTCTCTGCACATGGCTGCCTTAGGCCTTCGCGCTGTCTAGCTTCACTGCAGGGCCGTGTCCGGATGTATTTGGCAGGTTCTCTAAGAATAGACCCTTCGATATTCATGTCAGTGGCTCTCAGTGGGGTGTGGGATGGGGTGAGATGGCTGTGCCCCAGCCTCCGCTGGGAGATGCTTGATAGTGTCTGCGGAGATTAGCTGACTAGGAGGCAGTAGTTGGGGGTCGGAAACACCGCGCTGTGTGGCATGCCTCTGTGGAGAAGCATCCAGCCTGAACTACCACAGGGTGGAGGTCCCTACCGCCTGCAGGTCAAGGAGTGCAGGAGGGAGGGAAGTCTCACAAGGGACCAGAGTGACTTTCATGCCACTTACGAAGCTGGGAGATACTGTCCTTTCTAAAAGGGGAGGGGGCGTGCGTGTGGCTCAGGGTAGAATGCTTACACAGCGGACACAGACCTGGCGCTCATGCCCACCACTAAACAGAACAGAAGTTGGGGGCTCAGTTAGGATGTCGTTAGCATGCCCAAAGCCCTGGGTTTGATTCCTAGCACCGTTTAAAACAAGCATGGTGGTACACACCTGTATCCAAGTAGGTAGAAACAGGAGGGTCAGGAATTCAAGGTC
This sequence comes from Psammomys obesus, assembly GCF_907164565.1. Taxonomy (NCBI): domain Eukaryota; kingdom Metazoa; phylum Chordata; class Mammalia; order Rodentia; family Muridae; genus Psammomys; species Psammomys obesus. The sequence continues at coordinate 9,773,241 of NW_026596234.1, read as the reverse complement.
ATCCTCAGCCACATAGCAAGGCTTAATGCCAGCCGGGGCTATCTGAGAGTCAAACAAACACCGGAACAAAAAGAGGTGGAGAAAGGAAAGCCTGGCAGCCCTGTGAGGGAGAGGGGAGAGGCTGGCACCGAGGAGGGAGGCTTCAGGCACCCTATGTCACTTACCTCCAAGATGCCTAGACTCCGGAGTTATGGGAGGAGCACCGGGCAATTATCCTGCCTGAACCCAACACAGTTATTAAACAGCGTTGAAGCTTTTAATTACCACTGTATTAGCATACTACAACAGGGAGCAACTCAGTGAACAACAGCCTAGGGCCTGTTCTTAGCACTAATTAGGAGGAAGCCGTAGAAGCTGGAGGAGGGAATGGGTCTTTCCGGGGAAGATAATTGGATAAAGATTAGCTCTTCCTCCACCCATTACTTGCAGGCAGATGGTTTTGTGTCTGTGATCCGCTTGCCAGCATGTTCCATGCGCGATGTGATGGTTGCTTGCATGCGTATAGCACTTTACAGTTTCTAAACCCTTTCTCTGTGTGTGTCATCACTTTGAGTCCTATGGCATGGCCAGGATGTCACTGTCCCCTTTTTATAGCATTATGACAACAAGGAGAGACTTCCATGACTCCCCACAGGCCACAGCTCAGAGCCCTTGGGTGGGGCGGTCTTCTGGGGTGCAGCATGCTGCTATGAACTTGATGGGGGTTGGGAGCCCCACCTTACCAGCTCTGCAACCCCCAGGCAATTGACGAAAGCTTCCCTGTGCCTCAGTCTCTCCATATGACCCCTCCATACAGAGGGGTCAGTTCCTGACTCAAAGTATCACCGCAGGGGCCTAAACGTCCACAGGGAATAGAGAAACACTCTTCCAAGCAGGATCCATCGCTAAATAAATCAACCCCCTCATTTTACCAATGGGGCCACTGAAGCCCAGTGAGGGAGGCAATATGTCAGGAGTCACCCAGCTATGGCCAGAGAGACGGGGCAGAGATCCAGCCCTCAGTTTCTCATCCCAGACAACCATGGCGGAGGAGAAGAACTCTCTCTCTCTCTCTCTCTCTCTCTCTCTCTCTCTCTCTGTGTGTGTGTGTGTGTGTGTGTAGACAGATCCAAGAGACCCTCTGTTGCTGAAGACTGTTCTTAAAGCTTGTCTAATACACAGGGGTTGCAGTTCCATAGGTTTTCTATAAAACACTATGCATCTCCCCTGTACTCTGCATGTGCTCACGTAGGCCCTACTCAGCTCCTAGCCTCTAGAAGTGCACAGCTCTGGGGACATAGGGACAGTCGGCAAGAAGCCCATGAATACTTTGCTTACAGGATCTCGTGTAGCCAAGGATGACCTTCCCATCTTTCGGTCTCCACCTTGTGAGTTCTGGGGTTACAGGTGTGAACCACCACACCTGGTTTACATGGTGGTGAGGAGCAATCCCAGGCTTGACGCTAGGCAAGTGTGGTATCAACTGAGCCACACCCCAACACCCCCCTTTTTATTTTAAGATGGGACCCCAGTATGTATCCCAGGCTAGCCTTGGGCTCCTAATTGGCCTGCCTTAGGTCTTCTGACATCCTGACACAATGCTTGAGATAGTCAATCCATAAGATAGAAAGGTCTGAGCTGGGTGTGACAGACAGACACACACACACACACACACACACACACAGAGTGGGGTGGGTATTTTGGCTCACCATGCACACACACACACCATGGTGCAAATGTAGAGCTCAAATCGAAACTTGCAGGAGTTGGTGGGTCCTGGGGATGGGCCACCCCAGGACACGTGCTTTAACACTGAAGTACCTCACTGCTTAACCTGGGTTCTTGTCACTGCCTTAGGGAGACCTGTGCTGCCACCAGCCTGGGGCTTTGCCACCAGTCAGGACAGAGCATTAAAGCCAGCTTGCCCCACCCCACCCAGCACCACCCAGCACCACCTTGCCCTGCTATACATCTTTGCTATGGATCTGGATAGAGACTTTGGAGTTTCTCTTTTTCTGCCACCAGGCCCCAGAGCCCCCAGGAGCTGAGAGCAAGGCCTGGTTCATAAGAGACCCTCTGCTGTATTTGTGGAGAAGAATGACTCTGGGTTGGGAGACCTCAGATTTGTCCTAGTTAGGGTCTTTTATAAAGGACATTTAACTGGGCCTGGCTTACAGTTTTAGAGCTTTAGTCCATTGTCATCATGGAGAGAAGCCTGGTGTCATGCAGGCAGACATGGTGCTGAGAAGGAGCGGAGAGTTCTACATCTTGATCTGCAGGCGGCAGAGGGAGACTGTGTCTCACACTGGGTGCAGCTTGAACATATATAACCTCAAAGCCCACAGTGACACACTTCCTCCAACAAGGCCACTTTCTATGACCAAGCACTCAAACACGTGAGTCTCTGGGAGCCATACCTATTCAAACCACGACAAGAGCCATGGCTTCACTTGCAAGCAGAAAGAAAAGTTCACCAAGGGTTGCAGAGCCGGGGTTTCTGAGGCTGCAAGCCAAGGTTAGAGGAAGGTCCTGGGGGCCTGGCCACTGGGGCTTATCCTTAGAGCAGTTCTGAGAGCCACTGGGGGCTAAGGAGCTGCACCATGACAAGCTGAGGCTGGGCTGTGAACCATGGGGGGGGGGGGGGGGGGGGGGGGGGGCGGGGGGGGAACCGGGGGGGGGGGGGAGGGCTGTGAAGGGCACGGTGTGAAACCAGGTGGAATGGAGAAGGGGATCCCCATGAGGAGCCCCGCAGTGTCCCAGGAACTCAGGGGTCACCAGAAGGTGGATAACAAGAGGTGGGTGTGCCCTGCTGGCCATACTGTATGCAAAGGGGGCATCCGGAAGCCCTTGTGACCTGTGACTCGTGTAGGGGGCCACCTGCCATGCCGCCGTGCTCCCTGTCAGCCCTCCATCTGCCTTGGCTTTACTGTGGTGAGTCCTCCACCACAGTCCCGCTCCTCTTGTGGGACTAAGAAATGGTTTATGCTGAGAGCCCTGCATAGCCATAAAAGTTAAGTGTGTTTATACGTGGCGGGGGCCTGCCTGCCACAGAGGGGCATGATGGAGGAACCTCAGCCTTTGGACAGCCTCTTAGAGCCAAAGTCAGGGCCTCCAAACTCAGGGTGTCAGCCAAGGCAGGAGACGGACAGTGTATGGGGGTGGGGGGATGTCCTGGAGAGGGCAGGCGAGTAAGTGGTCCACAGAAGGCTGCTCTTTGGATACATCATCTGGGGAATAAAATGACAGCCAGCCAGCAGGAAGCTCTTCCATCATTTTTATGTTGTACGCCGTTTACAGTGGCTTGCTACAATCTCACAGTACATCAGTTGGGTAGGACATAATGTCTTCACCGCAGAGTCAGGGAAACTGATGCGTGGAGAGATTACTCACCTCACAGGCCAGAGGCAGCAGAGCCAGTCTGAACGAGCCTGAGGCTCTAGGCTGGGTCTTAACTGCTGGACAAAGTCAGGGTGTAAGAAATAAATCATTCTGGTCTGTTTTCAGTATGAGGGTCAGTATGAGGTGTGCTTGGACCTCTCCCTGCCCCTCACTCACTGGTGGCTGGTACCTGCTGAGCTCTCGGGGATGAAGAGCCGCAAGCAACCTGTCATGTATCTGAGCCACAATCAGAAAAGGAGGGAACCTGTAGGACAGTCCTTAGTGTAGGCTTTGTGCTCTGAACCAATAGGACAGGGAGTTTGGTAAGAGGACTAGGCTAAATGGTCAGGACAGTTGCCACTTTCTTGAGTACCAGCCTATGGGGAAAAGGGCAGGGATTTCTCAAATCAAGGGCTTTAAAAACCAGTGTCTCAAACCAAATCTGCACTCCAGCCACGTGTGCCCCTTTCTGTAGACTGGCGTCTGCTTCTGTAAAGATCAAATATCTCTTTTCTGGCCTCTTGAGTTGCTATTGCAGAGCAAGGGTGTTGTTTCTCACAAAGCCCAGGACTCCTCTGTCGAGCTACCTGATGGTCACAGCAGCAGAAACTTGGTCCTTTGAAGATGCTTTACCATCACCTCTGCCTCTGAGGCTAATGGCAGCTGAACCTGGCTCACTGGCAGGGTTTGATGAACATTGCAGGCATTTGATCCCATTGTGACCCTGAGATTGTGAACTGTCAAAACCTGTTTCTGATTGTGGTATGGCTCAGTCTTTGATCCTAGACTTTTCTGTTTACTGGAAACAAGTACTTGTGGTATGGCTCAGCCCTAGCACACACCTTTAAATCAAGACCTTTCTGTAATCAGGCTTGAATAAAGTTAACCCTAGGTCAAGAGGCAGAGCAAGCAACCAACTGACAGGAAGTGAACATAGGAAAAAACCATTAGAGAGTGAGAGGAAGTTGGGAGGACAGATAGAAATGCACACAGGAAGTAGAAAGGAGGGACATTGAGTTGAAGGGTATTTCGAACAGTGTAGAGAAGGAGAAGGAGCCTTTTCCTTCTGGAACTTTGACTGAGTAGGAAGGGCAGATGGGTACTTTCTCTGCCTCTCTGAGCAAGCAGGTTTTCATCCCAGCATCTGGCTCCTGAGTCTTTATTGGTAAAATTGATTGGGATTTTCTTCTTTACAACAACAGATAAGAATAAGCAATTTGACCTCACCTGGCCCTTTTCAATGAGGGTTGTGACTGTCGTATTTCACAGATGAGGAAACTGAGGCACAGTTGATGATGCACTGTGTCCAGGGCCTGTAGCTGTCAGGTCAACAAACCAAGCTGGACTTGAAAGCCCCCTCTAAGGGCTGAGAGGTAGCTGAGAGGCAGTAGTTAAAAACACTGACTGTTCTTCCTGAGGACCCAGGTTCAATTTCCAGCAGCTCACAACTGTCTTATGGTTCCAGTTCCCGGGTATCTGCCACCCTCACACAGACATACGTGCAGGCAAACCACCAATGCACATAAAAGAAACAACAAAACAAATGAATAAATCATTTTTTTAAAAGACAAGGAAGAGACATAAAAATACAGCATTAAAAAAAGAAAGAAAAAGAAAGCCTTTGTCTAATTGTATTTTCTTGTAGTGACTAGTTTTTTGTCAACTTGACACAAGCTACAGTCATCAGCGAGGAGGGAGCCTCAGCTGAGAAATGAGTCCGTAAGATTGGATTGTAGGCAAGCCTGAAGGACGTTTCCTTAATGGTGACTGATTGGTGTGGTGGGTGCCATCTCCGGGCTGGTGGTCCTGGGTTCTATGAGAAAGCTATGAAAAGCAAGCCAGTAAGCAGCTCTCCTCCACGACCTTTGTATCAGCTCCTGCCTCCAGGTTCCTGCCCTGTTTGAGTTCCTGTCCTGCCTTCCTTTAATGATGGACTGTGATATGGAAGCTTAAGTTGGGTAAAACCTTTCCTTCCCCAAATTGTTTCTGGTCATCCTGTTTCTTCACTGCAATAGTGACCCTGCCTCAGACATTGTCGGCCAGTGGGCAATTCTGTTTCTCTGAAAAACCCAGGCGATGGGTTTTTATCTCTGTTGCCAGAATATCTTTATTCCTTTGGCAGGCATTGAGACCCAGAGAGGGAAAGAACTGGGCCCGAGGCCACACAGACACAGCAGCTGGGTAGAAAGGCAGGATCCAAAGTGGGAGGGGCCTTAGGTCAGTCAGTCATCCTTCCTTCTGAGACTCTTGTCTGAGCAGCTTAGACCGTCTTGGCTTACAGTGATGGATGAAGCATCCTCCTCTTTGATGAGGTCCTTCCCATTGGATGCGTGAAGGTGATGGGTTATAATCCAACCAAGAAACCATCCATGGGAGGCAGAGCTGGGATCCAGGTCTGGAGCCGCCTCCACCGTCCCTGATCACTCCCCTCCCTGCCTAGGCTGCAGACCAGAGTGAGGAAGTGACTAGGTAACCAGGACATAACTCCTTATACGTGTTCCCTTTTCCCTAATAGAAGTCAGAACTCCAGTGTGATGAAGGTCAGGACTAACCTGGAGGGGAAGCGGAGGGCGAGAGGGGGTAGGAGGAAGAGAGAGAAGGGAGGATGAGAGGGATGGAGAGGGGAGAAAGAAGTGACAGGGAGAGTTAGGTTTCAAAGGCAGACAAATGGCCAACTGAGGTGCCGATTCAACATATCAAAGCAGACTCTGGCTCCCTCAGTCCCTACCTATTACAGAGACAGACTACCACATCCTCTATCCTAAACTCTCCAGCCCAGAGTCTGGGCTGGGCTTCCTTCCCCAGCCTCTTTGATCCCTATATCACCCAGCCATTTTGGCTACCATGGTCTCTTGGTCCCCCTTTCAGTTCTCACCCTTGGCCTCTTGGCTTCCGGCTTGCCTTTTGGCATCTGGCCATCCTGACAGCCAGACACTCCAGATCAGCAGTTCTCAACTGGTGGGTTGAAAACCCTTTGGGGGTCAAATGACCCTTTCACAGGGGTCTCCAAAGACCACCAGAAAGCACAGATGTTTACATTATGATCCATAACAGTAGCAAAATTACAGTTATGAAGTAGCACAAAAATAATTTTATGGTGGGGGGGGTCACCAGACCATGTGGAGCTGTTTCAAAGGGTCGCAGCATTAGGAAGGTTGAGAGCCACTGCTATGGGACGAGAATTACCCTGACATCGTGTTCCTGAGCAACAACCTGTCTGAGCTGCTTTTTGGGTGATTTCAGCCTCCAGCAGGGCTCACCACAGTGCCTCGGTGGACAAATGCGTTGCTGTGTCTCTGTCTCAAGTATCCCAGAGTGCCGCCGCCATTGTAGTGATGTTCACCCCTTTCCCTGCATTGTTCCCACCCAGAACCTGAAAGGAGCGGGTCCAGGGTCCAGCTCACTGTTTACTCTGAACCCTCGAGGGGTCTGCCGCAAACCTTGGGACTGGTGTTATGGGGACCAGGTAGTGGTGAGTCACTCTCAGCCCAACAGCAAAGTCAGACCTGTAACACTATTCCTGTAGCGGAATCAGAAACCTGTTGGAGCCAGTGTGGGCAGGCCCCACGCATGGCTTGCTGCTGCCAACTGTGAATCACAGACATCTTTCATTTGATGGGACCATCTGCTCCAGCAGGCAGCCTGTGTGAGCAAGCGTCTCTCTCCTTCACAAGTGGGAGCAACCAGAGAGAACCCACGACATGGTGGACGGACCCCTGGGCCTGGGCAGTGGCCACTGTTCTGGATCTGGAAAGCTTTGGGGTCCCAACCTGTGGACAGTGCCCAGAGCCTCTGGGTTGCATGCAGAGGTTGCATGTCTCTCCACGGCAGCTTGCAAGTGGAAGCCGTTTCTGCAAGACAGACAGGACGCTTGGTTAAATAAGAAGCTCAGACTGAGCGGATTCTATTGCCGGGGACACTGTTGTTTGTCGTGTCTCCAGATCTGCGAGCCCGCTTGGGCTGGCGGCAGCTTATCTGAGAAACTACTTTCTGGGGCAGCTTCAGTGTCAGGACCGTAGAGACCAGCTCCATCCCTTCGTGTGAAGTGAGCTGTAGGCAGGACATTAACTTCCAGAAGCTTCGATTCCCCTCTTAGCGAACACAGATGATAAGAATGCAGGTGTCCATGCTGTCATCTCTAGAAAATAGAATAATCTAGAGCAATATAAATGTGCTCCCAATAAATGACAGCTTATTATAGCATATGTATAGCCTTGGGGAAAATACCAGAAGCATCTTTTTATTTGTAACTATAAACATTACAAATCTCTTTCCTTCTAATTGTAAGATCATATGCACATTATGAAAAATACCGGCAGAGGTTGGACCTGTTGGCACAAGCCTGTCATCCCAGCTGCTCAGAAGACTGAGACAGGAGGATTACAAGCTTAGAGTCCAAGGCCAGCTTGGGCAACTTACTAAGTGCCTGTCTCATCATAAAGAGGGGGCTGGGGCTCAGTGCCAGAGTGCTTGACAAGAATGCCGGAGGCCCCGGGTTCACCCATCACTGCAAAGATGGAGGAAGATGAGGTAGAGGAGGAGGGGGAAGGTGTTGGGAGGTAAATGTGTGTTGTTGACAAATGCCCAGGCCCATGGGGGTGGCAAAGTCTCCTCCCGCTGTCCCCATGAGGCTCTTCCTGTGGTCCACATGTGAATGTTGACAGTGTTTGTAAGAATGAATGCTTACGAACGATCGGCCATCCTGTTCAAGGACTAGCCAGTGCGGCTTCTGCCTCTGGTAATTTTACAGCCGGAGTCTGCTCACCCACAGACAGCGCCCACCAGGACTAGCCCCGCCCCCTTGCTGTGCACGCTAAACCCGCTGAGGTCCCGGGTTGCTGCACAGTCAGCGCTGCTCCAGCAGAACGAGCCTGGCCCACCCGTTCCAGCTTCTCTGTGTTTGTCTGTGTATCTGTCCTTTCTTCATTTCTTCACTGCCCCAGTCAGGACGCCAGGACCAAGAGGCTCTGGGTACCATCCCCAGTACTGCAAAGAAGAGAAGAGATGGAGGGGGAAGGAGGAAGAGATGAGAACTTTGATATTGTATGATCATTCTGCTTTTTTTTTCTTTCTTTCTTAAAATGCCCAGAAATCCACCACGTGCTGTAGCTACTGCTTTTCCTCTCCAGGGTTGTGTCTTAAGCACGTCTCTAATTTGTTTGATCTCTGAAAAGCCCTCTTCTCTCTGTGGATGTCCGCACTCATCCCTAGCCAGCCTCCGAGGCTTACCCAGGGTTCAGAGCTTCTAAAGTAGCACCATAGTGGCCTCCTCATCTTTTATGAAGGACCGTGTAGAACTTGTTAGACATCTGGGCTGGTCCCGAGGGACCCCTCCTTCCAGTTGTCTGTGGTTGGTTGGCTGCTGCTGTTGCCAGGACAGTTTTGTGAAGCTAGAATGAATGGGTTTCAGCGGGAACAAGGGACCAGGGCTGTCACTTGTGGCGAACTTGCTCCTGGCCAAATGTGGAACCCGTTACCCTTTGATCCATTTGATTGAAGAGGACCCTGTTTTTCTGGCCTTTAGACCCAGGCTCTTATGTTTCCAGCTGCCCAGATGACATTTCCATTTATTTCCCTTGTCATTCCCATTTTATGGAATGAGCACGTAGGTGGGAGGGGAGGAGGAGGAGGGAGGGGGAGGGGGGGTCTTCCAAGCGCAGTAACTCAGATGCCCATCAGTGGGCGTGGCTTCCATGTCGCTTACCCTGAGGCCTGGAAACAGCCTCACACCACAGTTTGTCAGTTCGGGATCTGGGGTTTTGGGGGATGTGTGACACTTGGGAATCCCACAGCTATCTGTCCTTGGTGAAGTGGGAATACAGCACAGGGCGGGCCTCACTGGGGAACATGACTTCCCAGGAAAGCTGCTGTGTGAGAAAGCCTCCCCGCTGTGCGCTAAGTCCCAGAGAGAGGCAGACACAGGCAGAACAAGGCCCGCTGGGTACTCAAGCTTTGCTTTATGGGTGTTTTATGTTTGACATTTTAAGTTGGGGAACATTGCTTAGGTTTATAAAGGAACTCCATTCCAAGGGGAGGCTGGTACACAGGACTCTTTAACTCATTGTATTCCTGCCCCAGAACCTTCTGGAATATGATTCTCAGAGCACATTCGAGATAGCAAATTGATCGAACTGTGAGACTCAGGTAGGCACACAACATGTCTTTTACACAGAGGTTTTGGGGAGCATATATGAGCTTGTAGAGGTCAGAGGTTAACCTTAGGGTTTTTGTTGTTGTCATGTTCATGTGTGTGTTTATCTCAGGCACTAACTGTTTGGTTTCAGACATCCTTTCCTACCTGCTGCAGGGCATGGCTGGCATGCCCCACCCCCTCTCCTGAACTTTCCTTCCCCCGTCACTACATAACCCAGACAGTTTGGTCCCCCTCCTTTCTCTGACTCACTCTCTTCCTTCTTTCTGCGTTTCCATGCTCCTCCTTTACTCTCTCTACATGCCTCTCTCTCTCTCCTCCCTCCCCTTTGCTGCTTCCAATAAACCTGCATGTGTATCATTTCATCTTGCCATTAGCTCATTCTGACCTTTCAGTCACTAACTACCTTATTGTTGGGAAACAGGCCTGGAGCTCACTGGCCTGGAGCTCACCAGGTAGGGCTAAACTGGCTGGGAAGTGCTGAAAGTCTGTCTCCATCTCCCTCAGGCTGAGATGTTAAGCATGTGCCTGGCTTTTAACAGTGGGTTCTGCAGGTCTCAGCCGAGGTCATATGGCTTGTTTGGCAATCATTTTACCGACCGTGCCATCTTCCCAGGCCAGATTGAGTTTTAAAGTCAAAATAATTATCCCCAAATCTACCCAGCTGTCATGGTGTTTTAATTATAGCTCTAGACGCCCACTCTTAGGACTTGGGTTGGAACTGTCCCTGAAGAAGGCTCATGTGTCGGGTGCTTGACCTAGGGAATGTTGCTGTTTTGGGAGGTTGTGGAAACTTCAGGAGTGGGCCTCATGAGAGGAAGGAGTCACAGGGGGAAGGGTTCTTTGGCGTACCTTGTCCCAGAGCCTTCCTGTTTCTCTCTGTGTTTTCTGGCAGTTGTGAGGTGAATTGCTGTGCTCCAGGCTGCCCTCCCTGCCGTGATGGACCAGTAAGATACCTTTAAAACCACAAGGCAAAAGAAATAATTCTTCCTAAGTTGTTTCCATGGGTATTTGGTCACAGTGATGGCCAAGTAGTTAACACCGGCGCTCTCCGCTCCTGTTTGGGGTGATTAGAGAGGAATGCAAATGGTTGTCGGTAGCTATGAAGTAAGACCTGTGGGCTTCTGGGACTGTGCTCAGGCATGCGCTGTGGGTGTTGCTGACATCCCTGTTTTGCTGCTGAGTAAACGGAGGCTCCCAGAAGATGTGGAACTAAGCCAGCACCTGGCAGTGAGACTTGAACCCAGGTCCCTGTCAGACCAGGTCCACTTCTCTTCCAGGCATCCTGGCGCTGCTGACTCGTACAGGTGTTGAACTCCCCAGGGTGGGTGGCTTCCCAGGATCCCAGTCCACCACAGCAAGGAGGGAGAAAGGCTTCTCCAAAGTAGAAGTGCTTTAAAGTGCTACAGCCCTTTGAGCGCAGAGCTCTTCCAGTGAAACAGCAGCTCTTACGTGAGAGTCAGCGAAACAGCTTGTGGGATTGCTTCTGGCTGAACAAGGGTTATATGAGTCTTGGAGAATGAAAAGGGGTTTTCAGGGTGGGCGTAGAACACTGGGCAGGGCTCAGATGCTGTGGCTGCTCTATTTGCATGGAGAGGAACTCGAGGTACGAGGCTACCTGACTACCTGGAGAATTGTGCGAGCTACACGCACCAGGGATTGCAGGCACAGAAGGTGGGGGCTAGCCCTCCCCCCCACATCTTGACCTTGCTCTAGCCCCATGCCAGTTTCCCGGTGGCACAGTCCCCATGCCCCACAGGCCCACAGTTCAACTCTGCCCGTCCCCTGGCAGTGCGGAGTAGACTGTGGAAAGCGAAGACTGGAGAGATTTGGGTGAGAAAACAGGCGGTGCCTCTGTGAGAAGGGGTGGCTGCTGGGCGGGGCACACGCACTGACCTGGAAGCCAGCAAGTTTCTCCAGCGTGCTAAGCGCAGTGGCATGGGCAGCCTGGGAGAGTGGTATGGAGGGAATGAAGAGCCACAGGTGTCTCCCTGACTCCAGCCACAGGGCTGAGGGCCAGGCACACAGCAGCTCAGCTGACGACCCAATCAGCTGGCAGACTTGACAGAGCCCAGAGAGCCATAAAGGACCACCCCAGAGTGGCAAGGCCATACACACACTGTTAGCCAGATGGTCTGTATCCACCTGACTGACCCCCACTCTCCAGGGAATGACACTAACCATTTGGCTGAGACCCACCTGGCAGCCACCTCTGAAATCAGTGCTGGTGGGAACCCTGCCTGGAGCATTTTGTGCCCTTTGGGCTACCATAGCTGTAATACAAGGAGGCTGGAGACAGATTCAAGTTGTCTGAGGTTAGAAGACATTCAACCTCCTTGCTCATAAGAGCTTAGCATATTAAAGCAAGGTGTGTAGGGCTGTGGATCGGCTCAGGATTAAGACTGTTTGCTTGTCTTCTGGTGTTCACATGTACACTGTGCCTGCTTACACACACACACACACACACACACACCCCAACATGCACATTCAAGGATGAGGTCTGTTTGGATCAAGGTCCAGGACGAGGGTGTGAATCACCAGCTCTCGGGCAGGCGTGCCATGGCGAAGCACTGCTTTTCTATGTTGCTATGGCAAGATGGTCCAGATATATCACCGGGTAGAAAATAGTGCACATGGTCTCAGCTCATTTTTGCAAAAAAGCGAACAGGACCATCTATATCTGTATCTGTATCTGTGCGGAAATGAGAGGAAATAGTAAAATACAGTTATGGGTGAATTCTGTGCTTTTAAACTTCTTTGTGGTTCTGCAAGGGATGGTGGCATGGTGGCCCTGGGCTTGGGTGCTGGGGTCAGCGCAGACCCCGTCCTTCTTAGAGAGATCTGATCTGATCTGCAGGGCTGGTAATGCTGCCTCTCTGATCTTTGTGCACATATGAACCGTCCCCCACAGCTTCTTGTGTAAATGTCTGGCCCCCAAGCCAGTGGCGCTGTTTGTGGAACCTTTAGGAAGTGGGTCCTTGCTGGAAGAAGAGGGCTACTGGGGACAGGCCTGTGGCTTATATTCCCACCTCACTTCCAGTCTCTCTCTGCATCCCATCTGTTCAGATGTTCGAAAGCAGCCTCACCCTCCACCCTCCACCCTGCACCAGGCCTTTCCTGCCTTTCAAACAAGAATCCTTCCTCTTCAAGTCAGTTCTTGCCAAATGCTGGCGACAGTGATTTTGGCTACTCCGTGATGGCGCTCTGAGGACTTAAGAGAACAATGTCTGTAAACTGTGTGGCTCAGAGAAAATACTCAAAATATACATGAGTAAGCTATGAAGATGGAGTCTGTCAGCCATAGCACACACACGCAGGGGGAGCCTGCTTTGGAAACAGGTGCATCTCGTGGGCAGAATCACAGGGGATCCAGCCTCACTCCCCAGATATCCAAGGGTAGGCTGTGAGTTCCAGCTAGAGGCTTTCTGGAAGGTTCTGAGCGAACAGATGGCCCAGTGTCAGAGATGATGTGTGAGAGTCAGATGTGGGCGGGCCCAGCCATCAGGGCTCCTGTGGTCCTCAGATTGGAGCCTCCAGTGTGGGTGAGAGGATGGTGCGGCCAGCACATCTGGGGCTCCTCAGTTCTGCCCTTCGCCATCTGCAGGTGACCCTGGGTGGCATCTCTCTCACTCTCTAGTTAGAAGTATTGCATGACCAGCTGCCCGAGCTCCTGCCTCCAGATCTCCCTGCTGTGGTCGAATTGCACCCTCATATTGTGAGCCAAAACAAATTCTTTCTCCTGCACAAAGCTGCTTTTGTCAGACATTTTGTCATAACACTGAGGCAAGTAACTCATACTACTGGCTACCATGCTACCATGGTAGCATACCAAAATTGCTACCATGCCTGCAATTTTGTTATTTGCTGCTGGGCTCCTATACTCTCAAAAACACCCTTTGGCTCATGTTTTGGGGGAACCCTTGTCCCCTAGTCAATGTCTAAAGGCTGTGCTGGCTTGGAAGGGCATACTCCTGAAAACAGAGGCCCTGGAATAAAGTGCTTTTGGTGCTGCCCAAAGCTCTCTCTACTCTCTGTGTCCTTTGGGAGCCATTTAAACTGTGACGCGGCAGCCAAACCCTTGATGGAGTGGTTGGCTCTGCCCAGCTGTGGAACATGCTAAGTCTCGTCCCCAGCCCTGTAAATCTAATTTTGCCATTCCAAATCTTTACTCCGAATATTGAACTGGAAGAAGGGAATTAAATTCTCTCAAGTTCAAATGTACTTTGCTGTCATTTGAGGCAAATGGGTTTGTCCCTAGAATCTCCATGGTGCCTCGCAGGCTATTTAGGTTGTGGGCCTTCCTGGAGACGGCGAACATTTGCTCAAATGAGACTGTAATAAAAATGGCCTCTGTTTGCTAGACCGTTAAGCAGGTGGGGCGGAAACTCGCTCAAATCCCAGACCTATGTTGAGAACAGACTTCCATTCATCTACTTTCCCTTACTTTCAAACAAGAACAAACTGTTTTTGGCATCTGTGTCACCCGGTTCTCCTCACATGGCTCCCTGGAACATTGGCCTACCCTACCCATTGGCCTAGTCACAGAGAAGTTTAGCAACCTGCATGAGGCCACCCAGCAGGTAACCTGTGAAGGTGGAACTTGAACACGGGACCAGATGAGCTTCCTAGACTTCTGGACATGTGGGCACCTTGCTGAGAGCTCCCAGGGAGTCAGGGCGTGTGTCAGGCTTGCTGGCAGGTGTGTGCAGAAAGCTGACCCATCTATCCAGCGGAGTGGAGCTGTCGTCTGCTGCCCCTGCGGCACCGGTCAGGTTACCCTCTCCCTCCAAGGTGTCAGTGGCTCCCTGTTGCCTTCTGGGCAAAGTCTATACGCCTGAACTATTCCTTGTAGGGCGGTTTTCCCCTTACATCCGTGAAGGGTCAGCGAGAGGTTTCTTACAGGCCTTAGCTGGACACAGCTCCAATATCTCAGCTTCTCCACCCTGCCTCTTGTTTTCACAGCATGAAAACAAACAGGTGTGGCTTATTCCAAACATACACTTAGAAAAATGAGCATGGCCCAGAGGTCAGAGTTCACTGCTAGCCTAGGCTGGATAAGAAGCAGCCGGGGTGGTGGGTTATATTAGCAAGATGTCATAAAGTGTGTTTTCAAATAATTATCACCAAGCAAAAGAAAAAACTGGGCCTGGGGAGGTGGCTCAGTGGGCAAAGTGTCTGACGCACAAATATGAGGACCTGGGTTCGATCCCCAGCACACACACACACAGAGACACAGCCATACACACCGACAGCCACAGACACACACAGAAAGGCAGACACACAGATACAGACAGACACACACCACACACTACACAGGCACACACACACACAGCTCCATGCTCCTTGGGAGTGGCGAGCCTCTACCTGACTCCTTGTAAATAACACAAATGGGAGAGAGGCAGCTGCTTCCTTAGTGCACAGGCCCAAGGCAGCCTGGCATGGAGGAAATGTCATTAGGGCAAGGAAGATCTATGCTTATCCAACTACCTGCCCTGCTTGGCCGAAGTTAATTGGAGTTAACAGGGAATCATTGAAAAGTACATTTTGTTGTCCTGTAGTCTGGGGCCTGGGGCCTGCTATGGCCACCATAATCAAGTCTGTGGTTCTGTGGCTTCAGAGACCATCTGTCAGCATTCATGTGCACAGGCATCCCATGAGTCTTTGCAGGTGGCCTTCCTGCTATGCCTTGACCATCACCAAGTAATTGTTTTTCATCAAAGGTCTCAGCAGACCCGGTAAGGCTCACCAGGAGAGCCTCCGATCAGTTCTGTTTTGCTTTCCTGGCCCCGAACTTACCATGTAGCTGAGGCTGGTTTTGAACTCCTGATCCTCCTGCCTCTCTTTTCCAGTTACATGTATACACACTACCATATCTGGCTCTTTGCTTTTTTTTTTGTTTGTTTGTTTGTTCGTTTGTTTGTCTGTTTGTTTTTCAAAACAGTGTTTCTCTGTGTATCCCTGGCTGTCCTGGAACTTTCTTTGCATGCCAGGCTGGCTTTGAGCCTGCCTCTGCCTCCCCAGTGCTGGGATTGAAGGTGTATCAACTGTCCAGCAGGCTCTTTGATTCTGCCATTACACTTGCAGGACAGGCAGGTTGGCTTGCTGAGTAAGGTACCTGCTCTGGAGCCTGACGGCTCGGGCTCGATGGCCAAAACCCACATGGTAGAAAGAGATAACTGACCTCACACACAAGCAATGTGGCACATGGGAGCCGCCCATGTACATATAACACATACATAGGAAACAAAAATTAAAAAGAAGCCTAAATATAAAAAGGCTCTCGACCGTCCCTCATCGTCAGCATCTGCTTGTGTTAGATTTCCATTGCCGCGATAAAGATACCCGAGATAAGAATAATACAAAGAAGGAAAGGCTCAGCCGGTGGCTCCTTGGCCTCATTGCTTTGGCGCTGTGGTGAGGCAAATCATGGCAGAAAGCATGTAGTTAGACAAGGCTGTCTACCTCGCCTCGCAGCCAGGAAGCAAAGAGAAAGCTGGGGCAGGCCTCCCAATGGCTCCTTCAAGGACACCTCAGGACCTACCTCCTCCAGCTACACCCCGGCTCCTAAAGCGCCCTCTGCCTGCCAACGGCGTCACCAGTTGGCGACCAAAGCGTGACCATCTGTGATCTCAAGCACCAGTCTGCTTTGGAACCAGATGGATGGAGACTGAAATGCCAATGTTGTCATTTACTTAGTTTTGTGGGGTGGGTGACTTGGGGAAAACTCGTTTAAGGTTTCAGAATTTGGGGTTCCTTACAGAGTATGGTGGCGGCGGAGGCCCAGTCCCCCTCACCCCGTTAACAGAGACGACATGGGTATCCTTGCAGCGCTCAGTCCTGGGCATTGCTTCATGAGTCATCACTGTGGCCGTGAGAACTGGACCCCTCCTACCCCGTTTCGTGTGTGTGGTGTATGTGTGTGCACACGGAGGCCAGAGGCTGATGTCCTCCGTCTTTTCCAGTCACTCTCACGTCTCTGGTGGCACTTACATGTCAACGTCTACTTGCCCCTCCCCCACCCTTGTACGGAGGCGCCTTTATTTTATCCGTTTTTTGTTTTTTTTTTTGTGGTCCTTATAACTTTACCTTCCTTCCAGCCCTTCTCCACCCAAATATCTCCCACCCCGCCAACACGAGGTAGGAGGCAGAGGTTAGAGGAAAGGGGGCAGCGTCTAGCTCTTCACTACTTCTCGCTGGTTCCAGTCTTCATTTCATGATAGCTCCAACTTCTTGTCAAACCGCCTCGACAGCCACCAGGAGCAGCAGGGGGAAAGCACCACCAGCCTCTTCTTCTTTCTTAGAGGCCCTCAGAGTGTCCTTCTCTTCTTTCTGGGCTCTGACACCTAGACACTCTCAGAATCCTCTGCAGCTGGCAAAGATCACGCCC
>NW_026596234.1:9735384-9756246 GCF_907164565.1 Psammomys obesus | reverse complement strand
ATGAGGCAAATAGTTTGCTGCTGTGGACAATCCAAAGCAGCTCCATACCCGACACCTGGGATTCTGGTTAGGTGGCAAGGACACCCGTGGGTGCTGGGGGTCTGGCTTCCTGGATTCCCAGGGGAATATCTTCATTCTAATTAGTGTCTGTTCAGTGTGAAGGAACCTGCTTTAGTGTCTGTCCCTCAAGCTTTACTTTTCATGCATGTGACTTTGGCATCTTAACATAAAATCCATTGTTCTGCTATATTTGTATACAATCCAAGCTCTTATTAACTTAATATTTTGTTAACATAAGCTGCGTGCATTTAATTGAAAGGAAAATTATATCTCACCATTGTAAACAGAGAGCTGACATCATGCTCTATAAATAAGCTTTACTAGTCCCATAAGAAAACGTCGCAGGCATTGTTAGATGGTGGTCTGTGCTGTGGTCCAGGACCTGTCCCCTGCCAAATGGGGAGTCCAGGTGCAGAGGTGAGGCCTTCCCCTCATCTACAAGGGTAACAGACACTTCCTCAGAGCCTGACCGGGAGGAGGGTCTGCTGAACACACCAGGCCTGGAGCTGGAACCCTGGAGAATTGCTCCCTGGGAACGACGAGAGTTCGAAACAGGCCGCACTTTTAGAGGGCACCCCCCCTCCCCGGCCACCTCACCCCTGCACTCAGCTCTTCTCCTCATGGACCATCTGTTGGGAGCAAAGCTGATGCTTTAGGGAGGTGGTTCTCAACCTGTGGGTCCAGACCCCTCTGGGGGTCACATGACCCTTTCTTGGGGACCCCCTAAGACCATCAGAAAACACAAATATTTACATTACAATTCATAACAGTCGCAAAATGACAGTTATGAAGTAGCAACATGGGGGACTGTATTAAAGGGTCACGGGGTTAGGAAGGCTGAGAACCGCTGTTTTAGAGAGAGAGAGAGAGAGAGAGAGAGAGAGAGAGCATCTCAGGGTTTCGCAGTGAGGGAGCTCTCGGTGAGACACACAGAGCGTTAGCAATGCATCAAACACCCTGGAAAGGGTCTACATCACTGTGTATGTGAACACATGTATTCACATACATACACACAGATGCACACACGTGTACATGAACACGTGTACATATATGTATACACTCAGCTACATTCACATTTGCACACACTGCTATACAGACACACGTAGATACACAGACACAGTGTACACTCAAGCAAACAGCTATGTGTGCACACATAGACACACACTATACCTTTATGCACACTCACACGCATACATACATGCACACATGTACAATGTACGTGCATATACACACACATAGTGAGACAGTACTACAGGTCCATTAGAGTGGATTGACATTACATGGACCAAAAACACTGAGTGCTGGCGAGGCTGTGGAATGCCAGGAACTCTCACCTGTTGCTTTGGGGGGTCATAAATTCAAACGCTTTAAAAACCTGGCATTATCTGTTAAAGATCATCATTCAGTTCTCTCCTGGGCCAGTGTTCTCCTCCTCCCATATCGTCATCAAAATCCACACATCTGCGCACTAACGACACAAACAAGCTCAAAGTAGACCTTACTCACGACCTACAACAGTTTCCGTTTTGAATGAGTTTATCGAGAGAGAGAGAGATACAGACAGACAGACACAAGCAGGCAGACAGACAGAGACTGGGAGTGGGGGTGTATCACCAAATTGTATGCCCAAATCATTCATCACAGCAGAGAGAGAGAGAGAGAGAGAGAGAGAGAGAGAGAGAGAGAGAGAACACCATGACACTCAGCAGAAACCGACGGGGGAAATTGAGGCGTCAGCTGGAGTCCCCGACAGCCTTCTCTCTGTGGAGGAGCCTACACCTTCTCCTTCCCACCTCAGGCTCGTTCACGTCATGGGGTAAACACGGGTGAGCGCTGCTACGAGTGATGACCTGCCAGGTACTCTCAGGGGCTCAGGGCTCTCTCTTTTGGGCTACTTCCCTGTTCTCTTTCGTGCAGTCACAGAGTTGGGGAGCAGTCCATCCCTAGACAGGGGGCCGCAGGACACTGTGAGACAACATGCTGGGGGCTGAGATGGGGGGAACCCCTCTTCCGGAGAAGTTCCTCAGTGAGCTCAAACAGTGCCCGACAGCTTAAACAGGATGGAGCCAGCTACGACAACCCTCACAAGGAGACAGACCCCTGAAACCGATTGAACAGAGGAGCCCTTGCTGAATCAACATAAAACCAGTTAAGAGGAACGGGATATAAACACAAAAGCTATGGATATGAAGTTTAAAACTGGCAAGACCGTGGTTGTCATATAGATGTCAATAACAGCTGTCTTTGGGAAAGAGGGAGGAGGGCCAGGCACAGCAGGCCTTTGGGGGGCCTTGTGTTTCTTTTTTCATTGTATTTCCTTATCTATTTACTCATGAGACAGACTGCCCTTGAACATGGTAGTGGCTGAGAACAGCGTTGAGCTCCTCGTCTTGGCGCAACCTCCCAAGGGCTGGGGCCACACGGCTTGGCTTGTTGCTTTTGGTCTGGGTGTGCCTGCTCAGTGAACTCATCCTGTGATGAGCCTGTGTGGGTCTACGGCTCTCACACCTGCCTGTGTGGGACGCTTCAGTGAAATATGTGAGCGTCACCTGGAAAGGACAAGTGGAAGAAGGAGCTTACGTTAGCCAGTGCTCCTGGGCAGGGCGCTGGGAAACTGAGCGAGGGCTGAGGAGCCCTTAGCGCACATGCATGTTTCTGTATGTGCTGGCTTATGTGTGTGTGTGTGATGTGTGTGTGTTGTATGTGGTGTGTGATGCTCCTCCTCTCTGTCAGCTGGCTTCCCGGAGCCCTGAGCACCCCTTCCCATTCCTCAGGTGGTGTGTGGGACCCTCTCCAGACCCAGCGGAGAGGTCCTGCAGAAAGATCTCATGAAGCCCCAGCTGGGTCAGCTGGTCTCCTTAGGAGGTTTGCACACCTGTCCAAGGCCAAGCTCTGGCTGAGCAAGTGGGGCACTCACATGCTGTGTCCAGTCTGTCTGTCCCACAGTTGCCGTGTGACAGAAAGGACAGGGTGGGGCGGCAGATGGGCTCTGTAAGCCCCCTTCCCACCCTTTGGAGTTCTGTCCTCTCAGCTTCGAGCTCCCTCCCTTCGGCAACAAAACACCAGTGTTCTCATCTGTTCCCCGCTGCACTGCAGCTCTTGCAGGGAGCTCTGAGAACAACCTGGGGGAGTTGTTCCCTCCACTTGGGCCCCAGGGATAGAACTCAGGTCATCAGACTTGGCAGCAAGCGCCTTTACCTGCTGAACCATCGTCTCATCCCACTTCCCCCCACCACGTTCTTTCCATAAGGTTGTGTTTATGTTTTCACTGGCCAGCTGGCTTCTGTTGATGGGTGCTGAGACTCCTTGGACGGAAGGCTCTGGGACACAGCTCTGGGTAAGGTGAGGATGGAAGCAGTGTGATCTCTCGTGCTTCAGGTCCTCAGGCCTACCCTGTAAGAGGACCTTGTGGACAGCTCTTGAAGGCCAGGGCTAGTGCCACTGCCCGGGCTCTCTAAGAAGTTAGATTTGGGGAGGGTGGTCTGGGAAGGGGGTGCTCCTCCAAGGACAGCACCTGGGGCCCGCATCCATCCTCCCCGTTTTGCTGGGATGCAGGAGTCCCTGGGGGGATGGGAGCTGGATTTCCTCACCCTGCCCCTGGTGCTCCCAGCAGCAGGAAAGGAGGGAAACACAGTGAGAACAGATGCTTTTGACGGGGACTGTAACCTGGTGACAAGCGACAGGAGGCAGGCAGGCTTGGGCAACAGCAGCTGACACCCACAGAGGCCCTTCCACTTGTGCACGTGGCAGCCCAAGGGATGCACAGAGTCCTCACTGCAGAGAGGGTCAAGGAGTGCCCTCTTCACTGGTCACTGCGGGAAGGTACTCAACATCTGTCCCGTGGTGTCTGTTCCCTGTTTCAGTGTGCAGCTCCTCCTGGGGCCTGGCAGGGCTTCGTGTCCAGGGAAGACCGCCATCTTAGTCCCTGTGCCATTGCTGTGAACAGGTACCGTGACCACACCAACTCTCATAAAAAAAGCATTTAATTGAGGCTTGCTTACAGTTTCAGAGGATTAGTCCATGGTCATCATGGCAGGGAGCAAGGCGGCATGCATGGCAGGAATGCTGCTGGAAAAGTAGATGAGAATTCTACATCCTGATCCACAGACAGGGAGTCTGGGAGAGACTGGGCCTGGCTTTCGCTTGTGGAGCCTCAAAGCCCACCCCCACTGACACACTTCCTCCAACAAGGCCATACCCCCTAACCCTTCTAATCTTTTTAAACAGCTTCTCTCCCTGGTGACTAAGCATTCAAGTATATGGGCCTCTGGGGGCCATCCTTATTCAGACCACCATAGGTGCCGGGCCAGCTAGAACTGTTTGTTTGTTTTCATGTGTGGCTGTATGCACATATGCGCATGGGGGGGGGGGAGTCTCACACGTGTGCATGGATTTAGGGTTGCTTCAAGGCCAGAGGACAACCACAAGTGTCCTCCTCGAGAACTCTGTCCACCTCCTTTGGACAGGATCTCTCATTGGCCTGGAGCTCACTAACCGGACTAGGCTGGTCAGTGATCCCAGAGTCCTTTAGTCTCTGCCTCACCAGCACTGAGGTTACAAGTGTGTGCCACCATGCCTGACATTTCTCTGTGGGTTCTGGGGCTTGAACTCTGTTCCTTGCACCTGGGAGGCAAGCGCTTTTCCAACTGAGCCATTCACCAGCAATTCTTGGGTTCTTGTCTGACGCTAAAGATGGAAAGAGCAGAGCGTTGGAGTCATGCCCCGGCCAGCAGGGTGTTCAACGGGTACCTGAGGAGGGCCGGAAAGAATGGAAGGACAAAGACACGGAAGACGGAGAGCAGGTCTAACGTCTGATCGAGCTCTCGGCTTATTTGAAATTTTTACACAACTTTATAGGGAGAAGGCAGGGAGGGGGAAGGGTCAGCAGTGTAGGTTTATGGCTGCAGGAGATAGCGGAATAGTTTAATGGCAGGGTGGTTTATGGTGCAAGATCCCGCACCTGCAAGATACCGTGAGAATGTTAACTAAGAGGGATACCACAAGAATGTTTGCTTAAGATAGCTCAAGATGCTCCAAGCCTAACGAGAAGATGTTCTCACATAACTCTCTCACCCGTGACCTTAAAGTCCTGGTGCAGCTGTCGGTAACTTTCCACTAATTGGCCTTGGCTCCCGGCAGAGTTGGTCTCTGCATTGGTCATCCGCTTCTCAGTCTCTACAAAGCAGTGGTTCTCAAGGGGTGTGTGTGTGTGTGTGTGTGTGTGTGTGTAACAACGCTTTCGCAGGGGTCGAATATCAGATATCCTGCATATCAGAGACTTACCTTATGATTCATGACAGTAGTACAATTACAGGTAGGAAGTAGGAAGTAATTTTATGGTTGGGGGTCACCACCACATGAGGAACTGTATGGAAGAGTCTCAGCATTACGAAGCTTGGGAACCGCTGGCATAAAGGAATCCACAGCTGGGTGGTGCCTCTAGGCAACCGTGAGGATCAGGTGAGCTCGCACTTGCAGGGGTTTTGGAAGCCGTGGCATGGGCCACCCCATACCCCAGACCCCCTCCCCATCCCTAAGGAGCGAAACTGGTGGCTGTCCCCAACATTGTGTAAATGTTCATGTCACAAGCATGCCAGGTGTGGATGGATTAAAAGTAGAGTGCCCCCTGGGACCATCAAGTGTGCCCTGGCCATCAGGGACCGCACAGTACCAGCCCCCTCCAATGTGGGAATGATAACTTTCGCCCTTTGCTAAGGATCAGAGGCTCAGAGAGAAAGAAAATATGCAGAAGTCCCCGGAGCTGGGAGCACGAAGAGCTGGGATTGTATGACCCTCCGTCAGATTCCACTGGCGCCCTTCAAGGCCTGGGCAGGAGCCACAGTGGCTGTGTTCCTTCAGCAATGGCTTCTCAGAGCTAAAGTGCATTGTGGCTGCAAGGGTGGAAGTTATGCAAGGGCCTATGGGAGTCAGGCCTACCGGCAGGGAGGTTTATTTGCTTGTTTCTGCTTTGAACTTAAAGGAGAAATGGAAGCCAAAGGAAATCATGTTTACTTAGGCAACTCAATTTTCAGCCCAGGTACCCCAAACTGGAGTACCCCCAGTGGTGTCTGTGGGGCAGGTGCAGGAGAGAGGACTTCACTAGACCCTGGCTTTGGGACAGGCCACGGGCTTGGCAGAAAAGCGAATTTGCAAGCCAGCGCTCTCTGGGTTCTGATGGGTGAGTTAGCCAGGTCCCAGCTGAGAGCCATAAATGGTGGTGGTGCTGCCCTCCTTGTTAACCCAGGTCACGGCAAACATTCCGTCTGACCTCCGCCAGTGTGAAATCAATCCTTTCATGGCCTCGGTTCCTCCGAGGAAGCAGGGCCCAAGCTCTGTCTTTGCCTTCTGCTCGCCAGCCTGCACCTGACCTTCGGTGGGCTCGTCTTCGTTCTGAGGTCAGAGGCCAACCTCATGGGCTCTGGGAGTGGAAATGAGCTGAGGTATATAATACAGTCAGCTCCATGGCGCTGGGCATCTGGACAGGCATCTGGTGAGGACCCACCATCTCCACCAGCAAGGAGCCAGGCTCTCAGAGATGACTGCGTGCAGGGCCTGATCTTGACCCTTGGTCTCAAGTCTCACCTTGGGGTGAGACTATTTCATCAGCCCACGAACTGGTGGCCCGGCAGGGTTCTTACACCCAGAGCACCAGGGACTCGGCTCAGGAGCAGAAGCTCATTAGTTTGTGGGGCAGATGCATATTCATCCGCAATCATTTAGAACACGAGATCTTGCCAAGAAGAAGAAAATAAAACCCACCATCGTTCTCACTGCCTGGGGACCGCCAAGGCTGACGTGTGTATTTTCAGACTTCGGGGGAAATTTTGGAACTTAACACTGAGGTGCCCTGCTGGCTCATAGCCACCCTCTGGGGTTTCTGCAGGGTTTTTCCCACATCACAGAAGTGGGCTTCTGAGACCAATGGTTCTCTGTCATGGGGCTGCCCAGCAGACTGAGGGATGCTTCAATGCTTCCTGGGCCACTCACTATCCCCACCTGATGCCAGTAGCACCCCTTTGAGCCAGGACCATCAAACCCAGCTCTAGATATTTCTGGGTACCAGCTGGCCCTGGAGGAGCACTCTGGGCTTGGGGGTGAAGGTGCTGCCATCAGCCAGACCTGACTTCCCATCTCTGCTTAGACGGAGAGCCAGGCCCATGAACCCTGACTGTCCTCTGGGAAACTGAGCAGAAGCTTTGCAGCCTATGGCACTGAAGGTGAAGGAACATACAGGCACCCAGGACTGTGTTCACCATGAGAGAGTCAATGTAGCCTTGGTGAGGGCAAACTTCCCTCAAACATGGAGTCCAGTGAGCCCGCCTGTTTCTTTGGGAAGTCCTCTGTCAGGCAACAGAAGCTAGGACAAAGGGCAGCCTTGGAGGCAGCCAGCTTGGGTAACGTACGTAAGTGGACAGGCCTTTCTGTGCCTCCGTTTCCACATATGTAAACAGGAAGCAATAAAGAGATCTACTTGGCATGGCTGCAAAAATGAAGTGATCCACCCCCCCCCCCAGTGGCTATATTGATATGATCCGTACCTAGTGCGTGTGTGGAGGGCCATGTTGGAAACAGCCAGGGTAGCCTTTGAGAAGCTCCAGCAGTCTGTAGATCAAGGCAATGTGGGTAGCTTCATGCCTGCTTCCCACAGTCCCTGGACAATTGCCATTCCTATGGCCTCAAGCCTGGGAATGACACCCGACTCCTCTTGAGATCCGGGATGCTGGGGTCCACTCCCTGGGATACTTCAGTCTAAAAATACCCATCGTGTCCTGAGGGCTCCCAAAAGAACACTTAAAATTTTTGCTTTTTAAGTTGTCACAATATTTATAACTTATTAATATAGAAACAATATTAATATATGTAATAATCGCCGTTCTGGGTTATACACTGTTTACTATCGAGAGTGTGCAATTTGCTAAATCCCCTCACACCCGCTGTGCAGCTGCCACCACCTACTGTCTCCAGAATTTCTCTCCTATCTCCACAAAACACTGGCTTCCAATCCCTTCCAACTCCCCACTTCCTACAAGGCCCCTCCCCACTCTGCTCTGTTTTCTGCTTCCATAACTTGACTTCAGACAAGTAGGGCCTTAAGCTGGGTGTATAGCAGTGTACGCCTTTAGTCCCAGCACTTGGGAGGCAGAGGCAAAAGCAGATCTCTGTGAGTTCCAGGACAGCCTGGTCTACAAAGTGAAATCCAGGACAGCTGGAACTACAGATAGAGAGACCCTGCCTCAAAAAAACCAAACCAAACAAACAAAAGACCAAACAACCAACAAAACAAATAGAATCATGACCAAAATAGAATCCTTTTGCCTCTGTGTCGTTCTTGGCATCATGTTCTCGAAGTTCTTCCATGGTCCAGCATGCATGAGCACTGCCTGAGATTTCAAAATCTAACGATGTTCCCTCTTGTGCTTAACCTGCACTTTGCTTGTCTGTCTGATGGGGGAAACTTGGGTGGTGTCTGCCTTTTGGATGCCACATACTGTGAGCACTTGTGTATAGGGTGAGGTTGAGGCCCATTTTCAACCATCTGAGGCCAGCTCTAGAGTCAGAATTGCTCTAGAGCTCCCAAGGTAGCTTGGATCACAGATTGAAGGGCGTGAGACATCTCCTCAAGGTCCTCCCCGACCCTGCAGGAGCTGTCTCCACTCCATGGACAGGGGGAGGAGGCCAAAGCTCTCCAGCCTGAGAGCCGGGACTTCACATGCAAGCTTCTCACCAGATCTCTCTGTTGCCATTCCAATGCCAGCAAGACTGGGAAGATAAATGCCACTTTGGGTGATCTCCGTTCTGATGTTTGTGTTCTGGCTCTGTTGAGCATGACAGACTTTCTATATGAAAGCCCTTTGTGCGGGACTGGGGATGGGCTTAGGGATTAAGAGCTCTGGCTGCTCTTGCAGAGGACCCGGTTCTATTTCCAGCACACACGGGAGCTCACAACTGTCCTTAACTCCAGTCTGGGGCATCTGGCGCCCCCTTCTGGCTTTCTGTATTATGAGTGACAGATGATTTTCCTGTAGGGCACCTAGAAGGTGTCAGTCTGTTCCCTCCAAGTCCTTGCACAGTAAACCACATACAGGTCTTTTTAAAAGCCCTAAAGGTAGGATGTGGTGACATATGTCTAACAGTCTAGCAATTAGGAAGCCAAGGCAGGAAGGCTGTCACAAGTTCAAGACCAACCTGGGCTACAGTGTGAGATCCTGCCTCAAAATGCAGAAACAGGAACAAAAACCAAAGCCTCCACTTCTCTGTTCTTTTGTTTGTCTTCTATTGTTTCTCCTCCGAGCTCAGCAGCCCTTCTGGCTCAGTCAGGAATTAATCCATCTGGCACTTTCCACTTTGGTTGCTGTCTTTTTTGGCCCTAGAAACTGGTTCATTTTAAAAACATTGTTTTTCATTACTTTCTCTTTAGTTTTTGGAGACAGGGTTTCTCTGTGTATAGCCTTGGCTGTCCTGGATTCGATTTGTAGACCAGGCTGAACTCACAGAGATCCGCCTGCCTCTGCCTCTGCTGGGATTACAGGCGTGTGCCACCACGCCTGGCATTGTTTTTTCCTTTCTACTGACATTCCCTAGATTAGGTTTGCTCATTATGATCATATTTTAAGTCTCTGAATATGATTTTAATAGTTACCTTGAACATCTTGCTTGAGATGTTGTGACAGCTGTCATTTCCTGTTAATTGCTTTTTATTTTAAATTTATTTATTTATTTTTCTAGTTTTTATTTTATCTTGGTTTGATTTTTCGAGACAGGGTTTTTCTGTGCAGCCCTGTCTGTCCTGGAACTCACTTTGTAGACCAGGACGGCCTCAAATTCAGAGATCTGCCTGCCTCTGCCTCCAGAGTGCTGGGATTAAAGGCGTGTGCCACCACTGCCCGGCTATTTAAAACTTTTTATTGGGGAATCTTGCCATGTCGCCCAGGCAGGCCTTGAACTCTGCATCTTCCTGCTTCCGATTCTGCGTGCTGGGATGACAGACCTGTCAACACTCCAGTCTGGCTGCCTTTGGGGAATGGGTCAGGCTTCCACACTTCTCTGTAGGCCTGGTGGCTCATGACTCGTGACCAGGCACTACCAGCAGAATGTTATATGTAGTGCAGGTTTCCTTCCGTTTCCTCGAAGAGTGACATTCTCCCTTGCAGGAGCGTGTGTGGATGGACAGGGCTTCCACGCCATCCCTGTGAGACCAAATGCTCGTGCTTAGTTCTTAGTTCCCAGACACAGCTTTCCCATCAATCCATGGGCTCTCCAGCAGCACAAGGCTCTGTGGTTAAGGCTTTGGGGGATGCAAGGGCTCCCTTCAGATTCTCTGTGTCTCCATGTCTCTGTCTCTCTTTTTTCTTTTCTCTCTCTGTGTATGTGTGTCTCTCTGTTTCTGTTTTTCTCTCTTTCTCTGCAAGAACTCAATTCTTCTTTTCTGTTTGCCTTGCCAGATGGCAATCCTCTCCTTCTGTCACTCCAAACTGCTTCTGAGTTGGTGAGAAGCTTCTAGCCATAAGTCCCCACCGCATAAACTTTACACATCGGACTCCTGTTCTTCCAAGGATAGTGTCTTCTCCGAGTATACCCATTTCTACTTGCTTCCAGACCCTTCAAGAAGGTGTTGTTATCTAACACATGTTGTCCAGGGCTGGGGAGGTGGCTCAGTGGGCAAAGCGCTTGCTGTCTTCACACTTGTGAAGACTTGAGTTCAAATCCCTAGAGCTGGAGTAAAGCTGGACACAGTAGCGTGACCCCGTAATCCCAGTGCTCAAAGGATGAGGTGGGCGGGAAGGGCAGACACTGGTAGCTCACAGCCCAGCTAGGTTGGCATAGTCAGCATTAGACAATAAGAGACTCCATCTTACGGCAGAGGATGAGGTCAGGCACTGGTATCCCTGTGCCATGACACTTGGCTAAAGACTGCCTTCCCCTGTTGCCCTTGTTTGAATGTGGCCACGCCTTCCCCGCCACTTATAAGAGCATCAAAACTGACACTCACCTTTATCTTTTCTCTTCACAGACCAGAGCCACTTCCTTTGTAGCATCCTTCAGATCTCCACCCCAGGCCCACAGACCTCTCCCTCTCAAGTCCTGTTTTCCAGGTTTTCCTTCTCCACTACCCAGGTGGTGACTTGGCACTGTGACCTGACCTGCCAGCCCGTCCCTTCCTTCTGTACTGCCATCATTAGAGGCTCTTAGACTCAGACCCCACTGCTTCTCAAAAGATCTTAGGAGACACACTGATGCAGGAGGGTGGACCTGCTCAGAGAGACTCCCAGGTCCCTCAGCCTGCAGCTTTGCAGAAGAAGCAAAGACCTGGAGACAAGGCTGCGCTCGCCCATGCTGTCAGAGGGCATGCTGTCTCTTTCCTGGAGGCAGGGTCATCTCTGGCTGGTACTACCCTTCAGCCTTTCTCTTTCCCCAGCTTGGGATTCCTGCTTTTTTTTTTTTTTTTTAACCATAATGGCAATAGACAGACAAGGGAGGGCACACATGTCTTCCTGCCAAGGTGGCTACGATGGGCATATATATCCCTGGAGCTTTTTTATTCTGTATTTCTGACCCCCCCCCCATCCTACATTAGCTGGGCATCTGCCATGTGCACAGGTTGCTCTGGAAACTGGAGAGTCGACACTAAAGTAAAGCAGTTGACACCTGAAGCAGGGGTCATGACAATGACAGGGACAACAGTGACGAGTTCTACGGAGAAAGTCAAAGCCGGTGAGAGGACGTGAAGGGCGTGCGCACATTCTCCTGCGCCTCAGTGCTCGTGGCTCCGGCCATTCCGGGCTTCATGTTTTTCACCCCACCTGGCAGCGGGTGCTTCACTGGTCAGCCCTGGCTTTGGCCACTTCTCAGCTCTGGGGCTTTGGGGAAATCCCCACAGCCTGGCTCGCCATTGCAGCACCTGAGAGGTGGAGTCAGGAGCTCCCGCCAGTCACATGAGACCCCACCTCCAAGAACCAAAGTATAAAAATACCCCCCCTCCACGCGCACAGGAACACCTCATTTTTCTTCTTGGTGGCCTAGAGATAGGACATTTCTGGAAGGTTTAAGTGAGTGCCTGGTACACAGAGGTAAAACTCCATAAGTGTCAGCCACTCAGGCACAAATAAGCACATTTCCTGCCATATCAAAAACAAGGAATGAAGGTCTGCATACTGACATGTCCCCTTGGTTGTCCCCTCGGCTGGGCCAACCATGTCTTCTCTCCCCGTTGGAGTCAATGGAGAGGGCAGTTAGGATCAACGGTCATACACTGACAGAGCCCTCAAAAGCCACCTGGGAGTAGGGCTGGAGAGATGGTTTAGAGCACTTGCTGCTCTTGCAGAGGACCCGGGTTCTATTTCTGCACCACATGGTAGCTCACAACCACCTGTAATTCCAGTTCTCCGAGGATCTGATGGTCCCTCTGGCCTCTCAGAGTATAGGGCATGTCCATGGTGTGTAGGCAGATGGGACATCCATGCACATTAATAACATTAAAAAGAAAATTTAAAGCCACCCAGGAAGCAGTCAGGTGGGATCATTGCTGGGGACGGCGCTCTCAGGAGGAGTTCATCTTTTGTAGCATGGGGATGAGGAGATACTGCAGCAGATTTCTGTCACCGGGCCGGCACTGTGGCTCCAGTGTTCCATCAGGGTGGAAGACGCTTCCAGAAATGTCAGTGTTCAGCTGCTGCTGTCCATCGACACCTTCTGTGCTTGTCTAATGTGTCCCTGCCAGAAACGCTTTCTTCTCTTCCCTCCCCTCCCTGGGTGGGCTGGTTTTCAACTCCATCGCTGTTGATTCCCAAATTCTCAGGCACCCTCAGGGAGGAAGGAGCCCACAATCTGCCAGTCTGGCTGGCTTGGATCTGGCATCCATCAGTGCCCCACACTTGAGAGGGCTGTTTCTGTTTTGCTTGGTAACTCGGGGGGTGGGGGGGACTGGCTTACAGGAAGCGCACTGTTAATTGATGCTGTCAGAGCAGCCAGATGGCTCGTGGGCGGCAGGCGCTGCAGATGCGGGGACAGGCCCACCTGAGAGAGTAGCTGTTTACAAAGTAACACCTGTGAACCCCAACTCAGCTGCCTCTGGGCTCCCACAGTAGCACTGTAAGCCAGCTGTTCTGTTTCCAAGAAAATGGGGGGCCTGGAGTTTCTCTTTTCTTGCTGTGACATTTTCTTAATCATAAAGCCCCTGGGCTGTGACTAACAGGCCAGAGGGAAGCAGCCTCAGCAGCCAGAGGTTATTTTTTCCTGTAATAGCCCAAAGGGAGGCAGCGCAGGCTGTACAGTACTGCTTTGTGATGTCCCGCAAAGACCCAGGACCCTCCCAACCTATCATTTTATTCTACATGGCTTCCATTTCTCAAGGTTTCCATTGCTGTAATGAAGACCATGGCTGAAAGCAGCATGGAGAGGAAAGGTTTTATTTCATCTTACCCTTTCAGGCCACACTCCATCATTAAGAAAATTCAGGGCAGGGACTAAAGGCAGGGACCTGGAGACAGGAGCTGATGCAGACGCCATGGAGGGGTGCTGCTTGCTGACTTGCTCCTCGTGCCTTGCTCAGTCTGCTTTCTTATAGAACCCAGGAGCATGTTGCCCAGAGGTGGCCCCACCCACATCCATCATTAATCAAGAAAATGTCCTGTGAACTTTCTACACCCAATCTGAGGCGGCCATTCCACAATCTAGATGATGTCAAGTTGACAAGAAACCAGGACAGTCACCTCTTTGCCCAAGAGGACTGTTGCAGCTCCGTCCATCATAGCTGCGTTTCAGGCAATGGGAAGGCAAAAGGGCAAAGTCGAGTATGTGCGCTTTCTTGAAGGACTCCCCCCCACTAATTGCTCACATTTCTACTGACATCCTGGTTGGTCAGCGCTTAGTCATATGGCCACTCCTAGCTTTAAGGGAAGCTGGTCTGTGCAGCTTTTATTTCTCACAGCCAGGCTTTCAGGTGTAAAGTCTATGTCCTCTACTAGTAAGAAAGAGCAAATGGTGGAGGGCTAGCAGTTGGTTGGGAAAGCATGGCAGACACTGGAATTAGCTATGTTTATATTCCAGCATTTCCCTGGTCTCCACTTCTCACCTCTGAACTGAGGACAGTGGCAGCTCCTCACAGCGTGTGCAGATCCTTGGATTTGGTGTACTGGTGGACAGCTGAGCATCTCAAAACGTGTGCACACCCGACATCCCGCAGAAAGTCATCTTAGGCCCCGAAAATATGTGTGCCGAGGCCCTAGAGTCCTCTGTATGAAAACTGCAGGGCTGCCCCAGGCCCCGCTCACCAGGGGGTGGCAGCTTGGGTTTCATGACTTCTCTGAGCTGCCAGACAGCAGAATCTTGTCTGAGGTCTGCAGGGCTCCTCATGATAGCCCGATAGCCCGTGGTGTTGTGAAGACTGGAAGGGACACAGGAATTCTAGGGCGTAGTGCGGGTACAACAGGCGCTCAAGGTGATTTTAGGCGGCAAATTTAAAATGTTTTTATTTATCTTTGCATGTGTATGTGTGGGAGGGATGTATTTTTGCATGCGTAGGTGCATGTGGGTTCCTGTGTTGTGTGTGTGTGTGTGTGTGTGTGTGTGTGTGTGTGTGTGTAGGCCAGAGGCTGACATCAAGTGTCTTCCTCCCCAAGGTTGGGATACCAAGCGGGCTGCCATGTTCACGGGGCACTGTTGGAATGCTATCTCCCGTCCTCAGGCTTGCACGGTAAGTGCTTGTACTTGCCGAACCATCTCTCCCCAGCCCCTTGAAACTTTAAAAATACTCATTTGGTGCTTGCCACCAAACCTGGGGACCTGAGGTGAGCCTCCAAACTCACATAGCAACAGGAAAGAACAGATTCCTGGAAGTTGTCCTCTGAGTTCCAAACACATGCTGGGGTACATGTAGCCCCGCCCCCGCCCCACCCCCACAAATAAACAAACAGCCAGAGAGTTTTGTGGACGTTATGAATCAGAATAAGACTAGGTTTAAATTCAGGGAATTAACCAAGTGGTCTTTGACTTGGGCAGGCGCTTAGATGAGAGCTATGGGCCTGGTCACAGCCCATATGGGGCCTGGGTCTGGTGACACCTGGGTCAGACGTAAGTCAGCCTCAGGGTCTAGCTGTCAGCGGACTCACCTGTGGAGTCCCCAGGTTTATAGTGAATAGCTTGCTGCATAGAATCAGCTTGAAGAAAGGCCACCTGCCACGGTAAGCGTCAGATCTTAGTCTCTAGGTGGACTGAGTGTCCTGAGCTCAGTGCAAAATCTCTTCCTGGAGACAAGCGCCCCTGTGGTGGCATCACGCTCCATGAGACTCCAGGGAAACTCCAATTCCTTGGTGTCCATTGTTTGAGTCCCTGGGGGCTAACAGGGGTCTCGCTTTAGAATCTCTTTGCTCTTACAACACTTTCTTTTTCATTTTTGTTTTTCCAGACAGGGTTTCTCTGTGTGGCCCTGGCTGTCCTCGAGCTCTCATGCAGACCAGGCTGGCCCCAAACTCCGAGATCCACCTGCCTCTGCCTTCCCAGTGCTGGGATTAAAAGCGTGTGCCAGCACTGCCATCTACAGCACCGTCTTTTTCATGAAGGAAACCAGAGTCGGTGCTGTTGGGCGTGG
This sequence comes from Psammomys obesus, assembly GCF_907164565.1. Lineage (NCBI taxonomy): Eukaryota > Metazoa > Chordata > Mammalia > Rodentia > Muridae > Psammomys > Psammomys obesus. The sequence goes on along the minus strand of NW_026596234.1, from coordinate 9,740,600 downwards.
GGTCATTCCCCGTCCAGCAGTGGGTAAGGAGTACCTGAACGTGGTCCTGGTCTTCAGGTTGGAGTCTTTGATGTGATGTCATCTCCTGCAGGTGCCAAGGTCACCTGGTTTTCTTTATTCTTTGAGGGCACTGTCACTGATTTAGAATTTTAGCTATCCTAGTTAAAAGTCCTTTATGATATTGTGTGTTATTATACTCATCGGTTATAGAACTGATTTTAGAAATGCATTTAGTCATTTGTCCAATAAAATGCATTTTAAATCACTGTGTATCTGGAGGGGAGGGGCTCTGAGGGAAGAGGATGGCTGAGGGTGGGGTTGCTTTCAAATGTTTTTCAGCTAAGTTACAAATAGCTGCTTGTTTGCTCCCTGGCTAGAGGCAATGACATTAAAGTTGCATAAGGGCCGAGAAAACATGGTCCACAGGGTCCTCTGGGCTGGCTCCTCAAGGAATCTGGCCAAGGCCACCACACAGCTCTCAGGATCTCAGGCAGATGTGCAAGAAGGTCCCTGTGCCCTCAGAGTACACATGCAGCAGCCTACACCAAAGCATGTGTGGGAATCAGGCTCGGCGAGGAGGAGCTTGGAAAAGGGGTCATTCCAGGGAGTCTCACACAGGAAGGTGTCCTTGCTGAGCTCGGGAGCTCTGGGGATGAGCAGGGAGCTGGGCCGGGGTGGAGGAAGCACCTGGTTGAAAGATTTGGGTGAGGCATGGCAGCTGAGCTGACTGGTGGCTGGCCGATCTCTGAGGGAAACAAGAGCACAGGCATTTCCCACCTCATCCTGACCAAGGGCTGTCTTGTCCAGGTCAGCATGGTCTAGGTTGACCATTTGTGGTCTCGGTTGACCGTTATCTCAGTAGGTCTTCTGTAAGGTGCTGAAGAATTCCTTATTGTTTGAAGAAACAAGTTGGTCCCCAGGAGGCAACTAGCTGGTCCCCAGGAAGTGATATTCCAGTTTAGGAACATCTGTCTCAAGCCCCTGCTCTTCGTGGAATTCAGGATGACCACAGGTTTGGGAGGATAACTGCAGCTTCTGGGGAAAGCCAGGAGAAACTGTATGCAAGGGGGGTGAGGTAAAGAAACAGCCAACATGACTGCTCTATGACATGGTTAAGGTTTTTACGGTAACTGTGAGACAGAACAGCCAGGGGCATCTGGAAGAGCCCAGAAAGGAGAGAAAAAGAAATAGACTGAGAATGGAGAGCACGCTGGACATGGCCAAGGCTAGGGAGGCAAGGAAAGGGCGTCTTGGTGCCCATCTCTCTGAGTTGCTATAGGGTGGCATACTTGAGTGGATCACCTGCTTGCTTTACCAAGCCCACCTCCCACACAGTTGTTGCGTAGTTCACGTTTGAGAAGGTATTTCGCTTGTTTAACGTATTTTATTATCTCCATCTGCTGTTATATTTTTGCCTTAGGAGTTTACCTTTTGCTGGAAGAAAAGCCTCGTGGGTGATGTGGAAGCTTTAGCATGGCTTGGTAACTTTCTTCCAATTTTCGAATGCTTGTGGAACACGCCCCCAAACATGCCCCGACTCATGCCCACACGGCCGTCTTCCGTTCCATCAGTTAGGCACAGCACCGTTAAATGAACGAACAGTTAGAGGTTTGCTGGGTGGATCACGTTTCCAAGAGTAGATTTTCCTTGTCATTTTTATTGACCCTGTGGGCAAGCTTGTTCTAAGTGACGCATACTGCTCCATCAGACTGTGGGGTTTCTTAAAGCCAGAGGCGCCTCCTGACACCTCCCGGCACAGGCGTGGTGAGTGGTGAATAACTATTACACGGTGATCTGGAATCTCAACCGAACAGTGCTGGACCCTCCGAAGGCTGCTGGGAACGCTCCCGTTTAATGTCCTTGATGACGGCTCAGAGGATCTGACGACATGCTCTTTAAACAGGTGGAACAAACGAAGGACAGTGCCAATGTCCTGGAAGACACCCAGGGAATTCAAGAGGCTTCCAACAGCCAAGAGGAGCATCCTTCCAGCAGAATGAGAAGGACGTTTACTGTTTCACAAGCAAGCCCATCTCTCTGAGTTGGACTCCGGTTGGTAGAGGGTTCGTCCAGCATGCACAAAGTCCTGGGATCATTTCCTAGTGCCACTAAAATGGGGCATGGTGGGACATGACTTTAATTGCAGCCCTTAGGAAATGGCAGAGGAGACTCAGAAATCAAGGTCGTTTTCATGCAGTCCATTCAAGGGTCAGCCTAGGCTACCTGAGACTCAGCCCCAGAATAAAATAAAATCACCTCTTCCCATGTGGCTGCTGTAAAATGGCCATTGAGGGAACAGAGAGGAAGCATCCATATGTGTTCTGAACACATAGTAGGTGCTCAAGAAATGTCACTTAGTTAAAGAAATGTCCCCTAAAACCTGGCGAGGACTGGAGAAGGACGTATTAGATAATTTTCTCTTTCCGAGACAGAACATCATGATCAAGGCAGCTTATAGAAGGAAGGGGTTATCTGACTTATGGTTCCGGAGAAATAGGAATCCATTGTAATGGGGGAAGTGTGGCAGTGGGCAGCGGGTAGCAGACAGTGGGCAGGAGGCAGTGGACAGCAGGCAGCAGGCAGCAGGCAGCAGGCATGGCCTCAGGAAGAGCTGAGAGCTCACGTCTTGGACTGCAAGCAGGAAGCAGAGAGAGCAAACTAGGAAAGGCTGTGGCTTTAAAACCACAAAGGCCACCCCCAGTGATGCTCCCTCCAGCAAGGTAGCACCTCCTAAACTCACCCACACAGCACCACCAGCTGGGGACTGCATGTCCAAACGCCTGAGACGGTGGGGGACACCTCACTCAAACCACCACAGAGGGTCGGGAAGCACGGGACCAAAGGCATCTCTTAGCGTGTCTATTGCCGTGAAGAGATACCATGACCACAGCATCAATTCTTCAAAAGGAAAGCATGTAACTGGGGCTGGCTTACAGCCAGAGGTTTAGTCCGCATCGACGTGGTGGGAAACACGGCAGCACGCAGGCAGACACGGTGCTGGGGAAGGAGCTGAGAGGTCTGCATTTGTATCCACAGGCAGCAGAAGGGGACCCCGTGTCTCACTGAGTGTGACTTGAGTGTCGTAGACCTCAAAGCCCACCCCCTTCAGTGGCACACTTCCTCCAACAAGGCCACACCTCTTAGCAGTGCCCCTCCCTATGGGCCAAGCATTCGCACACATGTGTCTACGGGGGCCGTAGCTGGTCAAACCGCAACAGCGCCCTAAACTGAGGAACAGAGGGCATTCTGTTATCCTTAAAGCAGCTGAGAGTATATGGTCAGACTGTTAGAATCTGACTGACACGCTCTCCTGGGTCCCCGTGTGACAGGCTAGTAGCATGCTGGATGGACCCAGCCATGGTCATGTATTAAAAATAATAATAATAAATTATATATATAATAATCCTATAAATATGGGAAGGCATCTGGGGAGATGCTGCTGGGGTGACCGGAGAGTTGAGCATTGAGGGTGCCTGTGGAGCCGGGAGGGGTCTGGAGAAAGCAGAAGCCAGTCTTTAAACATCTTCCACGTATCCTCTTCTACCCAAGGGTCAGACATCTAGTCACAGCCCAATGTGTAAAGCTACCTCCTCACAGTGTTAAGAGGGCGGGAGCGGAACTTCCAGTGGGGGAGGAGGCATCAGCCTTGGAGTGAGAGGGAGAAGGTGTCCTCGGAAGCTAGGAACAAGCTCCTAGGACCAGGCGGAGGGAGGGCGCCATGACATGGTTCCACAGACAATAAGCTCCCCTGCCCCAGCTACGTCAGCGAAGGCTGGCTGCCATTGCTGGGAACACATCGGAAGCTACTGTTGCCTGACATTTCCTGAGGAGACGAGAATAAATGGCTGCAGGGTCCACTCGGGTCCGGTGGAGTTCCCCAACAGCTGTGTCATTGAAAAGTCTTACAGCAGTGTGGGTGACAGCCTCCCCAGAGCTGCATAGACAGAGTGGCCCCTGCCCCCATTCATTTAGACCTCCCACGTCTAAACTCTCCAGAAACCATGAGCAGGCGGGGCGCCATGAAGCCAGCTCAGGGCTCAGGAATACATGGCTGGGATTTCCGAAAAGGGTCTGATGCCCCCCCCCCCCCACACCTACACCTTCTACAAAGTGGCGGCATCAGGCCTGATCTCGTGAGGGACTTCTGAGGATCATCCTAACTGCCCCGCTGTCAAGAGGGTAACAGACGTTTCCTGCCCGGAGGACGGGGTTGACAGCACTTATTAATCCTGGAACTGGAACAAGAGAACTCTTCACCGATGCATCCTGAGAAGCTGGTGGCTGTCTCCCACCAACAGGCCCTGTGGGGACAGAAAAACATCGGCTTGTGGCTAGCTGACAGGACAGTTGAGTATGATTCAATATTACATTGGCAACTTCATAATAAAATATTAATATGTTACCAGGCACTTGTCATAGCAACCACGAGAAAATACAGAGTGTTCATCTTGTACCGGGCTGTGTTTTAAGCCTGTGACACGCTCTATCTGACTGGCTCTGTCTCCCCTCAGCAATATGTACTGTTGTTTCTATTTATCCAACGAGGAAGAGAGGGTTGCTGGAGGCCGCACAGATGCAGAAGCGTGGTGGCTCGGCTGACCCTCGGCTCTGCCACATATGTGCCCCAAGACAGTTGGGATAGGGGTGGGTCTCATGGTCCCCATTTCTCCAGAGCACACTCTGCCCAGGGATGTGCTCTGTGTATTTCTGCCCATGGTTCTTGGCATTGTGCACGCCTGTGATTCCAGTCCCTGGGAGGCAGAGGCAGAAGAATCAGAAGTTCAAAGTCACCTTTGGGTACACATGGAGTTCAAGGGGCCAGCCTGGACTACGAGAGCCCTACCTGGAAACAAAAGTAACACAACAATGACGACCCAAACAACAGTCCCACAAAAGAACAGAAGAGAAAAAAGCCTTCTGAGGAAAGATTCTTAGTGGAAGTGGGAAGAGACGATTCTTGGAGGAGGAGTTCAGCTCTCGGATGACAAGCAATGGACCATGCTGGAGAGATGACCCAGGAGGCCCTGACCCAGCGTGGCTCATCCTTGGATGACCCAAGAGGCTGGGCAGTGGGTAAAAGGAGCATTTTTAGATGGTCAGGGAAGACAGTGGCTCAAAAATAAGTGATATTTCATCTTCTTATTTGGGCCATTTGCAAGATGTTTTGGAGTGTGTGTGTGTGTGTGTGTGTGTGTGTGTGTGTGTGTGTGTGTGTG
>NW_026596234.1:9665206-9735374 GCF_907164565.1 Psammomys obesus | reverse complement strand
GTGTGTGTGTGTGTGTGTGTGTGTGTGTGTGTGTGTGTGTGTGTGTGCATGTATGAGTGTGTGCCTATGCATTTGTGCATGTATGTGTGCTTGTGCCTGTGCATGTTCGTGTGGATGTGTGGATGCATGTTTGGATGTCACACAAGGGAGGGCGGCCCCAGGGCTCAGTGCTTTCAGAGGTGGAGATGCTTCGAGGAATGAAGGGGGAAAGGGGTTAGGTGGCCTTTCTGCTCCAGGCAGAAGGAACCCGTCAAGGAGTCTGAGCATCGACAGCACCCATTCCGCCATCCCCGTGCCTGTGACACACTGGAGAGCACTGTCCACCCTGACACGACGTTGTTGGGTTAGAAACTCCTGCTGGGTGTCCAGGCGGACAGAGAAATGTGATGATGGCTGAGGAGACAGGACGGTCTCCCGGGCCAGCAGTTAGAGTCTTTCTCCCTCCAAGGTTTTCTTTTCTGCTTCCATCCCGTCATCTGGTCCAACCTCATTATCACAGATTTCCTTCAGGGAGGTGGCAGTGGGGTTGGGGCAGGGTGCAACCATCCGGAAAGAGCTGGGAGGGGCTCTGTTTCCAAAGCTCTTTCTTCCTGGAGTCTTGGTGGCTTCTGGGTATCCACGGCTCTCGGATCTTGTCTGCTCTGTGCCTGTCACTGCTCTGTTCCCAACACCGTGGGGCCCAGAGCCTGGCTGTGCCTCGTAGCTGGTGGATGTGTTGGGTGCTGCTCTGGCGTGTCTAAGGTGCCATCTATCAACAGTAGCAACTTTGACTCTCCATCCTATTCAATCCCTTAAACTCATCAACAGAATTCAGGGAGTGGCCCCCGAGAGGGTTTTTGCACAAAGACAAAAATTTTATGGTTTTTAGTGTGCCATGAACCAGATATGGGCATATGTCTGTAATCTTAGCCCTTGGGAGGTGTGTGTGTGCATGTATGTATGTGTGTGTGTCAGAGAGAGAGAGAGAGAGAGAGAGAGAGAGAGAGAGATCAACCTCAGATGTTTTCCTCAGAAGTCATCCACCATGGTTTTTGAGGCAGGGCCTCTCACTGAGACCTGGGACTTCCTGCTTAGGCCAGCTTGCCAGCGAGCCCTGGGGAACCTCCCTGCCTCTGCCTCCTCGGCACCGGGGTTACGAATGTGCCACACTTGCCTGCCCACGTTCCCTACTGTGGGCCCTGGGGATTGAACTTGAGTCCTCGTGCTTGCACGGCAGACGCTTTGTCAACAGAGCCTCCTCCTCAGCCCTCAGCAGGCAGTGCCGAGTGCAAGTTTGACGTGCCGTAGAGCATGCTCAAGCTGTGCCGTAGGGACAGAGGTGGGGTCCTTTGCAGTGACAGTTTCCTGGATGAAACTCATGACGTGTGACCAGCATGCTGGCTGTGCCTCAGTGTTGGGTGTTCTTTCCTCTGCAGTTCAGGTGGGAGGTGCCATCTGGTGTGATAAGTGAGCGCCTATCCCCAGGGTTTCTGATGGGAGTGGACAGATCCATAGGTGTTAGTATTTATGAGTGTTTCCTCTATGACTGGATACTTCTGCATACACCATGATTTATTAGTACAGATGAGGTATTTATCAGTTTGAGCCTCAGGGTGTTCTGGCCAGTTCTTCTATTTGTTTGTGCAGCCAAGATGCCATCATCCTTTCTCAGTACGTACACACAGCATGGTGTCACTCGGGTCAAAGCTTTTTTCTTATAGAGTCATTCAAGAGCAGACATAGCTGGAAGCTGCTTTTCTGTATAATGTAGACTCATCCAGAGCAGCCCAGCCTGCTGTCCGTGTGTGTGTGTGTGTGTGTGTTTGTGTGTGTGTGTGTTTGTGTGTGTGTTTCTTAGTCACCTTCCCCACCTGCCCTAGAGGACAGGAGTTGGTGTCCCTCTGACCAAGTGGCTTTGGAGGCCAGTGATCTTGTTTCTGTCCCTGCCCTATCTGATGGTGACTGCGCTACCCCAGAACCCGTCCCATTGGCCTCTCCAATTTTTGGTGTCCTCATGACAAAACAGGGTGACAATATCCTAATCTGGGGGGAAAAAACTGATAAGGAGTCAAGAAATGAGTGGCAGTCAGGAGGAAGATGGCTCAGTGAGTGAGGTACTCACTATACAAGTGTGAGACATACGTTCAGATCCCCAGAACCCATGCAAGAGAACGGGCTTGGTGCCACGTGGCTGTGACCCTGTGCTGGGGAGGCAGACAGACAGACAGACAGACAGATCTGTGGGCTCACTGGCTATCCAGCTCTGCCTAGCTCAATCAGTGAGCTCCGTGTCTCAATGAGAGGGAAGCATAAGGTAGGTGGTTTCTAAGGAGGAATGACAGCTGAGGTCGACCTCTGGCCAGGTGAGTGGGTAGGGAGATGGGTGTTGTCCACCATTTGTAGCTCCTGGCACCTAGGAGGTACTTCCTCAGGATCCCATCTCACCGCGTTTTCACAGTCAAGCTCAGCCGAGCTGTGTCCATGAAGTGTCTGACAGTGTGCCAGGTCTGGCCGGGTCAAGCTGTGGAACCTCCTACGTCACGCAGACCCGTGCCCTGGTGGCACCATTACCATGATTTCTGTGTGTCATGCTGGCTGGCAGGCCACTCGGTGACTGCAGAGTGCTAGCCGAAGCAGCGCCATCCTCCATATCCACCGCCCAGCCTGGATGCAGGTTCCAAGTCACGGTCAGCTTGCTGAAGACATCTGAAAAAACCACCGAGCTGTCACTCCTATCGCCCCCAACAGCCCAGCTTTCGCTAATCATCTCCCCAGAGACCTTTTTAAAAAGAGAGATGGCCGCTGCGGTCTGCCTCTTCCAAACCACCGGGCCTCTCTGCTCTGATTTGCAGCAGATGGAATTCCGTGGAGGATTAGTGTGAGTTTCGGGAGGCGCTCCCAAAGAATCCTCCAGAAGGGAAGCAGAGCTGGGGTGGCTTGCTCTCTCCTCTTCTGTGTGGTAAAAACTTCCCAAAGGGAAGCAGCTTGGGCGTCGGGAATTCCTAGGAAGACACCTTCATGGGGATGTCTTGTGGCACATTAGGCGCTGCCAAGGGCTGGGAGCAAGACAGTCAATGGGGCTCTCCGGGATGGTCACTTCTACCAGTACCCAGCATGCCAGGGGCAATGTATAGGCATGCCACCTCCTTGGATCGTTGCAACCCCCTTGTGAGTGAAGAAGTCAGGGCTGGCTTCTGGGACACGAATGATTTCACCATGCAGAATCCGAATGGGTTTCTCTCCTGCCCACTCTGTTCAATGGTCTCCCAAAGCCTCCTGGGGTACTCCCATTGAGTCCCTGGCCTGCCTGTGTCTCCACTGACACGACACGTGTCTGTTCCAGTAGGTGGCTCGTGGACTTCCTGTGCCACCCCATTCCCTCGCCTGGACAAGGGAAGAGTTGCTCTGTCCTGAGCTCAGTGCATGTGACTCACTGTCTATAGAACGTTAGTCCCAAGCTTGTGACATGGAGGCCACAGGACCTGGACAAAAACTGTCTCCAGGGATGTTTGGGAAGATCCTAAGTGGAGTCAGTCCAAAGAGGTGGGGAACAGAATTGCAGGTGTGGACGGCTTTGAGGTTCCCGTAGAAGACAGGGAGATGGGGTGTCTTCAGAAAGGGGGTTATTTATTCTTGTGGGGCCTTGTGCATCACTGGGCAAGTATTCTATCACCGACCAGCAGCCCCTGACTCAGGGTCTCACGGTGTAGCCCCGACTGGCCTGGAATTCACAATCCTCCTGCCTCAGCTTTTTTAAGTGCTGGGGTGAGATGGGGGTGGGGGGAATATTGAGTCTTCAAGAACTGTCAGAGGTGAAAAGCTTTACCACAGGCAGCGTGGAAAGAAGGAAGGGATGCTGGGAGTTTCCACAGCACTTCACAATGTCTGAGGAGACATTTCCATCCTTGGCCTCCCAGACAGTCCAGGATAAATAATTCAGCCAATTTTTGAATAATTGAGAGATGTAAAGGTCTTTATTTCATAGCAGCACGCCCCGTGTTTTCTGAGTGGGTTACTCGGGGTTTGTTAGCCGAGAACACAACAGGTTGCTCCTCCCTCCTTCCCAAGGCATCCCAGCCTGTTCCCCCTCAGGGCACGATGGGCACCGGGATCTTCCCCTCTGCAGGTGACCAGCCCTGTTCAGCTTCCATCCCCCCACGCTTCCTCAGTACGCTTCTGACCGGCTTCCACCCCTCCTCTCCCTTCCACCCGACACCTTCCCTCCAGGTCTCCGTCAGTTCTGAGTTGATCTAATAGAAACTCAGCCCAGCCTCGCTGGCTCCAGCCTCGCTCTGCTCCATCCATCCTGCCTCAGGAAAACAAAGTACTGTGCTCTTCACGCTGCGAAAGCACAAAGCCTTGCCCTGGGTTCTGTGGGCAGAGTAGAAATTACCCAGTCTAAGCTGACCTCATTTCTCACCTCCTGTCTCCAGGGCAGAGAAAGTAAATTCTGCTCTCCGAATACTTTGAGACCTTTTTGCTCTATTTTTAAAATACCATTTTTAAAAAAAATTAACTTTTTTGTGTATGGAAGCTTTGCCTGCACATGTCTGCGTGCCACCTCCGCATGGTGCCTGTGTGGGTCAGAGGTCAGCATCAGATTTCCTGGAGCTGGAGTTATAGGCAGTTGTGAGCCTGCCACATGGTTGCTGAGAACTGAATGGGAGGAGCAGCCAGTGCTCTAACCACTGAGCCATCTCTCCAGTCCCCAATTCGAATTCTTTATGCCCAGCCTGCATTGCCTGAACCTGTACAGCGTGTCCAGAATCTCCCCTCTGCCCATTTCTCCAGTGACAGCCCCTCATCCTCATTTCTCAGTCATCTCCTGCCGTAGGACCTTAGCACTGGCTGTGCTTCCTTCCTGTGGGGTTCTGTCTTCTCGAACCCTCATCCTGCTTAATTCACAGCTTAGATAGCACTCAGCAGGAGCTCTGACTGTGGGTGAGCAGAGCAGGAGTGGCTGGTGCCTGCGCTGGGGTCTCTAAAGGGGATATGCTTGGCTGAAATACTGGCCTCATCTTTAGCACTGGGCTTTGCCCACCCACTGGCTTCTGGATGTTTGCTGGGCAGCGACTCAAGCCCTGCACACTGCCTAGAGGGTCACAACCCTCTCAGGATGCCACGCTACCTGGCCTCTGTTACTTTCCCTCCTCCTCACTCGTCCCTTTTTCCCCCTCTTTCCTCCCCTCCCCTTCCCTCTTCTTCCCCCTCCTCCCACACACATGCTGCCTCCTCCTGTCACCTCATGCTGGCAACTTCAGCTCCTTAAACCCCTGCAAGCCTTTCCATCCCCTTTAAATTCCAGATTTTTAGTGTTCAGCCGCGTGGAAGCATGGGTATTTTGTGGCTGGCCCTTACTCTGCTCTCCCCCTCAGCTCGCTGGCCATTGTGACCCATCTTGAATGAGTTCAGAGAAGACACGCGGCATAGTGTAGAGGCAGGCCTTTATGCCAGGGCAATGAGAAGCCTTCTCAGGGGTGAGAGTGGGCAGGGGCCAAAGGGGCATTATCTCGATTACATTAAAAAACATGGACTTTGAGGCTGGAGAGATGGCTCGGTGGCCAAGAGTGCATGCTGTTTCCTTCACAGCCATAGTTTGGTTCCAGCACCTACACTGGCTCGTCACCACCTCTAACCTCAGCTTTAGGCAGTCTGTTGCCCTCTTCAAGTCTCATCAGACACTGTATGTGGTAATGGTTCATCCTCTCCACAGGAATACACATAATTAGAAATAAAATAAATCTTTAAACTACAACAACAGCAGAGCTGGGCGTCACTGCAATAGAGGACCTGGGTTCAATTCCCAGCACCCACGTGGTGGCCCATGACCTTCTGTACCTCCAGTTTCAGGAGAGCTGGTGCCCTCTCCTGGCCTCTGTGGCCACCACATGCACACGTTGCCTAGGCATGCATGGAGGCAAACACTCATGCACAAAGAAGCACACATACAGGAGAGACGTCCTAAGTACAGGTTCATGCAATGCAGGCTGGGCATGGCCAATCCTTAAGCTTAGCAATTACGAACCCTCAGAGTTTTTCTTTTCCATTCTAACTGAGCTGACTTCATTGCATGTGAGCTACATACTGCTGAAGGCATACATTTTCAGTTGCATGAATTTTAACAAATGCCAACATGCTCGTGAGTGTCACCTTAAATCAAGATATAGACCAGTTCCTTCATTTTGTAAAGTTCCTTGTGTCCCATTGTGGGTAGGCCACTAAGATAATCATCGATTTCCTTTTATTACTAAATATCAGTTTTGCCTGTTCTGGAGTGCCCTGTTACTAGAATCATATTTTCTGGATTCTCTCTCTCTCTCATGCTCACTTTAGCTCAGTGGAACGTGAGGTCTGGTTGTACACTTTAGCCTCTCGTGGTGGCCGGGTACTTGTATGTCGTGGGTTTAGTTCACATCTTTGCGTGCTTGCTAGCTGTGGGTGGAGAGCCTTTCCCGCGGCGTCTGCTCGGGTCTTTTTTCATTCTGGGATTGGGCTTTTGTCTTTTTATGGACCTGGGAGAATTCATTATCTTTTCTGATATCCACTGTATTAATCAGGACGCTCTAAAGCAGTGGTTCTCAACCTGTGGGCCACAACCCTGTTTAGAGGGGTCATATATCGGCTATCCTGCATAACAGATATTTACATTACAATTCATAACAGTAGCAAAATCCCAGTTATGAACAAAAGTAGCAACAAAATAATTGTATGGCTGGGGGGGATCACCACAACATGAAGAACTGTATTAAACAGTTGCAGCATTAGGAAGGGTGAGAAGCACTGCCCTAAACGAACAGATAGAATGAATATATTGTACACACACACACACACCACGCACAATATGAAGGGGATTTACTAGAGTGCTGTGCAGGTAGCTCAACAATGGTAGTCTGCCAACAGAATCGCCAAAAATCCAATTGTTCAGTTTGAAGCTGGATGTCCCAGCAGCTTAGTCTGGAGCTGGTGTCCTGAAGGACTGAGAGAGCTGCTGGCCTCCAGTCTCTATCAGAATCACAAGGAAGCCAGTTCTGATACCCCAGAAGGAGCGCCTCAGCAACAAGGTAGATAAACTGAGAGTGAGAGAGAGCAGAGATAAAAGCAAAAGCTTCCTTCTCCCGTGCCCTTTTATGTGGGCTGCCAACAGAAGGGGGGGGCCAGATTTAAGGTGGGTCTCCCCACTTCAAATGATCCTGTCAGGAAAATCCCTCACAGGTGCAGCCAGCTGCTTGGTTCTAGTCGATTCCAGATGTTGTCAAGTGGACAACGGAGATTAGCATCACTGTTATCCTCTGGCAGTTAGATATTGTGATTATACATATTTTTTTCTTAGATGGTGCCTTGCCTTTTCTCTGCTCCTCCTTTACTTCTTCTATTTATGTTTGTTTGTTTGTTTGTTTGTTTGTTTGTTTGTTTTAAATAGACCTTTCCCAATGCAGAAGTCTCTATTTTCCAAAAGTCATTACATCTAAATTTATTTATTCTGTGTGTACGCATGTGTATGTTCCGGGCACAGCCATGCTGTACTGTGCTTGTGGAGGACAGAGGACAGCTAACGGGAGTTAGTTTGTCATGTATGTCCTGGAGATTAAACTCGGGCTTGGCAGGAAGCGTCTTTATCCACTGAGCCATCTCGCCATCCTGAAGGTTCTGATTTTGATGGATAAGTTTAGCTTATCCATTTATGCATCTCTGGTTGGCACTGAGTGTCACATTTCAAAACCATCCTCTGTACCTGCTGTGGAGGAACGGAGGGTTGTCTGCCCACTGAGTTCCTTCTGGGCATAGTAGCAGCCGGCCTGGCCTCGAGGAGGCTATTTCCCCAGACTCCTTCCACAACTTAGTCGGGTTGAGTGGGATCCCCTGGCCCTGGTCTCTTTTCAGAGTGGGCTGATAATGGGGGCCCATCAGTGTGTGCGTGTTGAGGGTGGGGCTGGTTCGTTTTTATATTGAAACACTAAAGACAGAGCCAAGTCTGTTTTCCTTGTACGCTGGGTGCTCTTTCCCCAGATTCCTCCTGGGGCTGAGATTCTCTGGAAACACTGCCTCATAAATATTGAATCATGCCCTTACCTTCTGCGCAGGCCTCTGGCAATGGCTTCCTAGAAATGAATTTGGAGTCGGGCAGTAATTACCCCTGGAGATGTTCGCTCAAATCTGAGAGCAGATTAAATAATGAATAGGAATGTCATTTGTGCATTCCAATTTAGAATCCCCATCTCATTCTTTTTCTAGATGAAATTGAATGTCAAGAGCGAGAGGGAACTTCAGGGAAGCGGTGGCTGGGGAAGGTCAGGAGGGAGGGACGGGATGGCCACAGCGCTGGCTTCTAAAGCAAGGGCTCCAAGCATTGGGGTCCTACTGGCCCTTCAAAGACCAAACAGGGAACAGAGCTGTGGGGACGAGGCAGGTCGGACAGGCAGTGTTAGGGACCTGCCTCAGCAATGCCTGATTCTCATCTTTTTGGCTTTTTTCTCCCTTGGAGAAAAATGGTAAAATACAGAAAAACACTAATGGGGGAGGGAGAAGGGGTCCATCTATTGTGTTGTCAGGAAAAGGCAGCCAGGATTAGCATGGTTCTCCAAGCCTATTTTTCACTGCTTAAAAAAAAACAAAAAACAAAAAACCATAACTTAAGCCCATAGTATAGACATCTGTGCCATGTTCAGAGGGTTGCACCATGCTCAAGACACAAGCATTTAAAAACCCGATTGCATGCACTTCTCCAAGCTCTGGGGATTCTTGTCTTATTGCATCCTCTGGGTACTGGGCATGGGGGAGGCGTGCTGAGTATTTCCCAGTGCCTCCTTATGCAGCCTGCACCCATGTTTGGAAGACACCCCATTCTTTCAAGGGCTGAGTGCAGGCCCCGGGGCCAGGCTGTAATGTCACGCTTGGGAGTATGGACTCTGTATCGCAGAGCTGTGACATCCTGGTGAGTCACTTCTCCTCTCCGAGCCTCAGTGATATAGATTCAAGGTTCTAGATATATAAAGACTAATGAAACTCCACCTCAGAGAAATCCGTGATGCTTCATTTCCAGTATCAATTTGATAGGATCTAAAATCAGCCAGGACCAAGCGTGTGGTCATGACTGAGGGATTACCTAGATTCGTGTGGGGATGTTGAGCCTTTTGGAGGCCCATAGGCCCAAGCGAACCATCAGTGACTCCTACGACTCCTCGAAAGGTCCTGGTCCACAGTGTTGATGCTAGTGACTTCCAGCACACCAGGGAAGTCTCAAAACAGATTCGAGACTAGAACAGGGACGGCGTCCCCCTTCTTTCCGGAAGTCTCTTAAGGTGACCTTGCCCCCCTCACCCTCCATATCTCCCATGATCCCTTACAGCCGCACCAACCTGAATGATTGTTACTGGTGCTCGAGGCAGGCATGAGATGGCCTTTCAGTCACTTAAAGGCCGTTACACTGGATAATAAAGCTAGATCTGCTTTGAGTCTGGTCTCCGGAGTCTGATTCACGGGATTCCCCGTGGGTTTCATCACCACTCACCCCACTTCCCCTCGGTTCCTGACCCCCACAGATTAGGTTCACTGAGGTGGGAGGACCCATGCACTCTGGGCGGCAACACTCCCGGGCTGGGGTGCTGGACTGTATGAAGAGGACAAAGCAAGGGCTGACAAGATGGTTCGGAGGGTAAGGGGACTTGCCACCAATCTCGATGACCCGACTTTGATCCCTGGAAGGCATATATCGGAAGGAGGAGACTGACTGACAAGTTGTCCTGACTGTCTCAAAAAATCGAGGCAGGTGGCATGTGAGAAACAATACCCTCTGGCCTCCACGTGCAGGCATGCGTGTACGGGCCCGCACATACATGTACGTGGATACACGCATATAAAAAGAAGCAAAGAAAAATTGAACCGACGCTTATTGAATACCTTCTATGCTGAGTACTCTGTGATTTCTGACCTCTGTCTTTGCTTTTATTTTTATTCTATTTATTTAGTTATTTCATGTGTGCTTGCATATGTTTGTGCCTGTGTGTTATGTGCTATAGCATGCATGTGGAGGTCAAGGACAACTTGTGAGACTCAGTTTTCGTCTTCCATCGTATCTGTCCCCAGGTACAAATCAGGTCCCCAGGCTTAGTGTCAAGTGTCCTTACCCGCTGAGCCAGCTGACAGTGCTCTGACTTACCTGTTAACTGACCTTAGAGGTAGGTGCCAATATGTCTGCTCTGACTGAGGAAGGTGAGGAAGAGAGCTAAGGAGCCACTAGACTTTGGCAGTCCACCATGTGCTGTGTGGTTTGAGGTGAGTTACTCAGTGTTGAAGTCCTGACTTCACATTCATTGTATGGATCAAGTCTGACAGCGCATGGATGGATATGTGTTCCATTTGGTCGACCTGCAGTGAGTGCCTTCTGCGAACATCCATGTATCCCAGCAAGTTCGTGGCAAGGACACCTGTTTCCCACTGAAGCATGTTTGGCCCGGATCGGCGGAGAGCGCCATGTGTGTCCGTGGCTGATTCCGCTCTGTTCCACTGCTCTGTGAATCTGGCTGTCCCTTCAACAGGCCCATTTGTCTCTGCCAGTGTCAGCTCCCAGTGAGTCTTGAAGCCTGGCTGTGTGATTCCTGCGACTTTTCAGAGTGATTCTGTCTGCCCTGTGCCTCTCCACAGCACCTTTTTATTTAATTTCAGGTATTATTATTAATACGTTTCAGTGGATTTTCATTTTTATTTGCCAAATGGAATTGGTGCAACTGTTCTGGCTGCAGAAAAAAAGATGTTCTAGAGAGAGACATGTCTACTCATCCCTTAACTGTCAGACTATTGAAACAATGGACTTTAGGGGACTGAAATCTCCCCATGCGAGGGGCCAGGGAAGGCTGAAGCCCTTTCACTGGCCAGAGGAGGAAACTGCCTCCCAGGAAGACATTTCAACAGTTGTGATAATTTGTGGAACCACTTCTCAAGAGAGCCTAAAGCTGAGCCACGATGAGTCTCTGAGGGTCAGGACACACCTTGACCAGAACTTCTGAATGATGCTGAATCCATGCTCTCTAAACCTAAACCCGTGTCAGAACTCCAAAGTCTGGGGTCAGGGAGGTGGCAGATCCTGGCCCTCTTCATTTGCCTCTCTTCCCACTGAACACATCTGCTTCCTCAGCTTTTCACCCTTGCTACCTCTTTAATCAGTGCAGTGGAGATGGCTGTCTGGGCCCAGGTGGCTGGGACCCTGTGCTGACCTTTCATGTCAACTTGACACAAACCAGAGTCATCAGGGAGGAGGGAGCCTCAACTGAGAAAATGCCTCCATGAGACCGGCTGAAGGCAACAGATGTGGGAGAGCCCAGTCCATTTGAAATGGTGCCACCCCTGGGCTGGTGGTCCTGGGTTCTGTAGGAAAGCAGGCTGAACAAGCCAGCATGAGCAAGGCAACAAGCAGCACCCCTCCATGGCCTCTGCATCAGCTCCTGCCTCCGGGTCCCTGCCCCCACTGCTTTGACAATGAACTGTTATTCAGGACTGTGAGCAGAAAAACCCTTCCTTCCCCAAGTTGCTTTTGGTCACTGTGTTCCACCCCAGCAAAAAAAACCATAACTAGGACAGGCCCCCACGATCCAGGCTTTGACCCTGATCCAGCATCAGTGGCATGCACTCACGGGGTCTAGTGAGACACTCAGCATGAGTACAGGGCGCCACACTCAGGACAGGTGCCTGTCATATCTGTCACCTGAGATAGTACTTCTTTGTGTTGGCAGCACTCAGGCTCTCGCCTCGCTCTTTTGAAATGCATCCTAATTGCCTGTCAACCGTAACTATCCTCCTGTGCTGTAGAACACAGTACCCATTCGGACCCTGTATCTGTTAGCCACCCTCCCTCCATCACAGGCTTCCAAAGTCCTGCTACCTGCTCTTCTATGCGGTGCTTCTTAGAGATCATCTTTTTAGCAGGAATTTACCTTTTGGATGACGGAGTGTGAACCAGGGTGGCTGCACAGGCTGAAGATGTGATATTTAAAAAGTCTCCAGGGCAGCGCGAGTGTGACTACAGGGCTGGAAACGGCAGAGGAAGCTTTCCACAACTCCACAGGAAGACACAGATGCCCTTCTACAGCCCAAGGACCCAAGGTCATGCATGACAAATGACCAAGGGACCGAGGTCATGCATGAAAAATGGGGATCAGTGTGTAGTCTGCCAATGGCCAACCAGTAATTATCCCGTGTTATCTTGGAGCGTCAGCCTGTGGCAGGATGAGGAAGGCTCCTCTCTATCACTATCACCAAGAATAGAAGGGCGCTGGGGTTCCAGCTGACACAGTTGGAGGCACAGAGCTGCTAGCTGGCCTGTCTGAATCTCCACCTTTGGAGCACTAGGGTGGATGTTGGGAGACAGTGGAGAAGGGCTCCATGGCCTCTGGCTCTGCTCTCTCCCTGGCTGTCTGGCAGGGATTCAGTCAGGCCTGAATCCAAAGTCACCTGATGTATTCTTGACTTAGCCTCTCTTGGCCTCAGTTTCCTTACC
This sequence comes from Psammomys obesus, assembly GCF_907164565.1. Classification (NCBI taxonomy): domain Eukaryota; kingdom Metazoa; phylum Chordata; class Mammalia; order Rodentia; family Muridae; genus Psammomys; species Psammomys obesus. The sequence goes on along the minus strand of NW_026596234.1, from coordinate 9,722,905 downwards.
TGTGCAGTAGGGGTGGTAGTGTGCGTTTGGAGTGTGGCTGTGGGAGTAAGCGGACTAGTCCTTGTGAGGTACTTCCTGTCTGGTGTGTGGTATGCAGACGGGTAGCTTCATCAGGGGTCTTAAAGAAAAACCCCAGCTCCTCAGGCGCCTTCCACCTTCTCAGGATCTCCTCAGCACCTCACACCCACCCACCACCTCTGGCCATTTATATCTCCTCAGGCCCCGCCCAGCACCTCAGACTCCTCCTGGCATCTGCAGAGATCTCTGACAGTGCACTCAGAAGCTGGGACGGCGAGTTCCTCCAGCTCCTGCAGCCCTCCCTGCTGAGGCATTGTATTTCTGAGACAGCTGGGTTTCCCACGGTCTCATCCAGGCCTTCTCCACGGGCTTTCCCTCCACCCACATCGGGCAATACTCAAAGCACATGGCAACAGGAGATGCCAAGCTCTTACAGCTTTGAGGAACCCTGACTAGTCCGGGGGATTACGCCTGAAATCCCTCCTTTCACTCACCCACCCGCCCCCACATGGAAAAGAAAGATCTTTGAGCTTCTGCTACAGTTTGTTAACGCTGGTGACTAAATCGCCCTTGGCAGCTTAGCTCTTACTTTTTAAAGTGCACCTATGGGAGCCTGCCGTCAAGAGAAACCCCACGGTGCGCAATTCTGCAAAGCAAATAATTGCAGGATAATTCGCCTTTTACAAAGCCCAATTTTTGCATATTATAGTTTCAGAACAAAACCAGTTAAGCTGTTGGAAGCTTGAGTTCTTGATTAGCTATATTCATGATTTTTTTTTTCCTGCAGAAGTAACGTAAGCCTCTTTTCCTAGTCGTGTGGTGGGAAGAACAATATTATATATATATATATATGACATGAATCTTGAGTGCATGGCTTACCAATCCTTACATAGAAATAGCCTGTGCAGACTGAAACATTAAAGTTCGTAGCATCCTGTCATCCGCTTCTCAGCCAGCGCAACGTCCTCAGAAAGTGCCTATCTCTGCCTTGTCTAGCATGGATTAATTTTCCTGTTCTTGAATGTGCGGTTGTGTGGTCAACACACCCGTCATTGTTGTTCCTCTAGACTGTCCACGGATGGTGAGCTGTTTCCAGTTCTGTGCCATGACAGAGGAGCCTGCTGTACTGGGTGTGGTGGAATAGGCCTGCCATCCCAGCATTCAGGAGGATGAGGCTGGGATGAGGAGGATCATACGTTCCAGGCCAGCGTGGGCTACGTAAGATAGACCGACACAAAAAAACTAGGACCTGTTTGCTGTGTTTGGTGTTGGCAAGTGCCAGCACTGTGTGACTTTGTCGGGACAGAATTCCAAAGCCACAGATTGAGGTGTGTTGAACTTGAGACGACACCATAAGACAGCTGCCAGATGTGAAGCTGAATTTTCATGAAGACTTCTAAGAAAGGACCCGGGATATAGTGAGGTCACAAAGCCCTTCACCCTGGGAAGGTGTGCAGTAGGCCTCCACTGTCGCTGTCCCCCGGGCCACTCTGACCCACTTTGGCAGGAACCACAGGCTCCTTGGTGCCAGGAGAATAACAAACAACCACGCGAAAATCATCTCCTTTCTTGAAATTTTTAAAAATATTTATTTAATATGTATGAGTGTTTTGTCTGCATGTATGTATGCTCATCACACGCCTGCAGTACCTGCAGGGCCCAGAGGAGGCTGTGGGGTGCCCAGGAACGGGAGTTATGAATGACTGTCCACTACCATGTGGGTGCTGGGAAACCAGCCGTTGTCCCTTGCAAGCCTTACTCTCTTGACCACTGAACCATCTCGCCAGGCCCTTCTTTTCCTTCCTACTAGAATTCTCCTTAGAGTGTACAATGGCGAGGACCCGCCATGTTCCTGTCAGCCAATACAATGGTTGCTGGCCATCGCTGTTTTGTCCCCTTGCTCATTGTATTGGGCTAAAGGAACCCAGACCGACCTCTACTGCTATTTGCCAAATAAATTTACCCATTTGTTCTGGGCAATTAGAATTTGTTTTTTTACTCCATTGTGGCTGCCCTCATTTGGACTCAAATAATTTAACTGTTTCACAATCACTGTGCATTGACTGTTAGAAGGACCACCATGGTTGTTCCCTGGGAGTTTTGATGGCTTTGGGGCTCTAGACACTGGCCCTGACCTTAAGAATCAGCCTCTTTTGGGAAACAGGGCTTACAGAGCCGTCTTTATGCCCTGATCCTGAGGGAAATAGCCAGCTACTTCCTGGGCCTCACTGACCAGAGCGCAACCATGCTAAGCCAGACTTAGCATGTAATCAAGGCGAGGGCTGAGCCTGGCTCCGTCTGGGAAGGATGTCTTGATATGCACAGAGAAGCACGCGTGTGTCTCGTGGCTTCATGCTGTTCTCAGGAGTCAGCTCTGTCTTGCGCTGAAGAGGATGCTGAGCTGTAGACTCATGCTGTGGTTTACGTGGCGCTTTTAAGAGGTCCTGGGGTCACACCCTTAAAGGTGACTGCTGCAGGTGAACCAGTTTACCGGGACCTGCTAGCGCCATGAGGTTTCTTCTGTCTCACCACCTGCTCTAAGACAAGGATCTGGAAAGAACTTGCAAAACCACTGACTACTAAGCCCTTTCTTCTTTGGAAGTTTATTAACTCAGGCATTTTTGTCACAGTTTTGGAAAGTTGGCTAACACAGCCCGTCAGTTCTTCGGCCATCTGAAGCCCTTCCTTGGGCCCCATAGCGGTGTTTTAGAGGAACAGTGCACACGGCTCCACCACTGGCTGTCTTTTTTTGGACCGGGTGAAGACTGTCCTGGCAGAGCCAGCCCTCCCTGGAGCGTGGCCCCAGACACCCTTACACAGCACTCGGAATGGTTACAAAGCAGCTCGTCTTCATCCTTGGGGAGGGCACGGGTTACTTGAGGTTGGGAGAGGGAAAATTGCAGCTGGCTGTGACAGCACCCAAGAGCAGTGGCTGCTATCCGAAGGGCAGAGCTTAGAGGTGTCCTTGGGGAGGAACAAACTGCCCCTGACCCAGCCCACGCCTTCTGTGTGACAGGTGGCACCTTCTGTGCCTTAGTTTTCTCACCTGTAGAGGAGGAATAGCAGCACACTGTATGTCCTCGAGCGGCTCTGAAAGGTGCAGCCACGACGATGTGGCTAACAAGACCATAGGGTGTGTCCGTCGCTCTTCTCACGCTGTGGCCAAATCCCCGACAGGAAGCAACCTCAAAAGGAGATTTGGCTCATGGTGGGAGGTGATACAGTCCACCATGGTGGAAAGGCAGGGCCTCGGAGGCATACGGCAGCTGTGGCAGTAGCTGTGGCTGTGGCAATGGCCATGGCTGTGCCTATGGGAGTGGTGTGATTGTGGCTGTGCCTGTGGCAGTGACAGTGGCTGTGGCTGTACCTGTGCCTGTGGCTGTGCCTGTGCCTGTGGCAGTGACAGTGGCTGTGCCTGTGCCTGTGGCAGTGACAGTGGCTGTGGCTGTGGCCTTGGCTGTGCCTGTGGCTGTGGCAGTGACAGTGGCTATGGCTGTGGCTGTGGCTGTGATTATGGCTGTGGCCATGGCTGTGGCTGTGGCTGTGGCAGTGACAGTAGCTGTGGCCATGGCTGTAGCTGTGGCTGTGGTTATGGCTGTGGCCATGGCTGTGGCTGTGGCTGTGGCAGCAGAGTACGAGGGTGCTTGTTCGCATCTAGGTGCTTCCCGAGGCAGTAAGGAGCCATGCCGGGCCTCAGCTGGCTGTTTTTCTTTTTTTTTCAGTTCAGGACCTAAGCCCACAGGATGGACACCCACAGTCAGGATGGCTCTCATCTCCTCTTTGTTAGTCCTTTTTGGAAAAGCCCTCACAGATACGCCCTAGGTGTTTCTTAATTTAATCAGTCAAAGCCGACTACTGAAGACGGCGTTTCTAAGTGTTTGCCCCATTAGCTCTGTGCTTATTCATTTTAGCAGAGCTTGGGAAACACACAAATGTGGACCAATGTGACACGAGGAGAAAGAATAAAGGTGACTGGTCATCCTTCCATCGACGTCTAAATTTCAAAAGTTCAAGATATGATTTTGTGTGTGTGTGTGTGTGTGTGTGTGTGTGTGTGCATGTGTGTATATATGTGTGTGTGCATGTGTATGTGTGTATATGTGTGTGCCTGTGTGTGTATGTGCGCATGTTACTGGGACTGAACTCAGTGTCTCACACATACTAGGCAGGCACTCTATACCACCATATTACAGCCTCAGCCCATCTCTCTCTTATTAGTCCTTAATTTTAAAATATATTTATTTTATAGGTGTGAGTATTTTGCCTGCGTGTAGGTCTGTGCACACCGTGCCCGTGGAGGTCAGAAGAGTGTGTCAGAGTCTCTGGAACTGGAGTTGCAGACAGTTGTAAGCTGCCATGTGGGTGCTGGGAACCAAACCCCAGTCATCTCGAAAAGCAGCCAGTGTTCTTAACCACTGAGACATCTCCCCAGCCCTTCGGCTTAATTTTAGATGTCAAAGTTACCTAAGGTTTTTTTCTCACCTAAAACCAATGACTTCATTATTTATTTTTTTTATTTATAGTATCCTACTGAACCTAGAGCCTTTTTTCTCATAAAACTAATGACTTCGCTTGTTTGCTGTTTGTTTGTTTTGAGCCTGAGTCTTGCTTCATGGCCCTGGCTAGCCTTGAGCTTGTTTTAATCTTCTGCCTCAGCATTCTGACTGCTAGAATTACTAAGATGTGATTTTTATATGAGTGTCTAGGGGAGGAGTCATTCCTTTTCACTGCTGTGACAGACAGCTGAAGAAAACAATCTTAGGGGCTTTTGTTGCTTTTCTGTTTTCAAAGATATCATGGCCGTGGTAGAGCAGGGCAGATCACTTCATAGGGGATGAGGGAGGGAGGGAAGCAGGCAGAGAGAGGGAGGGAGAGAGAACCTATACTCTCCTTTCTCCTCTTTTATTCCTCTGGAATCCAGCTTATGGGATAATGCTACCCACATTCCGGGTTGCCCTCTCCCCCCCACACTCAGTTAATTGACTAGATCTGCCCTCTCACAGCAGTCTGTCTGCTCATCAAGGCGTCGCTCACTCCAGCTGACAGGGTTAACTGTCACAGTCAGTGGACATGTCCTCATCCATTAACAGCTCACTAATGACAGAACTGGCTGGCTTTGGCGGCCGGAGGCAGGATTTGAGAGAATGAGGTAGGTCCATGCAGGAAAGAGTGCCTCAGCAAGACTGCGGAGCCAGTCACTTGGCTGGTTTGTCTCCTATAGAAAAACAGTGGTTTCTAGGACGTCTGTACTCCTGGGGAAGAAATCGTGTGCTCTGGGGCGGAAATCATAACCGACGTAACTTTTCAGAATCTTGGCTTCACTTGAAAATAGATACAGAGACCCATGTGGTAAAGGCAGGTGGTGAGGTGCTCGCTGTCAAGCCTGAAGACCTGAGTTCGAGCCCCAGAGCCTACGAGATAGAAGGAGAGAACTGACTCCTGCAAGTTATCCTCTGAGCCCCACATGGGCACTGCAGCCACACAGGCACCCGCACACATTCGGCAAATACGTGTAATCAGAAAGGTGATGGGAGCTGATTTCTTTGTGGGTGGAGGCACATGTGTGAGTATGAGCGCAGACGTGCACTTGTGGAGACGGTGGGGTATCTCTGTGACATGCCCCTCACATGCTTTCCACGTGTTCTTTTTCTTTTTTTTAGATTTACATGTATGAGTGTTTTCTCTGCATGTATCTATAGGCACCTTGTAGGTGCCTGTGCCCGTGGAGGTCAGAGAAGGCACCAGATCCCCCAGAACTGGAGCAATGAGCCCCCGAATAGGTGCCAGGAACCAAACTCAGGTCCCCTGCAAGAGCAGCGGGCCCTCTCAACCACTGAGCCACCTCTCCCGGTGCCTTGTTTTTTGAGACGGCATCTCTTACTGGCCAGGCACGCAACCAGCCGGGGAAGGATGTTTGCCAGTTTCCCGTCCTGCACAAGCAAGAGCCTCCATGCCTGGTATTTGTGTGGGTCCTGGGGGGGGGGGGGCAGAACTCGCTTCCTCATACTCAGGCAGCAAACTCTTCACAGCTTGAGCCCTCTCCCTGCCCAAAAGTTGATTTCTTGAGTTCGGTAATCGACGAAGGTCCTGGGTCAGCCTGGTGCTTCTCCTTTCCTTCTGTGGGGCCAGAGAGTGTGTACCGCTAACAGGCTCCCGGGAAGTGCTGGCTCGGGCCCGCACTTGGAGACCCCAAGAGATCCGGTAGAATCATCTGGAAAGGTTTAAAAGACTGTGCAGTGACCTCTTCGCCTTGCATCCAGGCTGTTGGGGTTTTTCTGTGTTCCATTGCCAGCTCGAAGTTGAATGCTTGGCTACCTGCCTCCCTCGATTTCTGTGAGGATGTTGGCTCAGGAGTCGTTAGTGGGCGTACCTTAGTTTGGGGTATATTTCTAATTAAATTCAGCAGTTTGTGCTTGTAGAAGTCAGGCAAAATTTGTTGTTAATGGTGGGTTCCTTCCTTCCTTCCTTCCTTCCTTCCTTCCTTCCTTCCTTCCTTCCTTCCTTCCTTCCTTCCTTTCTTTCTTTCTTTCTTCTTTTTTTAATTTTAAGAAAAAGCTCCAAGTTTCAGAGCAGACTTCACCCCCTGGTGTGGTTGAAGACTAGGCTTGCTGCTGTGTTTCTGGGTGGAGCAGGAGAAGAGCCTCACCCACCCATACACACACACACCACAGCAGACCCAGAGGATGGGTTCAGAGGGCTGTGGACCCCGTGAGCCTGCCTGGAGTTCTTTGCTTGAAGAACTTGAAGAAAAGCAGGTCTGGTGGCCTGGGAGGCCAGTGTTCCTTCCTCACCATTCTGAGTTGTGTTCACTAGGGCTGTCTAAGGCGTTATTTCCATTCCAGCCCCTCCCGGGACTGCTCCGGAGGACTGAGGATAGAACCCAGGGCCTTGTGCTTGCTAAGCAAGCTCTCAGCCATTGAGCCACATCCCTAGCCCCGAGCGTCTTTGAATGTCTCTCTGCTGCAAGCAGCCTGCTCATTTCCCCTATAGCTAGAAAGCCTGCCTCCTCCCCAGCCTCACTCCAGGGACATTGCCTCTAAGTGAATGGGAACTGTAGCAGACTTCCCTTTCATCTTTGTGTGGCTTGTTTCATTTGAGGAAATAGAATGAGTAGAGAGTGCCCGTCTGTCCAGACAGCAGGGCATCCTGGATAGAGCCTGTATTCAGAGGAAAAGAAGGCAGACGCAGCTCACCAGTAGAGTGCTTGGGGGCTGTGTGCCAGGTTCTCATCTGCAATGTTGCAAAAAAGAGGGACAAGAAAGAAGAGCCAGGGAGACAGCCAAGTGGAGTCCCATGCATTGTCTAGGAGTCCTGTGGGCAGTGATATCAGCACACTATTAGGAGATGGAAATACAAGACCTCTCAGAGGTCACAAGAGGCTGCGAAACTATTTGTTTCTTAGACAGGGTTTCACTGTACAGCCCTGGAACTTACTAGGTAGACCAGGCTGGCCTTGAACTCACAGAGATCTGGCTGCCTTTGTCTCCTAAGAGCTGGGTTTAAAGGTGTGCACCGCCATGCCTGGCCAGAAAACCCCTGTTTTGTGTGTGTGTAAAAGTCAGCAGCCAGCTCTTGTACCCTCTCTCCTCTAAGTTTGGACTGACTCATCAGGTTAGGGCAATCTGATTACAGATTTTGCCCTGGCGACCACCAGCAGGGCTGGTTTCTGAGCAGCCCTTTGGGGTTCTCCAAGTTTACCTCTAGAAACGGGGTGTGAAGGCCGTGCTTTCAAAAGCACCCTCGCCCTCTCCTCCCAGTCCTTTGCTTCCCGCAAAGGTTCTATTAGTAGGCTTAGAAATTCCTAATTACTGTATTTATAAAAATTACATACAATTAGAGTGGGCCTCAGGAACCAGGCCAATTGTCCCCCAGAAAGTGCACTGAAAAGTGCATTTTTCAAAGGACAAAAGATGCTCCTGGGTAAGGCTGTCATGTGACATTCCCCCCAGGGCCATTTTGGCCCCTTTCGGGGCGGGGGTGCTGACTATCAGTTGTTCCTGGGGCCTTTGTTCTGGCTTGGACTCCAACTGCTCTATGAGCAGCAGACTTTCTTCTGGGATCATAGGTGGGGTGTCTGATCCTGCCTGAGCCAAGAGCTGGGGCCATGGTTTGCTGAGGGCCTTGATGCTCACACTTCACACACCTGAAGGGAAGGGAAGATTGTGGTTTGACGAGGATGGACGTGGAAACAAGAGGCAAAGGAAGCCCTCCATCATGGGAGATGACCGGGGGACCCCTGCAGGGCCTGCGGGTGCCTAGGCTGTGGGACCTATCAAACAAGGTGTGGAGAGGTGACACAGGGTCTAGAAACCCCACCACCTGCTCCTCAAACCCTGGTCTCTGCCACCCAGGAGGTTACAGAACTTTCACCAGAACCAGCAAGAACGTTCCTTCCCAAGCTAAGCCTGTCCTCACCTACTGATGTTCCCTTACCTTCCCCTCCAGCCCCGGGGATCCATTCCATGCGCCACTTGCTCGTGATGGTTCTGAGTAGATTTGCAACCACCCAAGAGACACCCGGGGGTGTGCCTTGGAGGGTGAGAACAGGAAGGTTTAGCTGAGGAGGGAAGACCCGTGCTTTGGCCTGGGGACTGAAGGAAAATGGGAGAATGTCGGATGGGAGCGGAGCACCAGCAGTCTTCTCTCTGTTTCCTGACTCTGGATGCAACATGGCTCCTCCCACCCCAGCTCCCACGACACACTGTGCCCTCACTGTGCGAGCCTCCCTTGAGTTGCTTTTGTCGGTATTCTGTCGCAGCCATGCCGGGACAGGTTGTAGCCGCTCACCCTTGCAGGCCCTCTGCCGGGAAGGCCGTCACTCACTTTGTCCACTTGTCCATACCTAGTGACTCATGTCACAGCAGGTCATTTTCCCTGCTACCCACACCCTGCAGAAGCCAGCATCGGCCTCTCTGAGCTCACACGGCCATCTCAGCTGCCCTGCCGACTGCATGCCCGCGTCTTGTCTCAGGGTCGTGGCAGGGAGCCATGTACCCGCTGTCCCGTTGTTCTTCTGTTTGTGGGGGTGTCTTTATCTGTGTAACACACACTCAGAGCCTTCAGGCTGGAATTCCAACCGGGGGCAGGAGAACAGCGAGCACCGCTAACAGAAGCAGTGCTCCTTCCTCCCTTCACTCAGTCACCAGCTCGCTCTCTCACACTCTCACACGTGTAGCCAGTATTTTCACACTTTAGAGACTCTTCCTAATGTGGGGGATGAAACCTCCCAGAAATCCCTCCCTGCCAGGAGCTGGGCGTGTGCTCATGCGCACGCCTGTGGTCCTGCCCCCCCGCCCCCCCCCCGCACTTGAACGGTCAAGGGAGGAAGTTAGCGCCCTTGAGGTCAGCCTGGGAGATTCTGTGAGCTCAAGACGAACCTCAAATACACAGCAAGATGCCATCTCAAGCAACCAAACAAAACAATACTCTTGTCCCGGGGGGGGGGGGTATCCTACTAGGGGTTGGAGGGAATATTAACGAAACATGCAGGGCTGGCAAGATGCCTCCATGGGTAGATGTGCCTGCTGCCAAGCCTGACAGCCTGAGTTCGGTCTCTGGGATTTATGTGGTGTAAGAACGAACTCCCCAAAATTTCCTCCTGACCCCCAAACGATTGCTGTGGCATGCACATGAGTGTGTGTGCAGGAAATGAAACTAATAATAAAAAATAATTTACTAATAGGTAGGTGGTTGTGGAAGCTCCCAGAAATGGAGAACCTTGCATTGCAGGCGCTTATGGTGCAGGAGTGTTGGGGCTTCCCAGAGTCACTCGAAGTCATCAAAGGCTTGTTCTTGGTTCCGGGCTCCATAAGGATCGTTTGAGGATGACTAATGGGGCAGAAGTGCGTGTTCCCTCCTGCAGGTGGCACTGCTGAGAGCTGCTGCCTGACACTGGACTCTGGGAAGATGGGGACTGTGGCAGACAGGGCACCCCCTCTGCAGGCACATTCTTCCCACCTGCTAGGGCTCTGAGCCTGGGTAATTCATCCTGATCCCTGGAAGATCTATTTCCCTTCCAACGTCCTCCTTTCGTTCATTTCTCAGTAGCAAGGGCTCATTTATGGGGAGGATTTAAGGCTACTGTCACTTGATTCCTCCTTTGCAATCTCAAGCACTTGGCTTTTCAACCGAGGCGGTGCCCCACTGTATCAAAGAGGGAATGGGTGTGTAGAGAGGTAGAGGGACTGTCTAAGGTCGCACAGCTAGTGTGCACCAGAGCTGTAGGTCTTGAAGATGGCATCAAAGGTGGCCTTGGCAAAGTTGCCCAGGCTGGCAGTGCAGCCCCTGGCTGATGTATAGTATCAGGAATACCAGCTATCATCAGTAGCTTCTTGGCTCAGGGGCAGTAGCTGCCTCTTTGGAGCACCTAACACCAAGACCAATATGACCACTGTAGTCCCCAATAGCCCTGTAGGCTGACAAAAGCCTTGAACCTGGTCCTCTGGCCAGCCCAAGTCTGCTTCTGCTCTGGCACGATCTTTAGAACTTCATCTTTTAGTGATGCTCAGGGAGCATCATTAATGGGCAGAGAGAACAATTATCTCTTCCAGAGACCTGATCGTCATATCCTTGAACAGGCAGCCCAGCTTGGTGCCAGGCATCTGTTCTTTGTCTTCAGATTTACCTGCATGAGCCCTGCAGCCTTGACACGGCCATGGCCTGGATCTGCCAAATCCTCCTTGGAAGTGCCACCTCCTAAGCCTTGGCCCCTGGGTCCTCCGGGCCCTCCCACTGTGCCAGCATCATCCGCCATTTGGTATTTTCCCAAAGAAGACGTAGAGAACAAGCTTTAAGCCATCTGTTCCCTGGGGCTGGGGAGATGGCTCAGTTTGTGAAGGGCCTTCCATGTGAGCATGAAGACCTGAGTTAGATTCTCCAGAACCTGTATAAGAAGCTGGACACGTCTATGATCCCAGTGCTGAGGAGGCAGAGACAGAAGGATCCCTGGGGTTCCCTGACTGTACAGTCTGGCAGAATTGGTGATTTCTGGGTTCTGAGAGAGACTCTGCCTCAAAAAATACAATGGAGAATATCTGAAGAAGTCCCTCAATGATGATGATGCCTACACACACACAGGTACACACATGCACACACACACGCACACACACACTCTGAATGAATGAATGAATGAATGAATGAATGAATGAATGAATGAATGGGTGGAAAAAAATGAAAAGAGGGAACACCAGTGTGTCCCTGTGGATGTGCGTGGCTGTATTTCTTCCCCCTGGGGGAGTCTTATCTAGCTGGTCCTTTGGAGTCCAGGCCAAGAAAAGAGAGTTCTCAGACTAGCTTTGATTTCTGGGGGCGCAGGAAGGGAGCAGATTTTGATCCAAGAGTGATTCTTGGCTGTTGAATAAGAAATAGCCTTCATCCATAATGCATGGGTTTCCTTCCAAAGGAGAAAGAAAAGCTGGGAGTCTAAATCCAGCTCTGACAGGGAAAACATGAGGGCTGACATAGGAAGCCATTAGGACAGGGTTCCGGCTCCTCTCAGCTTGAGGAGAAAGGCCTCAAAGTGGGAGCTGTCCATGGAGGGTGAGGTGTTCTGGTGATGGGCAGAGCTGAGAGAGGACCTGAGCGGTCATGGAGAGGGAACGAAAGACAACTGAGTCCAGCACCCTAGGGGGCGTGCTTACTAATTCCGAGGTAGCTATATCTACATTCACTGTGTCCTTTGGAGGGCTTCATTTTGGGGGTCCTCCTTGTATCAGCTGAGGAAGCCACCAACTGAAACACAGCTAAAGGTCTCTTGGGAGGGGCACATGCCTCTGAGACTTTGACTTGCCTTCCTCCTGGCCTGCGGTCCAGCAGCTCACCTGAGGTGAGCCTACCTGGTGAGGTGAATGATATCCCTAAAGCCGGTAGCCCCCTGTCTCAGTCACTGTTTTATTGCTGTGAAGAGACAGGATGACCACGGTAACTCGAGTAAAAGAACGCATTTAATTGGGGACTTGCTTCCAGTTTAGAGGGCATCATCATGGCGAGGAGCCTGGCAGCAGGCATGGGGCAGGACAGCAGCTGAGAGCTACATCCTGATCCCAAGGAGAAGGGGGGGGGTTGGCGGGGACTGGCTTGGTGTGGGCTTTGAAACCTCACCCCCCACCCAGTGACACACTTCCTCAATAAGGCCACGCCTCCTGATCCTTCTGATCCTTCTAATCCTTCCGAATAGTACTACTCCCTGATGGCTAAGCATGTGGGGCATTCTTAGTCAAACCACCACACCCTCCACTCATAGTTGACTCTTATTTGTTGCATTGTGGTGGTCACAGTGACTTACCTGTGGAAGAGCAGAACTTAGTTTTAGAAACATTGTGTATGGCAGGTGGGGGTGGGCGGTCTTCACAGTGTACCCAGCAAAGGTATATCCAAGTCCTAGCCCCGTGTGTGTGTGTGTGTGTGTGTGTGTGTGGGTATATGATCTAGATGGGGGAAAAAAAGGTCTTTGTAGGTGGATTTGGGCAAGGACCATGGTCTTCACAGCAAGACAAGGGAAGCAGAGGCTGGAGGCCACGTGGAGACAGACTGAGTCTGAAGTGACTGTCTAGGAGCCCAGGATAGCTGAAAGGTGAGGAGCTGCTCTGGAGTCCTGGGAGGCTCAGGTTCTGCTGCACCTTGATCAATGGGCTTCGGCTCTAGAATGGTAAGTGTCCGATGTCTACAGCCAACAGGGTGTGGCTGTTTGCCCAGCAGCCCCGGGACGCTCACAGGGCTCTGGCCCCGAGGCTCTGGGGTGTCATTCATCCTCCCTCCTGGCATATTTCAGCTGAAGGGGAAGAGTTCTTCAGATTTCCAACTCGTTCTGTATCTCTTCATCAGTCTCTTCCCCACAGCTGCCTTCTGACCGGAAATCTTGCTGTCAGAGCTCAGTCTTGCTAATTACAGCTCCATCAACAACAGCAAGGTGGCTGGCCAGGGCGTCACTGTCTTCCTCCCACCAGGCACCTCCGTTTCAACAAGTGCCTAGTGAACCCTGATCCATTACAGGCACCAACTGGGGTGTGGAGGGGGGACAGAGATGAACTCGGTCGGTATGAGAAACTGTCTTTATAAAAATCAACCATTTGGTATATGACGGATGTGGGCAGATTTGACTAGCATAGTGGCTTTAAAAATGAGCGGAGGGGCTGAGGGTGTGGCTTAGGGGGAGAGGCCACATAGGCTCTGTCCTCTACATCAGAGAGAGGTGGGGGAGGGGAGGGAGAGAGAGAAAGAGGAGAGGGACAGGGATGGAGTTGGAGATGGTGACTAGCTCATGGAAACAACTCAATAAATCCTACTTGTTATCTCTGTTGTTAAGAAACTATTCTTGGAGGAACCAGTCCAAGGGCAAGTACAGCGTGACTCTGGGCTGAACCCAGCTACTCTTCTTCAAGCAGGAGAAGGGCAGAGCTGTTGGCCATGCAGACAGCAGCAGAGAGTTATTTAGCCCTGTCTCCAAGCCTGTGGCTCACGTCTGTAGGCTCCTTCCTATCATGTGTGTCCTGTTCGCTCCATGTCTGTCTAGTCACCCATATCTTTACCGATGGCACTCAGCTTTCCTAGTGGCCCTGGGACAGGAGGAGAAGCTTTGAGAGCCTTTTTCCTTTGAGATGTGAGCTGGGAGCTACAGACACATGTCTGCCCTGACAGCGATGAGTTGCTGCTGGCTTAAAACAATGCAAACTGGGTAAATGTCTTGCAATCTAGAGATCATAGGCCAAGATGGAGTCAACAGGGCTGTATTTCTCTTGGAAAGATGGAAAGGGGCTTTCTTTTCTTTTCCAGCTTCTAGAGGCCTATTTTCCTTGGTTCACAGCCTCCTCCACCTTCAAAGCCTGTGGGGCTGCATATTTCAATACCCATCTCTCTCATACCCCTCACTCTCCCTTGTTGCAGTTCCATCTCCTTGAACCCCAATCTTCTGTCTCCATCTCATGAGGACCTTGGTGACCCTGCTGTGACCACCTGCATAACCCAGGGGGGTATCTCTGTCCTGGGGTCCTTACCTGAATCCCTCTTGCAAAGTTGGCTAGGTCACAGTAAGGTGTGACATTCGTGAGTTCCTGGGATTAGGATGTTGAGGTCCTTGGGGCCTGCGGCTTCCCACAGCTGGCCACATCAATCAGCTTTCCCATCGGCTCCCACATGCACTTCCTTCAACTCGGGAGCTATGGAGGGCCAGGTAGCTACTTCACAGGCCTGCATGGTGTTCCTTAATTCAGCTGCTTTGCTTATCAGACCATGTCAGTGTCATTCTATGGTCCCCTGCCATGTAGAAATTGACGGGTCCCCAGCACAGGGCTGAGGTTATCTGTCATTTGCTAGCCACGTGACATCGAGGCACAGGTAAGGAAGTTTGTTTTTCTTTTACTCTGCTTACTGTGACTATGGGTTGTAGTGTCAGGGCCTGAAATGCCATTTTAGCAGAGCCAGTGCGAAGCAGTCACGGGTACAGGTGGTTCTCCCTGGGGAGGATGCCCAGAGGCCCTGAGGGAGCTGATCTACAGAGGGCTCCAGTGGCCACAGCCCCTCCCCGGGAGGATTCTGTGAGGCCCACCCAAGGTGCTTTGGAAAGTTGAGAGTTGGCTGCTGTTGGTAGGAAGATGGGCAGGCTTCCCCCGGCATTCCTTGAACACGGGACTCGGCTACCATGGGTAGGTGCAGCCCCCTGCCATCCCTCTGCACCAGTCCTGCTGTGCACCCCTACTTCCTGCTGCCCAGTGAGTCTCTGGTTTAAGCCCCTGCTTCTGTGGCTCCCAAGACACAGGTTCCATGCCTGGGCCCTGCGATCCTGTGCTGAAGGCAGAGGGCACCCACAAATTTCTGTTTCTTTCTGAAAAGACCTTTTGCCTTGCTTCCTAGGCCTTCGGGCCCCATCTCTGTCATTCTGCTGGCACAGAGTTCAAAGAATGGGGGCATTTGTATGGGGACCTGACTCATTACTCCCCACAGCACTGATCTCTGCCACCTGCCTGCCCCAAACCTGCTCACACCCCACCCTTGGGAAGTGGAGCGGCGGAGGCTGCATTCCCTTCCTGCACTGCTCCTATGACAAATGACCACGAGCTGGCGGCTGGAAACAGCAGAAAGGTGCTCTCTGGAGGCTAGAGGTCTGAGGGCAGAATCAGAGTGTCGCCTGGGCTGCTTCTCCTCTCAAGGCTTCGGTGGAGAATTCATTCCTCGTTACTGAATTCAGCCTGTAGCTACATCTGCGGTCTCTGTTGTATCTGCACGTGGCCCCTTCTCTGTCCTGTGTCCCTCAGTTCCCTCCTTCCTCTGCTCAGGTGACACCTCAGTGCGTCCTGTCCATGTCTTTATTTTAACATCTCTTCTATAACAGCCACTCTTTTTCCATAGAGCAATACCAGCAGGGCTCAGTTAGGACAGGACACAGGTGTATCTGTGGAAGCCCCTGCAGGAATGTCAAGGCTCTGGACACAGTCAAACCTGTCTTCCAATCCCAGGTCTAGTGGCTTGACCTGGGGCAGGTCACTTTGCCCTTTGACCTCTGTCTTGGAGTCTTTAAACTGGGATTAAGAATCAAGTCCAATAGTGGCGGTAGCACACGCCCTCCTTTAATCCCAGCACTCAGGAGGCAGAGGCAGGCAGATGAAGCTCTGAGTTTAAGGCCAGCCTGGTCTACAAAGCGAGCTCCAGGACAGCCAGGGCTACACAGAGAAACCCTGTCTTTGAGAACTCTGATTTTGAAAAATCAAAATAATAAAGAAGAATCAGGCTCACAGGGCTGAGGGGATGGCCATGGCTCAGTTGGTAAAGTGCTTAAACATAAAAAGCGACTGGAGGCTGCATCAATACCAGCTGCACACGTCAGTATTAGAGGCGGAGACATCGATCCCTGGGGCTTGCTGTCTGTCTAGGCAGTCTAAGTGAGCCTTTGTCTCAAAGGAATAAGGTGAAGGATGAGGGAGGCAGAGTCTCGTGGGTGACTTCTGACCTCCACATGCCCACACGAGTGTGTACCCCCAACACACAAACTCTAGTTCCCAGACAGCAAACACAGGTAAGATGGGGCGCTCCATGCTCAGCACTCAGCAGGTGACCTGACAGGAAATGAATGGTATTCAGACTCGGACCTTAGCAACTCCTCTCAGCTGAGTGCTAAGCGCCAGGCCTCCGTGTCTGAGCCTAAGACTGGAGACGATGCTGGAAACGGGGAGCAGCTGGTCTTGGGTATCACACAGGCATCCCAGGCTGTGTTCAACAGAGATCACTCTCACTCAGCACAGGGCCTGGAGCACGGCGGCGGAGTGTGGAGGGCAGGAGGAGCTAAGAGTGAAGCCTGGAGAGCTCAGGGCCTGCAGGGGGTAAAGTCTTGCTGGTGCAATTGTCCTAGCAAGTGCCTCTGGGTGTGGGGACCACTGGGGGCTCCTTTGTCCTACACAGATGACCCTATCTTGAGCACATGCTTACTTTCTACATAGAAAGTTTGAGGCTTACTTTATAACTTCCCACCCAACCTCAGCACCAGTGATTTCCGAGGTGTTCGGATGTTTTTTATCATGAGCTGTCTTGGGGAGGGGGGTTTAATCTGCTCTACCCGTCCAGAAACTGCCCACAGATACCAGGGAGGTTCGTTCTGGCAGCTTTCTTTTCTCTGGCTGCTTGCCCTGCAGCAGTGCGAGTGGCGCCCTCTAGTGGCGAAGGCCTCGCTAAGCCTGGGTATGGAGACTGAGTTGTGAGTGGCCTAAAGACTTGGTGGCTCTCTGGAACTCAGTGACAGGGCGGCAGGTCCTCCGGCTCCTCACAGCCCTTGAGTCTTTGGTCCTGGGGCTCCGGAGTAGCTGCTGCGGTGGCTGGGGCATCTCCAGCTCCTCGGCCCAGTACCTGGACTGCTCCCTGGGATGTAGGTTGCCTGTGCCGGGACAGGGACAAGGTCCCTCTTCGCATCAGCCTGCTAGAAAGTTATACTCATGTACGATCAAGAGCAAGACTGGAGAAGCCTCCCCCTACAAGGGAGGCAAAGGTGAGGTGGCTCAGTGTGCAAAGACCACCGTCACCAAGCCTGATGAGCTGAGTTCAATGCTCAGGACCCACACGGCAGAGAGAACCCTCTGTGGCATAACTCCCTCCCTCTCTCTCTTCCTTCATACACACACACACATAAAATGCAATGCAAAAACTCTTGAAAAGAAAGCTTGACGACAGGTGACACTCTTCCCCCTAAATCACAGAAGCACTGAAGTAAGGACAAAATGTCAACTAATTAATGTTTTGTTCGTGGCCATGAAAAGCCTGCCAGGCTCCAGTCTCTCGGCCCCTTGGGCCTCCCGCTGCAGCCGCTCCAATCCTGACTCATCTCCCAGCAGGGTTCTCAATACCCCCAGCCTGGCCCCTGAGCCACACATCACGTGTAGGTCCAATTTGCTCCCCAGCTGCAGCCTTTCTGCTGGAGCGTGCAGGGCGGATGGCTTTGATCTGGGCCGAGGCTGTCTGCGTATGGAATGGCTAGTGTGTGTGCCTCAGCAGCCAGAGCTGCAGGCTGAGGCTGGGAGTCGGGACCACCTTTCTGGGTCCTGGGGATCCCGGGAAGATAGCAGAGCGGGGCCGGGGAAGGCCCAAGAGACCCCCCCAAAAGAGCTTGTTTCATAGTGGTATGTCAAGATGTTTGTTAGTGCAAGACAGGGTGGGAATGTGGTCAGCTCAGCTTCTGCAGGTGCCCAGGGGAGAGGGTTGAAGGAATAGTGTGTGTGTTCGTTCATGAGTGTGCTTGAGTGTGCATATATATGAACGTATTATGTGCGTGGGTTGCGTATGTGTGTGAGTTGCGTGTGAGCATGTGCGTGCGTGCGTGTGTGCATATGTGCCGTTGACTTTGTGTATGGCACACGCCACCCATCCCTCACCCAGCTGCACTGGCAGCTGATCCTGCCCAGGGCTGAGCTGAGGAGTCAGACGTCTGAGTTAGAGCTGCCAGGCTTTTTTTTCTGGATCCTTCATAATGAAGATGAATGAGTTGCCTGCCCTGAGCTTGGAACACGGCTCTTTCCTTCTTGTATGCACATTACGGAGAGAAATTATCTTAACCTAAAAAAGAAAGAAAAAAAAAAAAACAAACAGAAAATGTTTAAAAAATGTGTGTGTTGGTCCTCCAAAGAGGGAGTCGGGCTGGGGAGAGAATGTTCTAGAACCTTTTGAGCCGTCTAGCTGTTGTTAGAACTTGGGCTGGCTAGGGTCTTACCCTGCCCTCTGCCCCCCCCCCAACCTCGATGTCTTGAGGCTCTAACCCCCATCTGAAGATGGAATAAGGAAGGCAGAATGAGGAAGTGAGGAGGGAACCCTGGTCCACAGCACTGATGAGGGGAGAGGGGCCCAGAGATCTGTCGCTGTCTGTGCACACAGCCGAGGCCTCTCAAGGACTCAGGAAAGGAACTCCTTCTGCAGGCAGGACCCCCGAGAGCCCTCACAGAAGCCTGAGCACCTGACACCTGGGCTCCCAGACCCGGACAACACAGTGCCTGCTATTTCAACTGACATGGGGGTGGTGTTTGTTACACAGCCTGAGCTGACTCCATTGCTCCCCTTCCTCCCTCTGGAACACTGAATCCCCTCACTCAGCTCTCCATCCCTCACCCAGGCTGCTGGGCTCTCTGCGCTCAGTGCGGCCACCTCACTCATTTCTACTTCCTGTGCGTGGTGTGGCAGAAGCTTCGGGGAAACCCAAGCAGTTCTTCCAGGGGCACACAGCCAGGATGAGCAAGCAAGGGGCAGGGTCCTAGTCTAAGTCTTCCAGGCCCAGCTGATCTGTCTTCCTGTGGGAGACACTGGGGGGGGGGGGCTGTCACAGGCCACCCAAGCCCCAGGGCTTTGCAAAACATTTCTGCCTCCCAACCCCCACCTCCTCCATAGCATCGATCTGGAGGGGCCAGTGTGAGCACAGCAGCCCAGGGTCAGACCTCAAGTAGGTCCCTCAAGCTAGGGCAGGAGGGATTCGGGGGCTCTGGCCTGAGCACACAGCTGCCTGCACCTCATAGCTTCTCCGGCTCAACCACTGTCCCAAGTAACAACCAGAAGAGCCTCTTAGGCCCAGTGGCTTGGTGTCCAGGACCCCAAACACAGACGGTCATTTTGTTCTTATGTTTCTACCTCTTCAGAAACAGCTCATTGTCGCTGGCTCCTTTGGAGCCTTGAGCTGAGGTCATGGCTTTCCGGTGACAGGGTGTTGTCTCTTGGGGGAATCTCCTCCGCCACCTTGCACTGTGTGATGACACGGGGTGGCAAGTCCCCTTCTCACATCTCATCTCCTAATGGGAGCTGTTAGAACCGGAGCCTAAGTCCTGACAGCTAGCTGTAAAACCAGGCTGCCCCTCCTCACTCTGCTGACCGAAGAGGCAGGCCATGATGGAAAGCAGAGAGAGGTTTGCTCAGTGTGGCCTCACTGGGAAGAGAATATGTGAGGAGGTGCAGTGACCTCCAGGTCCATCCCCAAGGTTCCCCCTGAGGCCTAACAGAGGCCCAGGGGTCTGCACAGCTAAGCAGGCCGGTCAGGGTTTGTCCCGCACATCACTGGCCCATCTGTCTAGGCTGCTAGAAGAACCTGTGTGGGAGGCCAGCCCCCCTGACTGGCACTAGGCTCTAGGTTTTCCCTTCTCCCAGCCTGAGATTCTGCTGAAATTCTTCTTCTGTAGGAATAGTGCCCTAACCCCGTGATAGCCAAAGAGGGCTGCAGTGTCTCTTTAAAATATCCTCACTTGACTTTTCTCACCATTGCAGAACTGATGCCTGAGCCCAGGGAGGGTCAGAGACCAGTCTGTGGCCGTGGTCACACAGCGGGGGATTATGGACGTTACAGAGCTGCGGTGCTTTGAGTAAGAACGGTGCTCTTATTCTCATGTATTTGAATGCTTAGCCACCAGGGAGTGGCATTATCTGGAATGATTAGAAGGATTCAGAGGTGTGAGCTTGTTAGAGGAAGTGTGTCACTGTGGGTGAGCTTAGAGGTTTCAAAAGGCCATGCCAGGCCCGGTCTCTCCCTCTCCCCAACCCTCTTTGCCTATGGATCGATCGGGGATGTAGAACTCTTAGCTACTTCTCCAGCAAGATGTCTGCCTTCCTGTCTGTAAAGGGCATGAATGCTCACAGATAAGCACTGGGGAACCTGGGAAGGTCAACCAACTCCTCAGGGGCTGTGCGTTAGCCCCTTTCCTCCATGACGAAGAGGGTGGTGCCGGCGCCATCTTGTGGCGTCCTGTGCAGGTTAGCACTGCTGCTGAGTTCAAGAGTGCAGTGGCCACGTCTTGCCAGGGGTCAGTGCTTGCCGATGCTGCTCCTCCTCTGCTCTCTCTCTGCCCCTTCTTCCTCGACGCTCCCCGAGCTGTCACTTACTCCCAAGTCTTTGACTGGGTCTCTGCAGTTAGCACAGCCCATTGCAGGAGGCAGCTCTCCTGACCGAAGCTGGCAGTGGCATCAACCTATTGGGATGATCACTGGTGCTTAGCAGGCGATGTGATGGGCACAACATGTCCACTTGGCAAAGCAGCAGCGGGGGCTCCCCCACCAGGACCTGTGAGCTCCCAAGCCATGGCTTCGGACCAGGTTTACTGCACCGGATGCAAAGCCTCCCTCATGAAAGTGTCCTCAAGTCCAGCCGGGACACAGGTGATCACCCCTGTTACCCCACAACTGAGTAAGTCTGTTGAGGACGAGTCGCCTGCACAGCACCTTTACCCTTTGGGAAGGAAAGAAGCTCCCAGAGTAGTTCCAGCTTGACTTCTCCGTACCCCACAGCCAGGGCATACGGCATCTTCAGCCACAGGGTCTGACCGTTGACTTCTGATGAACGGCAGACAGAAGTAGCAATTGCTACTGTATTGTTTTCGAGTCTCTGGAGCCTCCTTGACCAACAACTCCTAGGGAGGTAGCCCGCCCCTGGCACTGAGATTTTCCTGTATTAGCCTATGGCTTCTGGGTACAGAAGGCACCTAGAACGTGACAGCTTAGCCTCACTCTCCTGGAGGACACTGATAGAATTATTCTTGGTTAAGAGTTGACTCGGTTTGTATAATATGCATCATGCCTCACCTCACCTGCCCTCTGCCCACTGGGTTGCAACATTCCTGGCTTCTACGCACTACCTTGCAGTACTTCTAGCCTCTTCCCACTAGGTGGCAGCACCTCTGGCCTTCACGCACTAGGTGTTGGCTGGGAACCACATTCAGGGCTGCTTTGCTGCGAGTTCACCCAGTTTCTAATGGTGAACTCAGGTCACTCCCCATTGGTGGCTGTGACAGATGTGACCACCTTTGTACACGTCTTTGGGGAATGCATTTCTGCCCTGCGGCTGTTGTGACATCCGTGTCCCCCTGTGCTTGGAATTGGGTGTCTGCTCACTGGGCCTGGCTCATTCTCCAGAGCCTCACTGTCTGGTGCGGTGAGTCACCGCAGGCGATACCAGCTGTTGGCTGACTGTTCGCTAGCTTTCTGGAGCTGTGAACAAAACACATGGAAGCAGCTGGAGAGAGGGATTCATCAGTTATACGCTCAGAGGGCTCGGGCCCTGGTCCTGACCTCTGCTGGCCTGCCGTGAGGACAGAAGCATGGGGCAAAGCCTGCTTGTCTCCTAGAAGACAGGAAACAGAGAGAGAAGAGAGGGGCCAGGATGACAGACAGCCCTCAAGGACCCACCCTCAGTGACCCACTTATCTAAGTAGGCCCCACCCACAAAAATACCATGGCCAGCTGGGGACCAAGCCTTCACCTCCACACCTTACCTGATGGCGCAGGTCCCTAGCCTCTGCCACGGTAGCCACGTGCCATAGCTGACCCTGAGCCGCCTCAGGGGTGCCGTGGCAGCTGCCACCGCTCAGGGGCTGTGACCACGCTCCTCTACCTCCACGGTGGGCCGCCTGTCCTGATGCGGCTGTCAAAGCCAAACGACGCGGCGGTGGCCTCCAGAGACCTCTCACATCGTCTCTGTTTCTCAAGAAGACCTGTCAATCAAGCAAGACGCTGCAGGGTATTTTTACAGCAGGCGTGGGGGGGGGGGCGTTCATCCCTCTCCGTGGGTCCTCTTCCTCCCGCCCAGCTGCCCCGCGTGCCCTCCGACTGCATTACCACAGATGGCATCCCGTGTCTTGCTGTGATGAAACACCACAGCCGAGGCAGCTCGTGGAAGGGAGGGCTTATTCTCGGCCTGCGGTTCGTGAGAGGGAAAACTCCGTCACCATTCCGGTGGGAAGGCTTGGTAGCAGGCAGCCAGCCCATGGGGAGGCCGAGGCAGGCGGATCTGTGTGAGTTCCAGGCCAGCCTGGTCTACAACTCGAGTCCAGGACAGCCTAGGCTACTCAGAGAAACCCTATCTTGGAAAGAAAAAAAAAAGTGATATGACTCAGCGACAAAAAAAGAAAAAAAAAAAAAAAAAAAAAAGCCACCAGCAAGAAGTACCCCACCAGACATGGCCCCTTGACTTTGGCTTCCACAACCAAGAGCCAACATACCTCGACTGTAAAACTGCCCATCTGCAGTACCAGCGACAGTGCCAGCAAGCAGGTAAGACTCTCACTGTGGGGTTGTGTCTATGTCCCTGTTAGGCCTGTAGAGAGGGGACAAGGAAAAAATATTCCCGTTAGTGTACATGTCTCTTTTCTCTCCAAGCCTCTTAATTTATGTAGCCTAGAGAAACACGTTATTTCAAAGACGCCATAGCTATGGGCGGGGGTCTTCAGTAAAGCATTTTGGGGTTCCATCTCCTGGATCACGGCACATCTTAAATCCCCACCTGCTCTTCCTTGTTGCCACTGTGTTGTCTTGTGAATATGTGGGACATACTGTGCTTCAGTGTAGCCGAGGCTGGCCTCAAACTCAAGACCATTCTCCTGACTCAGCCTCTTGGGTTAAGCCCTTTCTCCTGGCTTAAGCCTGAAGCTGGAGTCGGTGCCCAGTCAGGAAGTCTCACAGCAAGGCCGAGGACTTAGACACAGACGTTAGCAGGGTGTGTCTCCCTACCCCAAGCGGGGATGCTGAGGAGATGGACGGAAACCTGACAGGGCTGTCCCCTGTGGTCACCTTAGGAGGAATGTGTGAGCTCTGAGAACGTATCATTCTGTCGCAAGAAGAGGGCGGTGATGTGAACAAAGGAGAGCAGCCACGGCCTCAGGCGCCCTGTGATACACATGGCACACGCAGAGCCTCGGAAGGAGCAGGACTGCTGCTCTGCCGGCCCCGGGGACATGAAGGGACTATATTCATCAAGATGCAGAGAGCCCACGGAGGTGAGACTGCCTCAGAGGGCCCTAGGTGGCTCACTGCAGGAGCCATCCCAGTTCTGTCACCAGAGAATACATTTGATTCCCTCTGACAAAGCTGCTCCAACTGTCCGCGCTGACAGTGACCATGAGGCTCAGCTCTTTTTATTTGTCTCCTCGGGAAAATGTGACCGGAGGTGGGTGGGTGCGGTCTGCAGAGATGGCCTGAAGACGCCTCAGGAACATCCGTGTGACGAGGAAACAGCCGAGGGCCTTCCGGTTTTACAGGCCTCCAGAGCAGAGGTTCTCAACCTTCCTAGCGCTGCCACCCTTGAGTACAGCTTGTCGAGTTGTGGTGGGGCCCAACCATAAAGCTGTTTTCCATTGCTACTTCATAACTGTGATTTTGCTACTGTTTCAAATTGTAATGCAAATATCTGATCTGCAGGCTATCTGGCATGCCACCCTGTGAAAAGGTTGTTCCCCCGCCCTCCACCCCACACAAATGAGGGGTCACAACCCACACATTGGGAACAGCTTCCCTAGAGCATCCTCTACCAGTGGCCTTCCAGGCCTCACCATGAAGAGACATCGCAGTCTACCTGGCTCGGCAGTGGGGACACATCAGCCCTGCCCTCCAGTCTCCTGCCACCAGGAAGCTCAGAGATGGACAAGGCAGTGTGCACAAGGCCGGCTGGGGAAGGCTCTAGAGTGTCACTGTAGAAGACCCTACCTAGCAGGCCCTCCCAGGGTGCTGGGTAGAGGAGACAGGGGACAGCCTAGGCCAGGGATGAGCTGACCACAGGAGAAGGCCCACGTACCAAAGAGAGGTAAGGAGGTAAGACCAGAGGAGGGCAGGGTCACTGGCCATGGGCAGGCCTCCCAGCAGTGGGCAGCTGGAAGGGAGGGCAGACAGGTCCAGGCATGGCTACCGGTGCGTAATCACAGGCTGGCATGGTGGTGCCGCAGAGAGGGAAAAGTGAGCTGGAGAAGCCACAGGTCCCAGGCCTGAGGGAGGACAGCAGGACTCTGAGCCATCTGGACGCTTCCTTGTTCAGAATCCCAGCGCCCTGCATAGGGAGATGAGCGTGAATGGGCGACGGAGAGAGGGTTCCTCGTTCCCGACAACGGCTGCTCGTGCAGCAGATGAAGCCACCTTATAAAAGCTCAGGAAATGTGTAAATTCAGCACGCAGTTCAGCTACTGAAAAGGAATCCCAAAATAGCGATGCCTACATGTCTTTTTTTGGTTGACAGTCTGTGTGAGCATATGGGGCCAGTAGGGCAGCTTTGCCACCATTGGAAACCCAGGATCTTAATCGCTCCTTTCATCGTCCTCCACTATGGTGCCTCTCTCATGGCCCAGTGTGGCTACTCTAGCTCCTGCCATCATATCTGCATTCCGACGATTTCCACCGTGATTGCTTGCCAACCAAAGGCAGAGACTTCAAACCGGGGCTTTCCCTCGAAGGGAAGACTTTCCAAAAGCTGTGCACGCTCTCCAGTGACTTGCTCTGGATGGTCCTGATGTGAGGCTGCCGTCAGTGCGGGGTCAGCTCGGGGTGTCACCCTCAGCCTGGGGGATGTTGACCCCAGCTAAACAAAGGGGTTCTTCTAAATGGAGAGGAGACATGAAGACTGGGGCTGAGCCTTCCCTGTGTCATTTGGAGCTTAGAGTACAGTGTTTTGGTTCTGGTTTTGTTTGTTTGTTTGTTTTAAGACAAAACAGGGTTTCTCTGTGCAGCCCTGACTGGCCTGGTTACTCACAGAGGTCTGCCTGCCTCTGCCTCCTGCGTGCTGGGATTGAAGATGTGCGCCACCGCCACCTGGAAAGAGTAGTATTTTTGTTAGTAAGTCATTTTTATTTTTATGTGTTTGTATGTTTTGCCTGCCTGCCTGTCTTATGTGACACATGCATACTGGGGTTCGTGGAGACCAGAACAGGGCGTTGGATCCCTGGAGCTGGCGTAACTATTGTTGAGTTGCTATGTGGGTTCTGAGAAGCAAACTCAGGTCCCCTGGAAGAGCAGCCAGTGCTCCTGACCACTGAGCCATCCCTGTGGCTTCACAGAGAGTAGACTTTAACCCTTATCTAAATCCACATGGCTGCACTCATGGTTCTTCATAGATTGCTGTTTGCACAACTGCATGTATAAAATACTTAATAGTCATGAGACACACCACTGCCCCAGGGGAGGACCCCCCCCCACCGGCTCTCCATTTTCTGTGTGTCATGCGTGATGCTGAGCCTCATCTGTGGGGCCCAGAATGCAGAGTCCTGCGTGTGAGGACGTGCCCCTTTGGGCTAAGGTAAATGCATGGCCTCCAGTGGCCAGGCAGGTGCAGGGTCCAGCAAAAGACGCAGGTTAAAAGGTCACCTGGCCGGCACTGGGATGCTCTGTCGTTAGCAGCCCTTCCTGACCGTTCCTGAAGGGCGTGTGCTTCGCTGCACAATGTCCCCTACAGAGGCACAAATGCAGACCCCACGGTCAATGGCAGAGTCGGGGAAAGGGTGGCCGGTTCCTGTTATGATCCGAAACAGCGCATCACTGTGCAGCCCTGGGCAGCCTGGAATTCCCTTTGTAGACCAGGCTGACCGCAGACACACAGATCTCTGCCTGCTTCTGCCTCCTGGACGCTGGGGTCAAAGGCCACCAAGTCCAGAAATGTGCTGTGTTTATGCTAACAGGGCAGATCACGGGGTGACTGTCAGAACTGATGTTTGTGTGGAGCAGCGGTTCTCAAACTTCCTAACACTGCGACCCTTTAATACAGTTCCTCCTGTCTCGGCGACCCCCGCCCATAGTCTCTTTCACTGCTACCTCATAATTGTAATCTTGCTACTCTTAGGAGTGGTGATGTAAATATCTGTGTCGGGGTTGCGACCCACCGGGTGAGAACGACTGATCTGACGGTTCCCTGCATTGTGGAGCGGTTGCCTGCTGGATGAGTCCACCAAGTGAAAGTGAGCATCCTCCCTAAGACTGGCCAGGGGACACCCCGAGAGGTAAACACGGATGCCACATAAATGGTGAGGTTGCCTCTGCTCGTGCCAATGTGCCTGAGGAGTAAACCTGAGCACACAGGAGGCGAGCAGTCCAGTGAGGGGCACACAGTGAAGGCCTGGGGGACAGGCCCTGTCCTGGCTCTGAGGGGGCCCTGCAGGTTTCTGTCAGCAGCCAACTGTGGCTTCCGGCTGAGAGACAAGTTGACCCCCGCCCCCTTCCGCCCACACTGAGTCCTGATTGGTTCACCCGGTCTATTTTCTCATGTGTCTATTGGCTCACAAGCAAGTATGTAATCTTGAACAGTCAATCACTGTGTGTCTTGTGTCTGGGATGGGAAACTGGAAAGGTGTATCCTCTGCGTGCCAAGAGCCTCCTGTAGGATGCTGGGAACAAGCAGCAGAAAGAGAGGGTGGCATGGTTAGAGCCACGAGTGAACCATGAGGCCTATGGGTCATTCAGCCTGATGTTGGATGCTTTCCCCCTCCCTCTGTTGCGATAAGGCCTGGTTGTATAGCCTAAGCTGGCCTCAACTCATGATTCTCCTGCCTCAGCCTCCTGAGTGCTGGGGTGTGTGCCATCACCGCTCCAGAAGCTGGATTTGACTATGCTTTCTGTTTACACAAAGGTTGCCGCAGCCCCGTGGCCATGTCGGACCGTCGACCCCAACACCCTGCCTGGCTGCAGGCTTCTTGGCTACCATCTGCTCTTCCTTCTGCCCCAACAGAGCCTGGCAGCCTCTTCTGTTATGGTCCATGTTCCCAGCTTCCTACCGCGGCCCGGGGCACCTCAGCTCCATTAATCACTGTAGGTTGAATTCATGGGACATAATGCTCATCCCCTGGAACGTTCCGTCTCATTAGAAAATGAGACAGGATGTATGAATCTAAATGAAATGTGAGACAGGCTGTGACCAGTGCCGCCAGTAGTTCTGTGGCAGTTAATGATGTCATCATTAATCCTCGTCAACTTCATCGAGGAAGCTTTTTCTTTTTCTTTCATATATATATATATATATATATATATATATACATATATATGTATATGTATATGTGTGTGTATGTATATATTTAATGTATATGAGTGTCTTGCCTGCAGGAATGTACCATGTGCTTGCCTGGCACACATGGAGGTCAGAAGAGGGCATCAGATCCCCTGGAACTGGAGTTATAGATGGTTGTGAGCTGCCGTGTGGGTTCTGGGAACGGAACCTGGCTCTCTGTGAGAGCAGCTAATGCTTTAATCTCTGAGGCATCTCCCCAGCCTTTGCAAAATCTTTCTTGCTAAGTCTAATGGGGCTCACAGAAGGGGACAGAGCAGCCAGGGGCAAGCCCTGAGAGGGTGAATTGGTGTCATTACTGAAAGCAGGTGTGACAGGCCCCAAACAATGCAAGTAGTAAAACATTTTTGGTTCAGATCGGTAGGAAATTGGTTGCTCACTGGCTTACACAGCAAAAGAGTATTTGCTGGTTCACATGCAAGCAGACTGCAGGGGCATGTCCACAGCCCTTGGCTTCTCTCTAGCGTCCTCTGTGTTGGCTTGGTTTGTCTGTCTGTCTGTCTGTCTGTCTCTGCCTGGGAGTGAGATGATAATAGCAGTTCATACCTGTGCAGCCTTGTAAGTGGGAAAGGGCTGTGTTTTCGTCTCCTTCCCTGCTCAAACACCCATCCTGGAATCAGCTTGTGTGGAGCGTTGAGCCTGCCCAGGTTTAAGCTTTGGCAATGTGTTTCCTTTCTGGGGCTGAGCCCAATCAATATTCCAGAAGACACTAGGGTCACTGTGCTGCAGGAGACATGAGTGACCATGGGAACCTGTGTACCAGGAGCTGAATCAAGGTCAAGGTCAATGGTTTCTCTATAGAGGGGCTGGATGAGGCAGTTCAAGCAAGGATGGTAGCTTTGTGGCATCAGGACCCAGGTTCCCTCACTGTTGTGGCTCTGTGCTGCCTCTGGCCCTCTTCTTATTCCTCTGGCCCGGAATAGCTTCTATATATCTGTGGTTTGGGAAGAAGGAGAAAGAAGGGAGGAGAGGAGGAGCATCTCCCCTCCCTTCAAAGCCATCTGTAAAGTGGGATGTGAGTCTCTTGGTCATTCCTTGTGGTTGACTCCATGAATCCAGGGACCTACAGGGAGAAGGTGGAAAGGCACAAAGAGGAATAAGCAGTCACACCTAACCCAAGTACTGCCATATGTGTGTGAGAGAGCACAGAGGGAGGGAGCTGGGTGTATCTCAGGACAAAGGTCCTTCAGCAGGCAGAGACAGTGACAAGAGTCTCAGTCCCTGGCCAGGACACTCCTCTTTGCTGTGGTTTCAATTAGGTCCAGGACAACCCACATAATACTAAGATCCTGTGAAGCCCCTGTCTAGGTCAAAGAAGGAATTGGTTTCATTACACCCATGGTCTCATCAAAGAGATGGAGGGGACCTGGTCCAGAGTAGTGAGGGAAACGCAAGATACATGGCATCTCCAAATGCCCTCTGGGTGCCAGGCCGGCTGGCAAGCACAGACAAGCTGACATGCAGAAGGGATGGAGACTCATTCTGCATGGCGATGTGGCTTTTCTAGGTGAGCTTGCTGCTGGGTCCTGGGTGCCCTGGGGCCTGCACAAGCCACAGGCGTATGGTAGGTGTACATGTGTGTGACATTCTCACTTCATCTCCTTGAAAACTTGAGACTTGTCTCAGGGCATGAATATTTCCTTAGACTTTTAAGAATTGAAATAATGAAGATCAGTGCTAAGCACATAGTAGGTTCTTGTTTTGGTTTGGTTTCCAGAGCCTTCTATAGCCAACATAATGTGCTGTCAGACCTTTGAAGATGAAGGAGTCTCAGCTGTGTAGCCTCTTTCCATGGAGTCAGGGGGGCATTTGATCCCTTAACAGCGCAGAAGGGAGGAATAATATTGGTCTTGATGCTGATAGTTCCCAAGTGAGTGTATGCTGGGTGCTAGGTTCTGTGTCAGCCACATTCTTTCATGTCTTCCAACACTTCAACATGGGTAATGCCTCTGCTTGGTAATTTGCTCATTGCTTTAAAGCAGAAGTTAGCAAGGTACGGGTCATGGTCCTGATCCAACCCCCCCCCCATTTGTTTCTATAAATAAAGTTTTATTGACACAAAAACCCAGCTGTTCATGTATATACACATACTGTTTCTTCCTGCAACGGACCACATATCCCACCAAATCCAGTTATGTCCTTGACAGAAAAAGTACAACGGTTTAGAGGACTATTCTGAAGACCAGCTTTGTGTTAGGGTTGAACTCAGCTCTGGGGAAGGGGAGTCTTGTAATCCACGGTGGGGAATGGAGGCTTGTTCTGCTCCAGGGTGGTCCCTGTAGGCACCTGAGGAAGAAGAGACAGGATTGGGTCTAGGATGACCAGTCTGGCTGCTGAGTGGAGAGATGGTGGAAGTGGAGGCAGGGGCTTCTGGTGGCATCACCTGGGCTGGAGATGACAGACTGGAAAAGCCATGGGGGTTTGGTGGGGGGAGAGTGTGTAGAAGAGAAGCAGCAGGTGGCTACTGTATTGGGGAATTTGGTGAAAGCTCTGACCATGTTCCTGATGGCAGGGTTTGAGGATGAAGGACTTATTTTGCCATGTAGCTATAGAGGCTGTGGATGAGCAGCAGAGACTAGGGAATGTCTCAACTGGCTGGCTGCCCCCAGACCAGAGGTGGCGACAGCCAGTCAGTGTGGGTCTTTTCTCCTCACATAATCTGATCCGGAAGTGATGTTGCGGTCAACCCAGAAGTGAACCTCAACAATCTCCAGGTGACTCTAAATCCTGTCAAGTGGACAGTGAAGATTAAGTATGACAGAGACCGTTCGCCTCAGAATGGGCAGAGGGAGAGGGACCAGAGAAGACTCAGGAGCTTGGGTGTGATTAGAAATGCCATCCACAGTGCTAGGAACTGTGAGGGTTGGGTGAGGTGAATATGGGAAGCAGAAGAAAGAGAAGGAAGAGAGGAGAAGGAGGATGACTAGTAGGGTAAGAACCCCCCCCCCCGTCACATCTAAGCCAACTAAAAGACCCCAGTCCCATCAAGTAGGGGGATTTTGAGGGGTGTCTCCATGGGCATGTTGTCCTATAGGGACAGGTACTGGCAAAGGGTGGAGGGAGGTTGGGATCTCTAGCACTGAACTGTTCATGAAGCTCAATGCTGGGGCAGTGTGCTCAAGCCCTGCCCCCGGGCAGCTTTAGCCCCACCCTCAGGCAGCTCCAGCTCCACCCCCAGGCAATTCTAGCCCCATCTCCTGAGCCCCTGGGCAGCCACCCACAAAGAGCAGGGCTGAGGTCCAGCACATTAGCTCAGCTACTGGGGGTGGAGGGGGAGGAGGCAGGAGGCCCCAGACGCAGGACTCAAGGGAGAGAACTGTGTCTCTCACGTCAAAGGTCCCAGGAGAGCTGGGGCTGTCATTCTTCCAGAGCTGACACCTGTCACGCTGATGAGGCCTTTTTTGGTATCTCACATCCCAGCTGTTATTGCGCTCTGCAGCAGGGTTGGGGGTGTGGGGCTGGACGCACCCCACAGGACCGTGTTCCTGGAATTGGTTCCTTCTGTGGGCCCATATGAGCCCATGCCCACTGGAGGGGGCTGGGCTGGCCCTGCTGGCCCCTTGGGGACCGTTTTTTGGAGTTCTCAGTGAGAGGCAGACCAGACTCAACCCTGGACAGATGGCAGGTGGGCGGTGCCTGCACACTGGAGACGTTGGCTCCTCAGAGAAGGCTGAAGAAGCCCACTTCTCCCCCAAACACGCAGCCCAAGACTCACGTTTCTCTTCTGGGTCCTGACTGCAGGCAGCTTCCTCGCCAGGGTTGCCTTCTTGTGGGGGAGGCGCTGGTCTTCCGGGACAAAGGCTCTTGCTCACTGGCTGGATCCGATCCGATCTCTTTCTTGTGGTCTTTTATGGCCATGGAGGAACGGCAGCAGCCCACACAGGCTTTGTCCCAGGAGGAGCTGGGAATTTGGAGAAAGCCTTCTCTGGCAGGCACACCTCATCCCTTGGGTCCCACTAGCTGCTTCTTCCGCCTAGGTCTTGGCGGGTGAGGCCTGCGCTTGCTCTGAGTGGACTGAAAAGCAAGTGTCAAACTGCCTTAAGCACAAATGGGAATCTGTTGGCTTGGGGAGGGGTGAGGCTACCGAGAGGACCAACAGGGAGGGCTGGGGATGAGTCTAGTTGCCTGGCACGCACAAAGCCCGGGTACATGGTGGTCTGTCATCCAGCACTGTGGCGGTGGGGAGGGTGTGTGTGTCAGAAGTTCTTTTTGGCTACCTATCAGGTCCATGAGATTTTGCCTTAATAAAAAAAAAAAAATAATAATAACCAGCTGGCTACATCAGCAGCAGTTTGGGAGAGAGGAGCCGGCACAGACTGTAGTAATGTGGCTGGTGAGCTCCTGAGGGAGGCCAGCGAGGGTCTTCCCTGAAGAAGGGACACTTGGAGCAAGGAGAGTTGGTCCTGGTCAGAGCTGGGGTGAGGAATGGTGAACAGAAATGAGCAATGACGTGGGTGGGTAAGAGTTTGGGACTCCAGAAGACTGGAGCGGACTGTAAGCGCCAGCTGTTTACATGGTGGCCTTGGGCACAGAGGATCACAGTTGTATCAGTTACTGTGTAAGTAATGAGCCACTATCTTAGCCACTTTTCTATTGCTGTGATAAAACACCTCAGCAAAGGCAGTCTATAAAATGAAGCATTTATTTGGGCTTATGTTTTCAGAGGGTTAGAGTCCACGACAGTGCAAGGCGTGGTGGCAGAAACAGCCGAGAAAACACATCTTGATCCGAAAGCAGGAGGCAGGAAGGGACCCCGAGAATGGTACAAGTCTTTGGAAACCTCAAAGCCCATCCCCAGTGACATACCTCCGCCAACAAGACCACACCTCCTAGTCCTTCCCAAACAGTTCCACCCTCTAGAAGCCAAGTGTTCAAACATCTGGGCCATTCTCATCCAAAACACCATGGCCACCCTTCCAGAGGATTACGGAAGAAATGAAGGCTCATGCCCTTGATCACTGGCTCCAGGCCGTCATGCACACACACAGCTCTACAACTGCCCAGGGGAGAGGCTCCATTCTGCAGATGAGGAGACTAAGCTTGGTGATGGAGCCTGTGTATAAATAGGCTGTTGGGGTACACAGCTCCCCACAGCCTCCAGGCCTCTCCCCAGCTCAGGGTGGCTAGTCATCCGTTGGCTGTTCCCAACAGAACCCCGGGAGTGAACCTTAGCACCCCTCCCCTTGCAGACACTGGTTTCCTTTCCCCACTTCTGTGAGCACACAGGCTGGTATTTCCATCTTGCGGCAGATGGAGGTGGGGGTGGCCCTGGGCACTGGGATGGAGCCGGCCCTGCTGCCAGGCTGGCGGCCCAGCAGATGCTTCCCAGCCTGGAGGCGGCGGGGAGGAGCCACCCACATCCACGCTCCCTTCCCTGAGGCAGTTCGGAGCAGGATGGTTTTCCTAGCACGTAAATGTCATTTCCTTCGTGCCTTCCTTTTTTTATCCTGGAGATGGAATCGGCTGCTTTCTCCAAAGGCACAGGCCGCTCCCATCCTGCAAACACCACCACAGGCGGCAGCTCTGCGCGGTTCCACAGCCAGGGGACCTGTGAGTGCTGGCAGCATTTGACTGGAGCACTGAGGGCTGAGCCCAGATTCCCACCACAGGTGTCTCCCGGGACCTACATGGGGGGGAGGTGCTTTGGTGGCTCTGTGTGGGAAATCCCATTCTGGGCATGGACTCAAGCCTCCCCAGCTGAGCTGGGTTTAGAAAGCGTTCCTGGCAGGGTGGGTGGGTGTTGAGGGTTCCTGACTAGCCCCTCTTAAAGGTAGGAGGACCTCAGGTCCCCCGGGGGAAACTTCCTGATGGTGGCTGCTCCGCCTTAACCAAGTCTCTTAATTTGTGAGTAAGCCTGGACAGTCAACTTATTCTCTCCTCGAACCAGGTCGATGGTTCCAGTGTAAGACACAGCTCAGTGGGTAGAGCGCTTGCCTGGCAGGCACGAAACCCTGGGCACCATTCTTTCCACCCCTTGCATGTGCATGCAGTGCCCGAGGAGACCAGAAGAGGGCGCCAATGTCCGTGAAGGGATGAGGGGCAGCAGACGAGCACAGCTGGGGTGGGGAACCGGGCATGGGCACTCTTAAAAGGAGGATGACCCCGCCTAGGCAATGGTGACATCCTGAAGGTGGGGACTAGACCACAAAGCTCAAAATCTGCCTGGGGACCTGGGGAACCGACTTCACCTCCCCCCAGACTATCCGCTGCTGCCCCGCTCTCCGGCAACAATCTGCATGGAAGGGTCTGGAGGCCTGACAGCAGTGGTGAGGAAGTGACGGACAGACACACAGACACATGTGCAAGAAAAGCTGAGGTCAGGTGGGCTGAGCGCACTCTGACAGAACCGCACCAACAACCCAAGCCTTACCTAGGGAAAGGGTGTTACCGGTGTCCGAGTGCATACTGGGCCTAGGTTGGTGACATGGCTGTGCCTGTGTCAACAGTAGAGTCACTCGGGACTACCTTGGCTTCTCACACCCTCCCCGCTCCCCTTCCTTTTCCTTCCTCCCTTCCTCTTCTCTTCCCCTTTCTTCTCTCCTCCCCTTCTTCCCCTTGCTCTCTTTCCTCCTTCCCCTCTGTCCTCTCCATCCTTCTCTCTCTCTTCATCTCCCTCCTCCTCCCAGCCCCTACTCTACCTGCTTGCCTCCTGGGCACACTTTACTCTCATCAACTTTGTGGCTTTTCATTTGTTTTCTTCCCAAGCACCCGTCTCACCCCTTAGCCGTGGTCCTCATCCTCTCAGCCCTGGGCCCCTTCCCAGAAGCCGCCTGCCCTCAGGTCACTGGCTTTGTCCCCCTGAGCCCCTAAGTGCCCATTTTAACACTGAAAGAGCAGAGACGCTGAGGGTCAGGGGACCCACTTGGGGCTGGAGGCACACGGAACGTGCGGCAAATTCCATTCATCTTCAAGTCTGTTCAGCCCCACTTTCCCTCCCCCGGTAACCCTGGGGAACCATTTTAGATCTCTGTAGAAGTTGTAGAGAGTGGAAGGAGCCATCACACACTTTCTCCCAGCTGTCCCATGTCAGCTGGTCTGACATGGCCAGGACACAATAACCAGCTCTGATGAGGCTGACAGGACCAGGGACAGTCCCCAAGACTAACGTTCAATCTCCACAGGCTGTGAACAGTTACCTTTCATGGCAGAAAGACTTACAGGTGGGGTTCTGTTCCAGACCCTGAGATGCAGATATAGGCCCAGATTTCCAGAAAAAGTGTGCTGAGTCCCGCCTTGTGAGCTATCCTGGGCTACTAATGGGAGGGAAGGCCGTGGTGCAGGAAGCCCCAGGGACAATGGATGACTCAGAGTCAGTGGATAGGGGACGTGCCACCACCAGCCTTGAAGATGGCCTGAGCCAAGAAGGGGCAGGATGCTGGAAGCACCCAGGTTTGCTTAGACCTTGGTGTTAGCTCAGGTTAACCCATTTCAGCCTCCAAAACTGAAGTTGGGTTGCAGCTGTGGCAACGTTCCTGTGGCGACAGGAACCTGGGACAGTGGCCTGACAGGTTCTCACCCCTCCCTCCCCCAGCATGGTGCCTGTGCTGGGGGGAGGCGGTGCAGGCACCATGACATGTTTAACCCTGTCCCCTCTGGCTTTGGCAGCCTCTTAATCTTCTGGAGTTCATGACCTGGACTGACAGGGGAGACTGGCTGGTTACTGTGGGATGCCCCGGCCCGCTGCTGGCAGGGGGCAACTAGACCAGTCTTTTCTGATTCTCAAGTTGAACGTTTCTGCCTGTCTCTCACAGCCGATGGTCTCCAAACCACACAGGGTGCAGCAACCTCGTGACTGGCCAGAGTGACACACACACCGGCCATCCCAGTACCCAGAAGGCAGAGAGTTCAGCCCAGCTGAACTGGACATAAAACTGTCACAGGAAATGAAAATAATTCTCTAAAAAACATTGATGGGGCAGGAGGGAGCTCAATAAACTTGTTCTTGTTCTTTTAAATACAAAAATTTTTAAGGTACATTCTCTTTCTGTATTTATATATACAAGTATATACGTATATACATACATGAACACATGTGGAGGTCAGAGGACAACTTGTAGGAGTCGGTTTCCTCCTTCTCCTGGAGACTGAACTCAGGCCTTCAGCTTGGTGGCAAGCGCCTTTGCCTGCCCTCATCCCAACCCCCTTTCTTTTTAAAGGGACCAGCCTCAGGTGTTTCACTACAGCAGTGGAAAATGCTTACCATCTGGAGGGAAGTTGTAACACGGGAGAGACTCTCAGGTTGGAGCTGAATGGAGGTGTTTGGGAGAATGCTAGCGTGCTACCACAGGGAGCTGATTCACTCCAATTCTTACTCTTAAAACTTAGCACATGGTTTAAATTATGTCATACTTTACAAATGTTCTAAACGGTTCTTAATGTTGTATTTGCGGTTTTTCAAATAAGGCAAAGCCCCTTGAGGCTGCTTGCTACTGTGAAATTCAGATCTGCATTCGTAAAAAGGCCCTTCCTTTTTATTGATTTCCTTTTTCATTTCTGAGCCATCTGCTCACTAGTAGCTCAGGCTAGCCTTGAACTCAGGCTCCTCCCTCCTCATCCTCCTGAGTGTTGTGACTCTGTAGGCACATGCACAGCCCCCTCCCCGTTGGTGGGAGCCATTTTCTCACAGTATCAGCTTCAGGGTGCTGGCACACCCCACGGACACCTAGGAAGGGTGGACTCGGAAGCCAGCACTGCCTGTGCCCCGACAGCACCCGCTGCCGTGTTGGATTCAGAGTCTGAACTTGAGCAAAAGCACTAAGTCTTTGTGAATGTCCCTCTTCCTCTCCAGAGGCCGCTTGTTGGGGAATCAAGGTCCACTGGCGGGCTGAAGAGGAGCCGCAGGTGGCCACGGCCATCCTCTGTGTTGCTGTGATCTTCAGAGGGGCTCAGCTAGATTCAATCAAAGCCTTCCCGGGGTGGGGGGAATTTTAATGGTGCGGGCTGTGGGGGGAGGGGGAGGAGAGACACAGAGAGAAGGGATTCCTCTAGCAGCCACAGACTGCTCCCTGGTTTTGGTGACTTCTTTATCACATCCGTGTGTGTGTTGGGTGGTAGTGGGGGAGTTGGCAGGGGTGGGGGAGTGTCTGTTGCCTCAGCCAAGCAGATAAGAAGTAGAGGCTTTTCCAGAAGCCCCGGACAGCTACACAGGGCCACTGGGCATCTCAAGCAGGAAGCAGAGCATCCAGCAAGGGACCTGTCTTTGCCAGCCATAACCGATCACACAGGCTGGGCGCCTTGGCCTGATGTGACCCAGCAGGGCCCTAAGGACAGGAGGAAGCAGGGAGCAGCGCTCGGGGGCCAGCAGAGAAAATATCACAAGTAGGCACACCCAGCAAACCAGACTCCTGCCTCAAGTGTAACAAGGACACCCACAGCAGTGGCGACTATCCCCAGAGAGCAGGCCCCGGGCCAGGATGCTCTGAGAAGGGTCCCTGGGTGGCTCTGCAAGGCATGTCTGCACTTACAGGCAGGTGTCAAAGGCGCTGTGCCTCCAGGCCGCTGTCGAAAGGCAAGTTCGCCCTCTGGTGGCCACTCAGAGGAAGCGCCGCATCCCTCCAAGTGTAGCAGCCCCTTGTTCCTGGTTAAGTGGTGGACCCACAATCCTGCTGGGATTGCCAAGGTTTAGAGACCAGAGGTGCTGTAGCCCTAATCTGGACAGGCACCTACTGCGTGCCGAGTTCTACACCTCCGCTAGTTCAGACCCCTTCTTCCCTCCGAGCTGTTTGCTTTACCAGGACCGGAAGGGAGGGAGTCTCTCTTAGAGACACTGGCTTTGGTCTGCGGGACCATCCCATCAGGACATGCTTGCTTCCACTGAGAACTTCGCTTCCTTTTAATTGTATTTATATACATATCTTCAGCCAGGATTTCTTCGGGTTCTCAGCTGTCCGTAGCCAGAGTTTGGGAACTCTAGACACAGAATGTAAAAACCACAGTCTGTACACACATCCTTGGCTGGGAGCATCAGATGCGCAGGGTGTGGGGGACACCGGGAGACAGGAGTCTCCCACAGCATCTGCCTGGGCTGTGGATGGGCCAGGTAGAATGGTTAGAGGATGTTTGTCCCCAAGGCCTGTCTCAGTCCTAATTGACTTGTAATGAGCTTGCATTTTGCATAAATCAGCTTTTGTTTAGATCTGGGGATGTCTTGGTTTTGACACCTAATCAAGACCTCTCTCTGCAGGTTGAGGCAGCATGCTTAATTTTCTAATGAGTCCCCCCCCCCCAAAGGGTTCCCAAGGTTGTAGGGAAATGCTAGTTTTGTGTTCTCTAAAGGGCTGCTTTGGGGATGAACGCAGTCCTGGAGGACTTGCCCTGGGTCCTTCAGGGGCTTAGGGATGGGGGGTGGGAACCAGGACCACCCAATGGCAGAAATTGCTTATGGGGGCCAAGTCCATGGCCAGTCTGGGGCCCCGAGACCTTCCAGAAGCTGTGGGTTAATGATCAGCCACATCTCTAGGTAACAGGGGTCTCCCAATTCTTGGCCTAGTCAAGGCCGGACGCTGGCCCATCTGGGTGGTCCCTTCTACCATCCCCTTCTTAGCCCTCTCTTCCCATCCCCTCCAGGCATACCTCCCACCACCTGTCCCTGCTGTTCAGTCACACCTTCCTCCTCCTCTAATCCTTATTTCTTTACTTTGAGACAAGGTCTCATTATCTAGCCCAGGTGATCTCAAACTTGTAATCCTCCTGCCTCAGCCTCCCGGGTGCTGGTGACAAAGTGCCACCACACCAGGCTCCTCCTTGGCTTACCCCGTAGCCCAACCCTAGCTTGGTGTCTCCAGCTTCAAGACCCCACCACAAACACCTGTGCAAACACGACCCCAGGTTGCCCGATGACATCACAGTCTGCTTGGAGGGCCACAGGCCCCAGCCTCACCACCTGGCACCGTTGCTTGTTTGAGTGAACAGAACCTCAGCCATCACTTTGTTGTCCGAGGCTCCTTTCCCTCCACAGTGGCTGAGCCCTGTACCGGGACCACACTGTCCCCGCACTTTTATTAAGCATGTGAAGAACAGGCTGAGGCCTCTTCCCCAACCCCTTCTAGGAAGCCAAAGCCTCACAGAGCTCCTCTGCTACCAGCGACAGCCCAGCCCCAGGGGTTCAGGGAAGCCCACCAACTTCCACACTCTCTGGTGAATCCCAAACCCAACAGACGAGGTCATCCAATAATGTCTAAGAGAGGGGACACGGTCCTCCAAGGTCAGGTGGCCCTTGCAGGCTCCCCAGCTGGGAAACTGGCCAGCAGGTAGCCTGGCAGAGGCTAGAGGGGAGGGCAGCCACTTTTCCCTTCTGCCTCAGGCCACCATAGCCGTAGCATGTCCAGAGGTCACTTCCCTTCTGCTCACAAAAAACTGTAGTCCTGACTTGTGTGCCATTGGCCCATGTTCTGTAAATATTAGCATTTTTTTAATTCAAGTCTTGCCCTGGCTACTTTAGCCATGTGCTGGCAGGACTGTGGCTTTTGGACAGAAAGTCACCGATTGGCCTATTCCAAGTTTGAGTGTTTGGAGTCTCATTTAACCCCGGAAAGTCCAGACTCACACAGGCACATTCTCATGGTTTGCAGGAGCCAGGCAGGAGGCTGTGTCCCAGGGCCCGTGTGGGGCAGAGCAGCGCTGGAAACCACCCAAGCACAACCACAGAGACGGAGAGTGCCTGGGACACACTGGCGGCACAACCAAAGACCAGCTGCTCACATTCCCAGAGACAGGCTGAAGATCACTTTGGATGGTGTGAGCAGAAGACCCAGTGTAGAACACACACACACACACACATGCAAGAGAATGCTCATACATATGCACACTGCATGCATGCACAAATGTCTACACACCCATGCACACACTTGCACACAGGTGTATACACACACGTGCCTGCACACCCACGCTCTGTGTGTGTGTGCGAAGCTGGGCTTCAGGACACGGCCCCTTTGTGATGGGGGAGAGGAAGGAGGCCGAATTCATCCACAGGGCTCTGATTTTATCTGTCCTGCTTTGTCTCTGAAATGTCTCTTGGATGCAGAAGTAGGCAGATCTCTGAGTTCGAGACCAGCCTGGTCTATACGGCGAGTTTCAGGACGGCTAGTCCTGTGAAAGTGGTCACCAGGACCGGCTTTCTTGTACCAGAGAGCGAGCCCAAGCTCCCACAAGGCGCTGTGTGGTACGGCTCTGCTCGGCCCCCTTTATCTTCTCCTCAGAGCTACAGAGTCAGACACCCACTTTGGAGTTCTGATATACGCGAGGCTCCCTCTGCCTTGAACTCAGGCCTCAGTGCCTTGGACTGGATGTATCCTCGGGCAGGAATGCTGCTCTCAGGTCTCTGTCCCTCAGGAGCACTCGCTCTGAAATATCACCCTTAAAGTCACATCCTCTCCCTATTGTCCTGCCACCGCCACTGGCACTTGTAGCTGCCTGGAATGGTGTTTGGTCATGCCTATGTTTGATTCTTCTCCCCAGTCCATCTCCTGCACTAAAAGTCAGCTTCCTCCTGGAAAACAGCACTGGTTGACGACGTTCGGTATTATGTCCTTGAGACTAGAAGAGAGAGACTCTTGGAAGACACTCAGGAGAGAGAGAGAGAGAGAGAGAGAGAGAGAGAATGAACTGGTGTAGTTACATGATCAAGGCCAGTCAAAGACTTGGAACACTCAGCCAGGTCCTAGGACCCAGATCAGAAAAAATGCCCCCTACATGCTGGGAGCCCTGGATTCCCTCCACGACAGCAGGAAGCAGTGCTGCTTTCATGAGGGCGGAGCAAGAGAGATCTGCAGATGACAACTTCTGAAACTTCTCTATGGCAAAGCTGGGGGGGGGGGGTTGGGACAGGGCCATGGCAGTGAGGCAGAGGAAGCTAGAAGCTGTCTACATGGGCAGGGGAAAGCTTGACTGGAGAGTGAGCCCCACAGGCGCCAGGTCCTTCCACCCTGTGGATGGCGACCGGGTCCCACACCTGCCTGCATCCCTCTCAAGCTGCTTGCCGTGAGCCTGCTCTCCGAGGGCTCGGCTGTGTGGACAGGGCACGAGCAGCCCCTGCTGCTGGACAGGAGCTAGATAGGAGCATCTGTGACCTGACCGGTTAACGGGAGCTGGGTCCATTTGCCTGGTCACCAGCATCTTTGACAGCTAGGGATGCTGTCAGCGTGGACCGTGGCATTCTCTGTGGCTATCCATGACCACAAAGGGCAACAAAGCCGTAGCTATTATGAAGGCAGGAGTGCCTGGCCGGTCCAGGGAGCTGAGGGAGGGCTGCTCCTTCAGAGAGCAAGTCTGTTCTTATAACATCTGACCCCACTGACCCTCCCCCCCAACCTTCCTCCTCACCACACACACCATGTCCCCCTTTATGCCCTCAGTGAATCTGGAAACCAGAGACAAAAGTAACGGGTCCTCAACAGTGCCCCCTAATGGTGTTGGGAGCCAGTACAGGCCTGATCGCCTTCAGGCTATGACAGTGTCGTTAGCCTTTCTAAATGCTGCGACCCTTCAATACATTCCTCATGTTGTGGTGACCCCAACCATAAAATTATTTTCGTCGTTACTTCACAACTATAATTTTGCTTCTGTTATGAATTGTAATGTGCATATCTGTGTTTTCCGACGGTATTAGGTGACCCCTGTGAAAGGGTCATTTGAGCCCCCCCAAAGGGGTCACAACCCACGGGTTGAGAAGCACTGGGCTAAGACAGTCCTGAAACTCTAGGACTCATTTCTGGTGTGGAGGGCTCAGAGCCACAGTTTGTTTACTGAATCCGTGAGAGCGAGAGCAATAAGGACTTATCTGAGTGCTTTACCCATTCAGATTATTACTTTATTACTATAAAATAATAAATTTTATTAGTTAATATTTGCGAGTTACCACCAAGTTACAGCTGGGCTTTCTTTTTGGCTTTTGAGACCAGTTTTTTTTTTTTTTTCTAAGTTGTCTAGACAGGCCTTGAACTCCCTCAGTAGCCCAGGTAGGCCTTAGACATGCACTCATCCTGTCTCAGAATCCCAAGAGCTTGGATGACAGAGCTGCGCCACTGTGCTTGGCTGTGAAACGGCGTTCGGTCAGCTACTGACTGGTTGCCCAGTGCTGAGGGACTTGACAGTTTCCATATTCTCCTCGGTCCAATGAGGCTAACTGACTGCTCTTTCCGCTTCCTAAGTTATTTCTAAGCCAGGCATCTGGGCGCATGCGCATCCGCTCTTAGCTCCGGTATGCGATACTTGTGGTTGCTCCATACTCTGCGCATCTGGAAAAGTTTAGAGCCATCGCGTCGTAGGCACTAGCAGGACCCAGCCAGACGCGTAACTTCCCGTGGTGCGTCTAGTCCCTCCAGGCCGGCCACACAGCCTTGCGACACCAGGCACAAGCTGGCATCAGGATTTTCCACTAGACAGTTTGCTTCCCTGGCGGCCAGCTTGGGGATCTTCCTATTTTCAGAGCCTTGGGACAGGTCTGCGGAGAACTGCCAAGTGCCTTGGGAAACCCAAGATGTCTGGGCTGGAGGCAGAGGGAGTCCCTCCGCTGCTCTGTCTCGGACGTGGTTTCTAAAGCTCCTAGCGGAAAGTGAGCCAGGCTGAAGACGTGTGATTAGGCATTGGAAAACAATGGGCCAGTGAGAGCTGGCTGGGCTCGCCCTGATTGGAAGCACAGGGGTCAGGAGTTGGCCTTCAGGGGCATGTCAGGGCTTGGGAGTGTCCAGAGAACGCTCTGGAGAAATTGACTGCAGGGGTCTAGCCTCCCACACCCGCAGAAGCTGGTGCCTGGGGCTGGGTGGGAGATCAGTGGGGCCACCCCGGGGTGGGAGGGGCCAGAACAAACTAGAGCCCTGAGGCCACGCCCCCTTAACCTCCCTGCTTGGTCTGCCACCATCCCTGTTCCAGGGTCTGCATTCAGGGCTCAGAAGCGGAAGGATTGCAGGAGTGGAGCGGAAAGGCGCAGGCTCACCGCTGTCCCTCCTGGTCAATAAGCCAGCTCCACAATGCCCAGGTGGGCAAACTGTACCCCACCTCCCCCAAGAGGTTTCCTTGGCCCATGCCAACCAGAAACTATACAGGGAAGAGAGTTCTGGGAATCCCAAGCCTGCTGAGCTCACACCATCCAAAGCCTCCACTCCTTGGAAGGTTGGGGGTGAGAGCTCTGGGATGGTCACGCCTGACTTCTCAGCTCCCACTTTAAATGTAGATAGGACGTACGTTTGAAAAGGTCATGCTGTAAGAGAGACCAGGAAACCCAGATAGAAATGACTGGCTGTGTGGTCTAAGGGAAGCGTCTAAACCTGTCCAAGACTGCATCGTTTCACTTATAAAGTGGGATGAAAGCTGGTCCCCTGCAGGAGGTGGCGATGGTTCATTGGCAGAGCATAGGCAAAGCATGCTGGAGGCCCGAGGTTGGGGTCCCAACACTGCAAAGTCGAAACAAACAAACAGACAAAGCCCCACCTCATGTGGACAAGACTTTTAAGTTTAGCTCAGTGGCAGTGCCGTAGGCAATGAATAAATAAGATGGCAATTTGTCAGAACATGAGGTAGCATTGTTTTCAAGGTGGGGGGCTGGGGAGATGAGATGGCTTGGTGGGCAAAGTGCTTGCAGCAAAATTGTCATGACCTGAGTTCCAGTCTCCACCATCCGCAAAAGCCCAGCATGCTGGCATGG
This sequence comes from Psammomys obesus, assembly GCF_907164565.1. Classification (NCBI taxonomy): domain Eukaryota; kingdom Metazoa; phylum Chordata; class Mammalia; order Rodentia; family Muridae; genus Psammomys; species Psammomys obesus. The sequence goes on along the minus strand of NW_026596234.1, from coordinate 9,679,997 downwards.
ACCTGCCACCCCAGAGCTGGGAGGCGGAGATGGGAGAATCCTCAGAGCTTGCTGGCCAGCCAGCCTGGCTAACTGGTCAGCTCCAGGTTCAGTGAGAGACACTGTCTCCAAAATTAATTAATGAATGGTGGAGAATGATGGGAGAAATGCCATTGACGCCTGGCCTCACAGTGCCCACCATAGGCGTACACTGTGCCCACTCATGCCCACCCACCACAAATGAGTGTGTGGCACGCTGGACCACCCATGCAGCCCTGAGCTCCGTGCAGTTGGAACTCACGTACCAGATGACCAACATGGATGAAAGCGTGTGTGCCTGGGGACCAGGCGGTGAGGGCAGGACCACTCTGGGGTAAATATCAGTCCTGTGAGCTTCAGTAGTTAAGCTGGACGAGCCAGGGTGGGCACCCGCCTCCTCTGCTGATCCACTGCTCGCCGTCCATCTTGTCTCCTCAGACAGAGCTTGTGTCAAGCTGACCAAAAAAACAACCAGCTCCCCAGACAATCCTGGCCGTCCCACAGGGATGGCCGGCTGAGGACCGGGAAGTCACAGGCTCTTCGTACTTCGTCGTACTCTCTCTCGTCACCTACCGTGAAGCTGCTTTCCACTGTCCAGTGGCGACTTCCAGTCAGCTGAGGATGTCACCTTGGAAGAGGACCCCAAGCTTGGTGTCCCTTCTACCGCTGTGGCCCCAGGCGACAGCTTGCCCACTTCCTGAGACCCTGGTTGGAGCCGCTTGGCTCAGGTGCCCTCAGCCTCCTGGTTCGGAGGAACGGTGAGGCCAGCATAGGTCCTTTCCAGCCACTGACCTCCCAGCGGCCTGTGTTATGCAGCAGCTGAAAGACAGCACATAATTCAGGTGGAGAGCAGGGCAGTACCCCAGATGAGGAGAGACAGTGTGCCCAGGAAGAAATGTCTCTGAGGGGAGAGAATGAAGAGAGGACATCGTGAGGTGGGATTGGGGGTGGCGTGCTGGGAACTTCTTCTTTTCTTATGTGTTGGTGCATGTGTGCTCTCAGATGTGGAGGTCAGATGTCTGCCTCCACTGCTCTCCACTGCATTTTTTAAGGCAAGGTCTCTCACTGAACGTAGAGCTCACTGATGGGCTAGACTGGTTGGCCAGAAAAGCCCGAGGATCCTCCCAGCACTGGGATGACCTGGCTCTTTCTATAGGTGCTACAGCTCCAAACCCACTCTTCACGTTTGTACAGCAAGCACCTTGCTGATTGAGCCATCTTACTGGGCCCTATTTAGTTAGTTGTTGAGACAAGATTTCATTATGTACCCCCGGCTATCCTGAAACTCGCTATATTGACCAGGCTGGCCTTGAACTCACAGAGACCCTCCTACCTCTGCCTCCCTAATGCTAGAATCGAAAGGCATGAGCCCGCATACGTGACAGAATAGTAATCCTATTCAAGGTGGCCAGGGGCAGCCACGGTGAGCAGGCAGAGGGCATCGGGTTAAAAGGTTGGAAGGAGATGGTGGAGAGAGATATCAGACCACCTTCCAGGCATGAGCAGGTGCAAAGGTCCTGAGGCAGGCATCCACATGCAGCAAGGGTCAGGATGAAGGCCCAAGCGGCCAGTGTAGGCAAAGGGGGAAGATGTAAGGAAGAAGGTCAGAGAGGGGAGGAGAGGCTACACCCACAGGTCCAGGAAACTCCAGAAGCGATGACATTTACAGAGGACTGTGGACCAGCTCGTTTAGTGATGGTGACAGACCTCACAAAGTATGGCGGGCACCATGCCCGTCACCTTTGATAGGTAAACTGAGGCCCACAGAGATACCATGAGTTACTCAGGGATGCGGAATCAGCATGTGGCAGGACCCACCATGGTCTTTCAGCTGGAGTTTGGTGTCATGGGACTGTTTCCCCTCTGGAATCAGAACCTCCATGAGGCCCTGGGTCTGGCAAGGACCCGAGGAAGCCACACTGGAGGTCAAGGCTTAGATGAAGCATGGCTGATGTCCCTGGCTGCTCTGCAGAACGGGTTCAGTGTTCTGAGGACAGAGGTCAGCTAGGGATGCCCTCACCCCCAGCGGCATAGGAATAGCCGAGACCCACTTGGCAGCCAAGCGTGGCAGCCTTGGTCTTAGCTGCCCACAGCGACACATGAGTCACCGCAGGCAGCTTGGTGTGCTCTGCCTGGGACATGCTGTTCCTCGGGGACCACAGTCTATAGCCCATCATGACTGCGGCCATCCAAACCCAGCGAGTGGAAAAATGCAGTGGGCCGAGGGAGGTCCTCCTAGCACAACTGCCTGCTGCCCACACTCACACCGGGCCTGGAGCCAACCTCATGGGATCGGAGATGGTGGGTTTTTAACAGCCAGCAAAGCATTCTGGGGCAACCCAAGGCCCTGGCAGGAAAGTACTACAGTCTCTCTTCAGGTTAGAAAGGCAGAGGTATTGGGTGACGTTGTTGAATGTGTTCCTCAGTCTTGACACTGACGTTTGGTCTTAACCATGACGTCTATGTTAGTCTATCTTCCTAGCTGGGGAAACTGAGGTATCACAGGTTAAATAACGTGAGTGTCCTTAGGAGAGCAGATCCCAAGTGATTCTCTATGGCCCTGTAGCCCAGGCTGGCCTTGAACTTACGATCCTTCTGCCTCAGCCTCCCAAATGGCTGGCATTACAGACAGGAGACTCCAGGCCCACCGCCGATGGTTTTCACACATTGTGACCCGGCTCTGAGGAGCGCTGGGAACCCACATTTTCACGGTCCTCTTGGTTAGAGACAGGCTTCTTGTCAGAGTACCAGTAAAAATGCTGAGGGTAACCACGCAAAGGCAAAGAAGTTCTGGTTCACGGTTGCAGATGTTTGCGGGTTCTGCCGTGACAGGCTGTGATGAGGAGACCGGTAGGGATGGAAGAGCACCGAGGAGCAAAGGGGCTCACATCATGTTGGGTAGAAGGGAGGGGCTGAGACCAAGAGCCCCTTCAAAGACTCCGTCAGATCTCACCTACTTCCTCCGGCCAGGCCCCGCCTCCTAAGAGCCCCCTAGGCAGGAACTTATCAATAGACTGATTCAGGAATGAGGTCTCCTGCGAGGGCCAGTCTTCTGGGAAGTCCAGGCCACTGTGAGGAAGATGGTGGTGCCTGTCATGCTCAGAATCGGCTGTCCACGACTTCATATGCAAACACAGATGCTGGGGATCATTGTTAATGGGTTTCTCACTGCCGAAATGAACCGCTTCAAGCCAAATCAAGAGCATAAAGGCAGGTTTATTGGGGTGGGTTCCCCCACCTCCTAGGTGGAGGTCAGTGAAGTCGCAGGCTGAGGCTCAAACAAGGGGATTCTATGGGCTTGGGGGACAGAGCGATGATGTATGAGCTAGGACTTGCGATTATGACCATATAAGGTAAACAAAACAAAACCCTGAGCCCCTGGGCGGGCACTCATGCCTGAGTAGCCCGAAACGCAGAGACAGAGAGCCTGGAGTTTAATCCTTGTGGGCCTGGAATGAGCAGGGGTTCCAAACAAACAATTGTCATGTCCCTTTTTGAAAACAGAACCCTTCCTTTAGTCACTGTGTGTTGCATATTGCTAAAAATTTGGAGCACCTCCCTTGCTTGCAGCTGGGGGGCGGCACTGAGGTGTAAGTGAAAGTCACCAGAGGGGGTCTTGGGAAAGCCCTCTCTCTATAAAGTGTCCCCTGTGTGGAAGCGCAGCACTCCCCCCCCCCACACACATTCTTTCTTCCTGCCTGGAATGCCAAGATGATGGGTAGAGCTGTGGCACTCATCCTGGGCAATGACTTGTCATTGAGCATGGAGGCTCCGCCGTGTGTGGAGTATGAGTCTGGAACATTAATGACATCACCACCCTGCTGTGTCACAACCGAACTGCCTTCTAAGGAGAGGAAAACAGCTCTTCACTTTTTTAGCCGGTTCTTGGGTTTCTGGTGTATTCTGCTAAAACCAAACTCCTCTGTGCAGGGGACCACAGAGGAAATAAGGAACATCCCCCCAGGCTGTTGGGCGCACCCATGAGGAGCTGAACCCAGCCAGAGGCCACAGGAAGAGGCCTGGTCCCTCTCTGTCAGGCCAGGAGGAGACACTGCCGTGGAGCCCCACGGAGACAGAAGGCGAGGCTGGGCCACACTGGACCTTCCTCCTGTGGATAGAAAATGAATAGTTTATGGCTACTGCACTTTGGGGGCGGGGGGTGGGGGAAGCGGGATTTGTTCCTCAGGTTTGGCTAGCAAATACTGTGTCAGGAGGGAACATAGAGGAAAAAGTCCTGGGCATCCATACCATGATGGCAGAAACAAAATGCCTGCTGGGAAGTGTCTAGAATGTGAAGAGCAGATGCACAGTAGGCATCGAGAAATGCACGTAGTAGGCCTACAGAAAATCTACTCTCCCAGTGAACAGTCAAGGGAACATGGCAAGAGGGGTTTACTGTGAACGCTTAGGGCAGGTAAGGGGGTCCTCAGCCCTCTCTTGGGGCCTAGACTCTGTCCTCCGATGTCCAGGAGCCTTAACTGGCATTTCTGGGGTAAGACCAGCTGATGCTGAGGGCAGCCTCCCCATGGCGCCAAGGACAGGCCGTAGAACCAGAGGGCAGAGCTGAGGCGGGGAGGTCTCCTAGAAGGAGAACTATGGGACCAGCCCAGGGACAGTGGGAGGGGAGAGAAATGCGGGATCAGGGACACCTGGATAAACCCTTTACCTCTCAGTGGTCACGTCTGGAAGGCAGAACCAGTACACTCTCCTGTTGAGGCTGCTGTGACCTATTAAATGAGGCAATCAATGCACGAAGACACCTCCAACAAAGTGTGAGCAGGAGGTGTGTCCACGCATGACTGACACCTGTGATGGGTATGTCAGCAGCGACTTCTATGTGACCTTTTGTATGTGCGATCTCCCCATTGTACCTGTATTTATTTTGAAATCCTGGAGGCAGTTTTGGGTACCTCAGGGCACAGGGGAGGTGTCTGCTCTGGGGACTGTTTCTCTTTGGCTGGATCATGGAAAAGAATAAACCACTCAAAGAAAGCAAGCCCAAGCTGGGTGCCCTTCTGAAGTCAGCTGTGGCTGCCAGACGGCATGGTGCTCCTGTCAGAGACAGCCTCAGGGACGGCCTCTGCCCATTCCCACAGAGCCCCGAAACAGGACACCTCTTGAACTGATTAAGTTGTGGCCAGAGCATCATGACATCACTTGGGGTTTTGGTGTCCGTCTCGCCGCTGCAGAAGGATGGGTTCTGGGTTTGGGGAGCGGGCAGGGGCTGGTAGCATGCCTGTGGGCTGGAGTCATCACATTGCAATCAGGCTCAGTCACTCACTCATGTCACTGGTATCCAGGGGCCTGACGTAGGTTCTAACCCATCTCGTATGTCCGGAGTTCCGTGCCAGTCACCAGGACTCAAGCGCCTCATTGGCTGGTGCTCATGTGCCTTAGCTGCGGTGTCTTTCCAAGCATCCAGACCGGTGGCTCTAAGCTGGGGTTGGTTGGGCACAGTATGGGAGTGGGGCATGTGGGTATTAATCTGCCCTGCCAGGTGGAGGCTGAGGATTTGACCAAGCAGCTTGCCTGCCCAAGAGAAGTGTCATGCCAAGTACTGTGTGCACAGAGGAGCACCTTGTTCCTTGTGTGTCTCCTGAGCACACTCTAGCACTTGCCACATGCTGGTCCTGTTGTGCCAGGAGGTGGAGGATGAGATGAGAGGCTGGTGCAAACTCCCAGTCTGGTGCAGACTTCAGGTTTCTTTTTTCCTCTTCAATTTAACATTTCATTGGTTCTTTGTGAAATTTACATCATGCGCCTCAATCCCAGTCAACTCCCTGTCCCTTCATACCTGCCCTCCTCCTTTGCCCCCTCCCCCACCAAAGGGAAAAAAATCTCTTGTGTAAGCTGTAGTGTGTCACAGCATGTCCTATATGATACCTCTTTTCTAACGAATGTTCATTGCAGTGAGTCGTTTTTATCTGGTCTGAGGCCTTTGGCTTCTGCTACTCTGTCAATAATGGAACCTCACTGGGTCTCCTCTCAGATATCCTATCATGGCCTTCTGCCATGGAGGTCTTTGTATCTGTAGGACCGGCTCCTTCACCAAAACCCAGTAGTTCACCCATGGTGTCGATGTTGGGGAAGGCCAACTCAAAGCCCTGGATCTGGGCCTGGGTGGTATCTGAGATGGTCAGCCTGCCAGCTCGTCTGCACCTCTACCACCAGTGCGAGCTCTCCAACACTGCCCCAGCACAGAGCCAGCTCTCCTGCTCTCATGCCCTTGGGACTGGCTCACCTGTAACCCTCACAACCAGAGCCAGCTCTACTCTGCTGCCCAGGCAAGGGGCAGGGCCTGCTCTCCCAAGTACTGCAGCAGGTGAGGGGCAGGGCCTGCTCTCCTGCTTTCATTAGCCCCGGGCCAGCTCTCCAGCCTGCCACAGTGGCAAGGGGTGAGGGTGGGGAGGGCATCTCTCCCTTGCCCTTGCCACCACATGGCACACAAGTGGCAGGACCAGCCCTCCCATGCTCATGCCCTTGGGGCCCAGCTCATCTGCAGCTCCTACAACCAGAGACTACAGATTTTAAGAACTGGTGGTGGCAAGAGATATAACGTAACTGGTAGAATGGAGCACTGGGTGCCCCGGGACTGGAGTCAGAGATGAATGTTGAGCTGCTATGTGGGTGCTGGGAATTGAACCCCAGGTCCACTAGAAGAGCAGCCAGTACTCTTAACCACTGAGCAATCTTTCCAGCCCCTCAAGACATTTTTGGTTGCCATGCTACATGGGAGAGAGTGTTCCTGACATCAATTAGGTTGAGCTGGGACACTGTATGTCAGTTACATAGATACTGGGACACGGTGCGGCTCCTCCATCCTGCTCAGTGTGTCAGCAGCATTAAGGGGGGGAGACCAAGGTTCAGAGGACACAGCTTAGTGTGGAGAAAGGGGAAGCAGATGGAGGAGGAAGGGGCCCACAGCACAGAGGGCTGGCCTGGGCCCGGGCAACCTTGAGACCTCTGTTTCTGTTGATGTAGGATGCTCCAGGAGGCTCAGATGGAAGAAGCTCATTCCCCAAGTGGCTCGAACAGAGTCCCTCTACTGTTGTGTGAAGGACAGACCACAAGGATAGGATGGGATCAGCAATCATTTTGGAGGTTCTGGTCATGGGATGGCAGGTGAGAGGGGGTTGGATTTCAGATCTGAGGTACATTGAAAAACTAGGTCAGGGAGTTTGCTGATGGAGAGGGGAGTGAGCTGCCAGAAAGACTACTACAGAACCCAGGGTGACTCTGAAAGTTTGGGGCTCAGCTTTGTAGTGGGTTGAGTAGCAGCGCTCCCTATTAGATATGCCCAGAGTGTGTCCCCCAAACCCAGAATGGCCTTGCTGGGAGAAAGGACATTTGCAGGTGTTACTGAGTTAAGCTCACTCTGCCCCGCCCACCCCGTGCAATGCCAGGCATCCTTAATGAAGAGCGGAGGCCTTATGAGGATGGGAATGAAGGCTGAGGTGGTGCCCTGATGAGCTGTGGACTCCAAAGAAACCTAGAATCCCACCACGTTGGAGAGGAACTAGGACGGGCTATCCACCTTAGGGAGACCTAGCCAGCTGGGATCTCGGCACCAGGTTTGTGGCCAGCGGGACTCTAAAAAAACTCTGGGGCTGTGAGCTGCTGGGGCTGTGGTCCCTTATCTGGGCAGCCCTGGCTGGTGCCCTATCCAGTTGTAAAGATAGGGCTGTTGTTGATTAAGACACAGGGTGGGGATGGCCACAGTCCCGCACACTGAAGGGATGGGATTAGAGGAGGAGAGGGTGAAGTCCGGGCTGGAAGGATGTACGATTTTCCCTGGTCCTTAAGCCCTGACTTCTCAGGACCACTCCCCCACCCCCAGTGCCCTACCCCCTGATGCCACCACATTTCCCGTGTCCTTTTAGTTCCCAACCTTCAACCTCCGGGGCAATCCTAGTCTTATTTGCTTTGAGCCGTCTCCTTCCCCCACACCCACAGTCCCCAAACTGAAATGAACCAAAAGGCACAGCTTTCTGCTTCCATTTTGTTAGTTCGTTGTTTTATTCATGATTAAAAAACAAAACAAAATGAAACAAAACAAACAAACAAACAAAAAAAACCCAGAATGTTTAGAGTCCAGGCAGTACCTGGCTACTAGCTGACCCCTAGTGGCATTCACTGAAGGGTTTTCAGGTGTGGGGACAGACATGACCTTCAGTGTGCCGGGGCAGTGGCTCTGCCCCTTGCCTGTGCCTGTGCACCATCAGGACCTCGTGCTAGCATACGCTGGACTATGATTCTGAGCTCCTGGGTCTAGGTTAGGACCTGTTGGTGATTGTCAGGGTCAGAGCTGGAGCGACGAGCTATGCCACCATGCCTGGCTTTAGAAGTGGGGTCTTGGGGAGTTTCTTCTTCCAGTCACAGTGTGATGGCACACACTGACCATAGGCTGTAGGCTCTGGTCCCCTCTCTCCTGGCACCATTTTACATATGACTTCCCCCCCCCCCCCCCGTACAACTGGATGTCAGGAGACATGGTCCCTTCTCAGATCTGGGGTCAGCTAGTCGTCTGAGTCAGGGGTCAGCACACAGACTAAGTGAAGGGTTAGGAGTGCCTCCTAGGTCCACCTAGGCAGGAAGCCTCTTTAAGAAGCGGGAACTCAGTTGCTGTGACAGAAGAGAAGCCACAGGTGCACTGAGTCAAAGGATAGCTTGAGTTACTAACCCAGACTGAGCGGGATTCGAAGTGGGGCATTGTCTGCCTGCCCGGGCCTGGGCAGGATACAAGAATCCATCCCACCTCAATGATGGATTCCAGAACTCACAGCTGACGCCCATCAGCAGTGCTGTGGGCACAGAGATTGAGAAGCAGGAGGAGGAATTCCTAGGAGGAGTTCACTGGCCAGGTAAGGGGTCACAGGGCAGGTGACAGTTGATCTGGGACCCAAATGCTGAAGACACGGTGGCAGGGAGAGCCTAGAGGTGCCAGACGATGGGGGTTGCAGGTGCAGGGAGCTGGGGTGGGGTGGGAGTCTGGGAAAGGATTGTATTGGGAACAAGACAAGGGTGAACCCAGAGGCTGGAGTGGTGGCTCAGTGGTTAAGAGCATTTACTGCTCTTCCCAAGGTCCTGAGTTTGATTCCCGGCGCCATGATGGGTGACTCACAACTTTTGGCTCCTCAGACACACCCACACAAACACACACATGAGGGGGTTACAAATCCTTTTTTAAAGAATGCATATAGGTGGTGAGGGGGCAACAGGAAGGGAGTCATTCAGGGCTCTGGTCCCTGTTAGGTATGTGTGCTGTGGTCCATGACAGGAGTCACCAGGGAAGTCAGGGGAGGGTGTCAGGCGACCATGACATGGACATGGAGAATTTTTCAGAAGTTTGTGGCTGATACAAATGGCAGCTGCCATTCTATAGTGACTGTCATGTTCAGATTTCACCCACCACTGCTTCCAAATCGGCCAGGTCACACGCACACATGTAATCTCAATGTGAAAAATAGCCAGGCTTACTGGCATCCTCCTCACGGTGTGCTTCCTGTGCTGGGGGCGGGGGCAGTTTATTCTGACAGCCCGCTTTCACTGCTCGGAGATTCTCAGCCATTTCTTTTCTTTGAACTTGAGTTCTGTAAGCGAGGTCTGCTGAGACAAGGGGAGGGGGGGCCATGGGTGGGGAAAAAAGGGGTCCCACACTTGGCTCCGTGATCCCTCCCTCACCACCCTGTGAGGAACTTCAGAATCCCGAGTACGTCAGGGAGTTGGGACAAGTATAAGAAGACTGTGCCAGGGAGGGTGTGTGCCCCCAGGCATCGGCAGCTTCTCCTGACACTCAGCTCTGGGTCTAGAAAGCGGGCTTCAGCGGGAAAGGCAGCAGGGAACTCTGGGGCCCCATTCCCTGGCAGCTGGGGTCATTTGGTGTGTTCCTCTTCCCATTGGCTGGAAAGTGACGGTGCTGCCCTGGGCACACCAGCAACCAGGGCCCAGAGCCAGGACAGAATGTATAGGTGGTGCCCGGCCAGGCCTACCCTGCCCATTTTGCCCCGGAAAGGAGAGGAGTTTGTTTGCCCCCATTCAGTTAATCTTGCTGCTGGCTGCATTGGCAGTTACAGACCAGACCTTATCCCAACATTTTCTCTGGCTCCTTGCCGGCTCTTGAAGGTGAAGTTTAGCAGGCAGCAGGGCTCTTGCCTGGTTCCCTGGTGTCCTAGGAGATGGGTACCTCATGACAAGAGCTCATATTTTCTGATTTAAACAAACAAATAAACAGCCAGGCCCATTCTATCTCTAATGCATTCTTTGTGTTGAAATGCAGTTTAGAAAGGGCTGGTGTCTTTTCTCTGGCAGGGGACCCCAGTGGGCCCAGCTAATGTCCTGGCACCTTGCCTCCAGATGGTCCTGGGGGGATCAGCACCTCCCATGGCCCTCCTGGCCCCCAGATTTCCTCTGCTAAAGGCTCCTCACCTTCCACCTTTGGAAGCTGGTGAGTAGGGACAGGACCAGGCACCCATGATCACCTTTTCTAGTCACCAACAGCTTCCTGCAGCACTTGCCAGGGATCCGGCTCTGAGGACAACCCCAGTGATCAGTAGGAGAGGGTATCAGAGGGACCCAGGATGGGAGGAACAGCTTGTCATGTGCACCAGAACAGATTTGGATGGTGTCATCTTCGGGGATTCCAGCGGGGAGAGAAGGGGACTGGTGAACTTCCTGACAGGCCATTTCCAGGCTTCCTTCAGCGTGGGCTTTGTCATGCCGACAAGGACAAGTCGGGTCTCTTCACCACACGCTTGATGATAGAGCTCTGCTATTGACCTCCCTGAGCCCCAGTTTTCCTCCCTGTAAGTGGGGTTCACAGGAGACTGTGGAGGAACACACCCACAAATAAATGATGTAAAAATAAACACCACTAGGTCCAGGATATGCTCAACCCGGTTGGAGCCCTGGGAAGTAGAGACTTCTGTCACGATGCACGCTCATGCCCACGAGGGCAAGGCGAGCCCTGGGCCTCCGAGTCTGACCAACCATCACAGCACTGGGTGTCAACAGACGAAGCTCCACAGCGGAGAAGCAGAGGGGTGCATGTGTGGGGGACCAGGATGGCCACCTCTCCCTGCATGTGCTTTGTCATGGGCCTTGATAGGAAGAGGTCCCAGGTGTCTCAAGAGGGGACAGAGGCCCTGCTGAGTCGTTTGGGCCCTGTCCCCGAGGATTCCTGAGCTCAGCATCTCTTGTGAGTCTCTCACCCTAGGCTGCACCTCAGCAGCCTCCATCAGTATTCCTGACTCAGGCCTGCCATGTCTGCGGTTATGCTCCCGGCAGCCACAAATGAGGGGGCTATTTTTAACCAAGAGGGAGAGGGTAGGGGGTTAGCCTGGTGGCCTGGAAAGCTGGAAAAACTGTGGTGGCATCTTCCCGGGTTGACTGCAGGGCAGGGCTTCCCTCATCGTCACCCCCTTCCTGGCCTTGTATGGTTTTCATGATGCAGACAAGAAAAACATTCCAGGGGACCTGTGCAAGCTTGAGGTCATGAGTTCAAATCTCCCCTGGATAGGCCTGGGACTCCAGTACTGTGAGGGGTAGGGAAAAGAGGATGGCTTGGGCTTATTGAATCTCCAGGTTCAGGGGAAGATCCTGTCTCAAGGGAATAAGAATGTGACGGGGGCCAGACACCCTATGTCCTCCTGTGGCCTCCACATGCACGCACTGGTGAACACATTTATACATTTACACATGTAACTCTGTCTCTGTCTCTCTTTCTCTGTCTCTCTCTCCTCTGCTTCTGTCTCTACCTTCCAGAATGGTCTGCAGCATCTATCCCATTGGTCAAAACTTGGCCATGTTGACACCTCTAGGAACAGGTTGTAGGGCTCAATCAGGAGGAAGCCGGTCACCAGATGCTTTCGAAGGTTCATTCTGGGCCTGCTTCTGGCCAGCCGATAAGTGAGACGTGGCCACTACTGTCTGATCCCACCGCTGAGCTGTTGTGAAACTTCTCAATCTGTGAACCAATAGGACTCTTTCCTCCCTTAAATAATTTTTGTCAGGCATTTGCCACATCAAAGAGAAACAAATAATACAACAGACACCCCCGTATGTGAGAAAAGCAAGCTTTGAGTTAACACTCTTTGTTTGGGAATTTTGGGTCTCCCTGGCCTACCTGTACACTCTTTGCCCTTGTAGCCTCCGGGAAGCCAGTCATGTAAATCCTGCTCCTGATTTTCCCGGCCCTTCCAGAGAGGGCAGGAGGAGACCATGCCACTTACAAAAGCACATTGTAAGACAGTTGAAGGAGACAAACATCCTAGCATGGAAGGCTCAAAGCCGGTGAACAATTTGAATTCCTCACTCTAGAATGGCAGTGATCATTCTTGGAAAAGATGAACACACAAACAAATGCTTTCATTTCAGCTTGTATCTGAAGGAGGATTTTTGGAGACTCACATCAACAAAACAAGAACAGGTTGTTGTGCAGAAGGAAAAATATATTATTTTTCTTATAATATATTATATATTATAGTATATATATTCTTACATTGTAATATATTATAAGAAAAATAATCACCTTAGACATTTTCAATGGAAATTAAAATAGTGATAAAGTTAGACATCTGAAAGACAGAGGAGAAGGAGTCTCAGAGTGGAGAGTGGGCAGCTCAGACTGGGAAAATAGAACATTTGAGACAGAGATGAGTTCCACCCTCATGACGACGAGAATTTCCAGGGGAAGAATCATGGGAGTCAACCGAAGAAATGCATTGTCCACACATGCGCACACATGTGAACATAGTCCCACACACATATGCATCCCCACACACACGAACACACATATAGGTTCACACACGCTCGTGTATACACACAAACATGTGGACACGCGTACACGCATATTCACGTCCACACGTGCGCACACTGTGTCATAGCTGGGGCCTTCTGATTTCTGTTCCACCTGGTGCCGGCTGCAGCCCAGGAACGAGGGAGAGGAGAGAGCCCACCCTCGCCCCTGTCAGGAAGCGCTCCTGTCTAAAGTGGCCAGCTACACAGAACTGATCAACCTTTCGTCACAGGCGCCTCAACTTGAGTGCTGGGAAACAAAGATGAAGCTTCCACGTTCTGAGGGGAAACTAGTTTCAGTGAAGCTTCTTACTGGAGCAAAATAATGGTGCTCTCATCAGACACTGAAGAACCTGAAAGTTCACAAGCTATGTACTCTGTGAGAGAGCTCCCCGAGCGAGTGTGCTTATGTCCCTAAAAGCCACCTCAGAAGGAGGGTGAAAGAGGCTTTGGTGAATGTGCCGGGGGGTGGCAACTTCACGGGAGCGGCACAGGAGTCAGACAGGAGCTCCGGCGTCCTCCTTCACAGGTGAGGAGACAGAGCAACATTTCCCTCCCATGGGTCCATTTGTACCCCAATTCATCAAGGAGAACTACTGGTTTCATCCTTCGGCAAAGGCAACTTTTTTGGTTGTCGGTTTTTGAGGGTCAGTCTACGGATGCATCAACAGTCCCGCCTTCCAGAACAGCAGGGAGACATGGAGCCGACAGAACATTTATTTACTCCTTGTAGCCGAGGCTCTGCCCTGAGCACACCATATGAAGTAAGACTGAGACAGCCGGCGTCGACCTTCTGGGAGCACGCTCAGACATGCCGTGCACACACGCACGCACACACACGTATCTCACACGCACGCATACAAAGAATGTGCGTTGTTTCTCTTTATTACGAGATGTTTTGCCCAAGTGTGTTATTGTCATCATGTTAGAAAACGGTTGCTTTTTCAAAATCAAATACTAATGACCCATATGCTGAAAGACCCCTGGGTAACTCTGAGTGGGAGCTGGGGTCCCTGGCAAAGGCACTGTAGTGAGGTGGCCCAGAAATCTGGAGTCACCCCTCTGTTCCGTGGCTCGGGTCTCCCTCCCTGTCCCAGGGCCAGTCTGCCTGGCAAGGAGCCCTTTACATTGGAGAGCCTTGACAGACGTGGTGTTACAAAGGGAGCACGGCTGCCTGGTCAGTGACTGGGTTGGCCTGTCCCCTCCCTGGGGGAAGGGGATGGAGGGTACTTCAGACAGTGGCCACTGTTGACATCTATAAATCCACCTGGGCTAACAGTGTCCCCTGGGTCCCCAGAACACACCACGGAGGTCAAGGCCCTCCAGCATTGGGGGCTTCCCCACACACTGGCTTTGACTGTCCCCTTGGCCTGGGGTCCCGGCGAGGCTCCCTCAGCATCTCTGCGGTCCTCTCTGTGAGTCATGCTGGGCCGCCCATGATATCTGGGGAACCCAAGAGCCATCCCCTAATTTGCTCCAGCTGTGTCTCCGTGAGGCTGAGGTCATCCACTCTGGCATAGGAGGAAAGCCCGGCTTGTTGTGTCTTTGCTTCATTCAAATGGCTGGGACGGTGACTCACCCGGCTTCTCTCTCTAAACCAGGCCACCGTCCGGGAGTTGTGTTTTTGATTAGACATTGACCTCAAAAATATGCTCACATCACTTTTGAAATATCCTCCCACCACCACAGAACTCCGCTCTGATGAGGAGAGGATGCTGAGGGGATGGCAGCCAGGGCAGGGGGTGTGCTCCTCCACTGCCTGGGACATGGTCCTTCTGGGCTCCTCAGAGACTCTGGCCTGAATAGGAGTGGGGACATTATTCGTGTCATGCCTTACAATATATCAGTGACCCAGGCCAGTGATGGACATGATGATGATGGTGATGATGATGGTGGTGGTGGTGGTGACAATGATGTGATGCTGAGGATGAGGCTGGTATGATGAAGATGACAATGATGAGAACAGTGTGATGATGATGAT
>NW_026596234.1:9498619-9665196 GCF_907164565.1 Psammomys obesus | reverse complement strand
ATGATGAAGATGACAATGATGAGAACAGTGTGATGATGATGATGATGGTGATGGTGATGATGATGATGGTGATGGTGATGATGATGATGATGATGGCCATCATTACCATCCCCATCATCACCACTGCTGGCATTGACCAGCGTCACGATGTGCTCACCCTGGACCACGCAGCCCCTAATGGAGCTGCATGAAGTGAGCTCATCTCTACATCTGACGGCTCCTGGGGTTGCCACTGAAGTCGGAGGTGGGAGTGGTTGCATCAAGCCCTCCCAGGAGCCATGTTCAGCCCCGAGGCAGAAGACGTGAATCCATGAAGGATGGAGAGGGAGGGTGGAGGTTGTGAACAGGCCTGTGAGTGGGATAAGTGATCGGTGGATCTTGGGGAAAGGTGGCAAGTGGTGGGTAACTGGCTACACAGAGAGGAGGGCATCGTGAAGGTGTGGCTTGTGGAGAGTGTCATTATCTGTGTCCCAGCTATAGCATCACAATGAGCATGACCGTGAGCGAGTTAAATGGGGATAGGAGGAGTCAGGTCAGCAGTGTCCCAGGATCCACAGGCCACAGGACAGGATATGGTAAACAGTACAGTCCATCTTGAGATAGACATGGACCCAGAGGAGCATCCATCTGGGTGAAGCAGGCTGGAGATCAGGAGACCTTCGAAGGGGATCAGAGCTACCCTGCTCAGGGGAGGGGGTCAGTGCCCCATTGGGCAGGAGTGCACGTTGAGGGGGGAGCTGAGCTGAGATGGCAAAGGTGGCTTTGGTGGCAGTGCTCGTAGGGAGTGTGGCACCTGGTGTCTGGGTGGTGGCTTCTCCAGCCAGGCAGAAGGACTCAGCTGCCGCTGCTCAGCCAAAGCCTACCAGGGAATGGTGTCTCACTGCACCAGTGACTTGTGGTTCTCTGTGAGGTGTCTGGGTGTGGACAAATGACCTATGGTTGGCCAAAGTACAGGTTGAGGACCCCTTTGTTTGAAAACAGAAAATCCAAAATGTCCCCCAATCACTGTGCAGTGCACCCTTGTGAAAAATCTCACAGCACAAAACATTTGCACACAAGGGTACAAAAAAATGCTCAGTGCAAATTCCCTTCAGGCTGGGTGCCAGGCTCAGACTGAAGCCCCTTCCCAAGAGATTTCATTATGAATATGCAAATACCCGGATCCCCAGCAGGTGTCGAGGATAAGGGTATTCAATGGGCACTCACCAGGGCCCACCACCCATGGGCCCTATGATTCTCCCTGCTGTAGGTCAGTAGCCCAAAATAAAGGTGTCCCCAAACTGTTCTCCCCTCGCAGGAGAATGTCTGCTTCCTTTGGGCTCCCCTCCTCCCCAGTACCACTTAGAAGGAAACGCAGGGCCTCATGAGATAGGCAAGCACTTAAGCTAAAGGAGCCCTCCTTTCATTCTTTGAGACATGGGGCCCAGCTGGCTTTGAACTCACTCGATAGCCCAGGCAGGCCTTGAAGTTCTTGTCCTAGCTCAGGGTCAGAGGAGCTGGCACGAGAGCTTGCATTACCAGGCCTGGTCCTCACTAGCTCATGGCTGTACTAGTTCCTGTCCCCACTTCTGTCTGTGTCCCCTCTTTTCCTTAGGGCCACTTGTCATGGGATGACAAGTTGCCTGGATGATCCAAGATGGGCTCCCCTGAGGTCACGGACTGCATTACATGTCCAAAGACCCTTTCTCCAGACGAGTCGCCTTCCTAGGTCCCAAGTGAGTATGGGAACAGGGGAGTCCTCATCGTCCAGCCTACTTCATAGGGTACTGTGCAATCTCCTTCTAAGAGGGGCTTCCTGAGAACAGCAACTGTGTCCACTCATTCACTCATTCATCCATCTCTCCATCTGCATCCACTCATGCATTCATTTTCTGCATTCTGAAGAGGTGAGAGGCAGGCTGCATCCTGAGGGCTGGATAGGAGTAGCCACGGTCACAATCTGCCCAGCGAACTTTCCATTTCTGCCTGCTCAATGGGTGCCTCAAAGGGGGTCAAACAAGACATGGGCACAGGGGTCCGTGGACACGGCCATGTGTGTGTAGGTGCCCCACGCCCCACTGCCCATAGGGCCTAGATGGGGTAGACAGGAACGACAGAACACAGACGGCTGGACAGTGGCCATTCTGGTACCTCGTGCTCCTATTTAAGGGGCAGTCCCTCCTCAGCTGTGATTCACCAAGAGAGATCCAGAGCTATCAGATCAAATCGCCCCATGCTCTTTAAAACAAAAGGGAAAATCTAAAAGTTTTAATACAAAATTTAAATTTTTTAATTGTTTGTTAAAAAGAGGAAAGATAAAGGGGGAAAAAATCCACTATGCAGACAAAATAGAGCCCGGCTGTGAGGCTGGGACAGGCGGGTAGGGCCTATTCACAGGCTTTGGGGCGGCGGGTGGGGGTGTGGGGGAAGGGGATGCTCTAGGGAGAGGAGCCTCTCTGGGGAGATGGAGGGACTCTGGTGTGAGTCTGACACTGGAGCATGACAGGTGCATTGGAAGGGTGACGCTGGAAGAGCAGTGACAAACTGCGGCCTCCATTCCCTGTGAACCACAAGCGGTCCCCACAACCCCCTGGTGTGTATCACAAGTTTCCTGGAAGTGGGGGTGGCTCTGGGGACAGAGCACACAACCCTGGGGATTCAGAAGGTGCTGGGTCAGGAGGAGGATTGTCCTGGGGCTGAGACCCGAGGAGGGACCGGCAGTCCCCAGACGCTACTGTCCCTGTGTGTGTCCCAGCTGGCTCCTCACGGCTCCTCTAGGGGGCAGTGGGACTCCATTGGAGGAGGTCTTCCTCCAGCTTCCCAGAGGCCAGCCTGCTGTCACTTCTCATCCTAGAATGGAGCCTCCAAGTTCAAGTTTGGCATGAAAGGAACCGTCAGCGCATGCCGGGTAGCTGGGCTCCAAAGATGTGCTTCCCACACTGGTGTGTGTGGAAGCTCCCTGCAAGGCAGGTTTGCTGTCCCTGTGGATCAGAAAGCCCAACAGTTAAAGTCACTTGGGTGCACGGGTATCCCACAGACACAGAGGCTGTCCCACACAGGGCGGCTGGGAAGTCTGTTTCCAAGGTCACGCTTGGGTTTCTTCCAGAGTCAGACGCTGAGAGCCCCGCTTGTAGACGAATCCATCTCGACCCATTTGTCTCACCTGCTCCACTCCCTAGGATGTTTTGGAGGTGGGGTGGGGTGGGGTACTGTGGTTGCAGCCTAGGACCTAGCACATGCTAAGCAAGTACTCTACCACTGGGCTAACAAGCACCGTCCTCTTCCCATGTTTTATTTTGAGACACGGTCTCGACGGGTTTCCTGTGATGGCCTTGATCTCACGCTTTGGTGGTTCAGGTTGGCTTTGAACTTCTAGTGCCTCACCTCTGAGGAGATGGGATGGTAGGCCCATGCCTCTACACATAGCCTCCCTCCTCCTAGCTCTTATGTGGCTCTGAAGAAAGGCCCTGGTTGTGCTTGGGGAAGACCTTAAAGATGTTGGAGACTCCCAGACCCCTCTTCCTATGGCTCCACGTTCCCCCATGTGGTCAGGCTGAGGAGGCGGCTCAGCAAATTTGGTGACCCTTCCCAGCTACCTGCGTGGTCATAGGCTGTGTCCCCCAAGCCACCTGCTTACTTGGAGAGTGAGAAAGGCATCTATCTCCCTTCAGGCTGTCATGAAGCCTCAGTGACAGGATCCTGGACCAGGCAGGGTCTGGGGTCAGCTGCATCCTCCCTAACCACTCACCCCTGCTGGCTTTCTTCCACAGCACCTGCTTCTCATCCCTGTGCCTCCTGTATGCAAACGCAACCCCCACAGCTGTGCTCAAACAACTGCTCTGGGCACGTGGTTATAATTAGTCAGCATCTGTGGCGTGCATGAATCGATGAGCTACATCTGGGTTTTGCATTCTCCTTCTCTGGGCCTCAGTTTCCCCCACTGTGCTCGGGGCACTTGCTATTAAGAATCTGACAGGTGGAGCTGGTGGCAGAGATCCTCCATCCCAGACCCCTGAGAGGCTGAGGTAGGAAAAAAGCAAGTTCAAGGCCGGCCCCGGGCTGTAGAGTAAGTTCAAAGCTGGCCTCAGCAGCTTTTTGAGACCTTTTCTTAAAATTTAAAGTACAGACAGTGTTGGGGGTTAGTTCAGTGCTTGAGGCTCAGGGTTCATTTCCCAACATTACATTTTTTTTCTTTCCTCAGAAAAGAAATGTTCTGATGAACGAGCTGGAGGAGTGAACTGGAGGAGTGATCTGAGCACACGGAGCACACGGAGTCCCTGCCCAGGTGATAGATTGCTGCACATTCCTTTCCCAGGCAAGACTCAAGGTTAAAATCGGCTTTACACCGCCGTCAGAATAGCCAGGTCCCTACCCCGTTGCAGCACAAGCCGTACCTTCATCAGCTGACCTTTGCTCTGAATTCAAGCTTGAGGATTGCAGCTCATCTGGACATGTGCTGTCATGGTGGGGCAGGGGCACAGGTCGGGGAAGTGGGTCTCCTCCGGTACCTGGCAACACAGGTTGGGCTGCCCCAGGTGTTCTGAGTAAACCCTCGGGGCTGTAAGACACCAGGGGAGGGACGGCCCTTGTGGGCAATGGGCTCCTGAGGCACACAGGTGGATGTACCGAGTCTCTTCTTTATATCATGCTGGCTACCTGACTGTGTTCAGGTGATGACTCACCATCCAGCCTCAGTTTTCTACAAGGTGGATCTACTCACGCCTTCTTCCCAGAGCCAGTGCAAGAATGTTGTCAGCAGGGCAAGGGGAGCTGTGTTCGGGCTTAGTAGCATCCCTGGGCATACTCAAGAGACGTCCACACCCTCACCCCCTGAACTCATGAGCTGATGGCTGCTCCGGACCTCTGAACTCTCAAGATAAGAGTGACCTGTGGCTGTGAATGTAAGGGGGTTAGCGCATGCATTCAGGGGACTGGTTGGCGGTGAGCTTGACTGCCCCTCCCTTACAAACTGCGGGTCAGCTTCAGACCTGCCAAGGGGCTGTGGCATGCTGGTCCTCTGTGGTGGTCATCTGGTTCGACATTACAAAGTGTGGAGTTTTCAACATTGGTCCCAAGCCTCACGCCACTCCAAAGAGTCACACAGATCAAGCACTCTGGGGGAGGCTCGCCTCTGCCGTCCCTGGGAGACAGTCACCCCGTCCTTCAGCGTCGGTTATTTTTAAAGGGAATGTATAAAGTAAAGCACTTTGGCTATGGCGTTTTCCACACGTGCCTGTTGATATATTGTGCTCCCACTCCCCTCCCCCCTGCCCCCCTTTCCTCCCTCTCCTCCCCCTCCCTCTTTTGTGGTCATCAGCATCTTAAGCAGTCTGAGAAGCCCTGCTTGGAGCTCATTCCTTCCAAAGACAATCAGGCCCACAAACTTGTTTCCTTCAACATCCGTGTGTGAGGCAGCCAGTCCAGTCAAACACTGATTTGTGCAAACCCTGGGTGACTGGGACCTGGGGATGTGGCTCAGCTGGTCAACCGCTTGCCTAGCATTTGTGAAGCCCCGAGTTCGATTCCTAGTTCTGCATCAACAGTCATGGGGCCACATATCTAAAATCCCAGAACTTAAAGCGATAGGATCAGAAGTTCAAAGTCATCCTTAGCTACAGAGTGAACATGAGGCCAGCCTGGGCTATGAGACATTAGCTCAAAAAAGAAAAAAAAAAAAAGAGGGAATAAGAGCAGGAGCATTGGAGCATGTGGGTGTGGCAGCATTTTGCTCCAGGCTGGGGGGTGGGGGACGCAGCTCATCAGGCAGATTGCTTCCAGTCTGTTCCTTACAGCATGCAAGGTGGTCATCAGGAGAGGGTGGAGGGGGAGCAAGGTTAGGGAAGGGAGGGGAGAGCCTCCAGGAGAATCCAGAGCAGAGGAGGACTGGTTTATAGTCTTGCTGTGTAGATAGGACTTCACAGCTCGGTGCTTGTCTGCAGCTTCCAGGATGTGGGCAGGAAGGGACAGCACACTGGGAGATTTAAGCAGCAGGGGTCACATGACAGTCCCGAAGCCTGCAATTCCTACTGAGAGAGGCAAAAGTTCAGGAAAGTACTGAGGTAGGAAAGGTGGATGGTCAGTATCACAGGGGTGGTGTGGCTTTGGATGCTGGAGAGGAAACTGTTAAGAGCTGGGGCTCGAAATGGAGAATACGGCAGCCTGAGGTCAGGGCTCATGCCTTTAGGATGCCACCCAGGACCTTTTTGGAAACAAAAGTCCTTTGGGCCTGTCCTTCTTGCCGACATTGGAAGATCTGGGTAGTAGGGAGCCTCCAAGGCGATTCTGATGCACCCTGAATGGGGAGACCTCAGTGTCCTCTCCAGAGCACAGATATTCTGGAGGAGAGGAGGTTGAGAAACAGAGTCAGGGTGCAGGAGGGACTACCCCTCTGATGACGGGATCGCCAAGCGTCAAGCAAGAGCAGAGCTGGAAAAAGCGCTCAGGTGAACATCACTAGGATGAGAACATCGGCCCAGCAAGAACAGCCTGTGGTCCAGGAAGGCACAGAAGACACCCACACACACCCAGGGCTACTTCGGAGCTGGCAGAGAGCCCTCAAAGATGTCCCCCACAGTCCCTGAAACCTGTGAATCGGCCACCCTCCACATCAAAGGACGGCAAGCGTGAGTACTGGTCACAGGTGATGTGGGGAGGGCACCAGGTGTGCCCTGGGTAGCCCAGGCTGCCCAGGTGTGCCCTGGGTAGCCCAGGCTTTCCAGGTGTGCCCTGTGTGATCAGAAGACAATATCAACTAAAGAAAGCTTCTTAGAGGCCAGCTTTCAAGTGCATTGCTGGCTTAGAAGATGGAGTAGGCTGGGACCCCGGCCTGTGGGCAGCTGTATTATTTCCTGAGAAGCTGGAAGATGTAGGAAGGGGTCCAGTCTCCAGGAGGACCCCAGCCTGCTGAACATCTCCGTGAACCCCACTTTGGACTTCTGATCCTCGGAATTGTGAAGGTAAATTGTTGACGCTTTAAGCACTGGGTTTTCTACGACTGTCTCTGAGGCCTGCAGAATCTGGTGAGGATTGTGGTGGGGTGGGTTTGGAAGCTGCAGGGTCCCAGTTAGAGGAGAATGCGGATTCTTCTGTACCATGGGTGATAGGGAGCAGAAGGCAAAAAGCAGCTTTTGGGGAGAGAAAAGGTGCAGACAGTGGGGTCTCAGGGACTCCAATGGAAGGCAGAGAGGGGGAAGGGAGCTTGACAGCCCACTGTGAACAGGAGAGCAAAGAAACAGGGCGAGACCATGAGCCTTGGGAAATGGGAGGCCACAGCATCCCGGATCTCACGGTTTTTTGGCTCTTAAAGGACATGGTCTTGGCAGGATGGGCTTTGGGAGGGGCGAGGGTCGTGCAGAAGACCCTGTGGTACTCAGAGGCAGAACGTGGAGTTTAAATGAGAGCCTGGGATCCCCCTCCCCAGGTGTGAGTGAGAGTCAAGCTTGCAGTATTTCTCAAGTGGCCTACAGAGGGCGCTGTGGAGTCCCCACAGCAGTCTCGTCTCTCACCTTGGCAAACTCCCTCCTTGGGGAAGTTCCAGTTTCACATTTGTCTAGTAAACAGCAGCTGGCTGCCCGCCCTTCGTCTACCTGTCCCCCAGGAGCCATTGAGCTACAGCACAGAGTGCTTTACAGGCCGGAGGGCCACAGGTGACTGCAGGCTGTCGGGAGCAAATGCTGGCCCGGCAGCTCAGGGACCAGAGGGAATCATGTCGTTATTGCTTTCTGCAGTGAAGGGAGCTGGCTCTTGCCAGAAAACAACCGCTGTGTAACCAGAAATGAACACATCAAGCCCCGTGGGGCGGAGGGAAGGCCTCTCTTGAGTCCATTGTTAGGCTTTGAAAAATGGGTTAACTATTAGGAAGTGATTAATTTTTCTGTGGCTGTCTGCCTCTTGTGCATGTCAAAGCTGGTCATGTCTGGTTATTCACACACCCTACACGCCATTTACTGAGGTCCTACTGTTTGCTGGGCTTGGGGAGGCAGCACCCTTTTCTCCAGGGACCCACGAGGTGAAACAGTCAGTTAGCAAGCTGACACCCAACGCCAGCCGTTTCCATGCACAGCGGGCTCAGTGTGGTGGCCCTCACATGGTAGCTCACATGGCAGCTGGGGAGGAAGAGCCAGGTCTTTATAAATGCTTCTGGAATTAGGAAGCAAGCACTTCCGGCACTAAGAAAGCAGAAACAGAACTGGGAGACGGTGTGGTCTGAGAGCAAGGGAGAAAAAGCTGTGTGAGCAGAGCTGGGAGCAGGGAAGATGGCTGAGCACGTTGCCGAGAATCCAGATCTAAATGCTAAGAACCCGTAAGGTGCTTTCAGCTCCGGGTGACTGGTACATTGTTCCTTAAGCAACTGCCTGGACGGTGTTGCCGTAGGGCTGGTGGGGAAGGGAGAGAGTGGGGATCAGGGAATCTCGGGCACATCAACCAGAAATGCCCTGTGGCTGGCAGGCAGATGTAGCCACATCTGGAATCTTCGAAAGGGGTCCATGCAGCCCTGTCCGGAGCGGCCCTGGGAAGCCTGGCCTTGAGTGGGCCTCATGCCATTCGGAGCAAAGGCCCTGACATGGAATCTCATGGGTGTACTCTGCTCTCGGTGGGCGCTTGAGGGGGCTTGGTAAATTTGTCATAGAGGCTGTGGTTTATCATCCTTAAAACCCGGCTAAGGACCGGGTAGAATGGCCCCTGCAGCACCTCTGATGGTCATGATTTCCAAGTACAGAATTCTTAGAGAGGTTGGGATGAGGCAGTCTCCTTGGTGTCCCTGTCCATTGGGCCATGTGCACACAACTCCACTTCCAAGCGTTACCAGGAGGTGGGGCAGGTGGGCTCTCAGAGAGGACTTCTGAAGGGAAAGTTTTGTCCACACTTGTCTGTACCGCAAAATGTCATGAGGCTTACAGGCCAGCCCCCTCTGCCTCCTCATGGCTGTGGCCTTCACTTTCATTTACTGATGATTCTCTTGTGGTTCCAGCCTTCTTGTTGTTTGAGACTCAGCCTTGTCCTGCACCTCCTTCTGGTTTATGACCCCAAAGGGGCTGCGCCCGTGTCGGTCCTACTTTCTCCCCTAAGCCTTCTGAAGTCTCCGCTTGTTACAAACCAAGAGACCCATCCTGTAACACTGCACCCCCGCTGCTGTACACGGCAAGGGACCTCTGCAGACTGCTGTCACCCCAGGGTGTCCAAGTGTGTGCTTCCTTTACATTTGGAATTTTTGAAAAGTGGATAGACCCATTTCTGGCTCTCATGGTCTAGTTAAAGACAAAACAAAACACCCAAACCTCTATTACGTTTTTCCAGATCTCACGGTAAATGAGGTCCCTGCAGAAGCTCAGGGTTCAACAGTGAATATATGAGCCAGTTTTTATCAGGGTCCTGATACCTGGGAGGTAGCAACTATTGTCTTCACTTTGCATCAGGGGAAACTGAGGAACGGGACACGTTTATGTTTACCAAGTAAAGCCTGCATTGAGATGTAAAGGGCAGATCTGCCTTGAGTGGGGTGTATAGTCTTCAGGAAAGGCATGAAAAGGCTTCAAAAGTGAGGAAAAGACAGACAGTTGTCCACGGTTACAGCAGACATCATAAGGTGTAGAACCAGCTTGGGGTATGTGGAGGTGGAAGTGGGGGGGTCCTACTCATTCAAGCCATGTGAGTCATTCTCAAGAGCGTGTGTTAGCAGAATTCTGTAGGTCCCACCTCACAAGGTCCCACAGAAAAATAGAATCCACACCAGCTACCGGGAAGCCATGTGCTCACTCACCCAGAAACTTCTGGAATCCAGACCCTCCAGGTTGTGGGACTCTTTGGGGGCTTCTGCTCTAAGCCACTGGAGGGGCCTGAGGCCTTTCAGGGTAAGTGTTTGCATCCACAAAGACTCATGCAACCCCCTGTCAGGGCCTGGGACACCTGTCCATATGGTCCTGCTGGTTGGAAGGGGTGAAACTGGCGTCTAGAACATTCCAAGGGCAGATCCTGGTTGTGTAGAGTGAGTCCCTGGGGCACAGGCCCTAGGACTTCAGAGCACAGCTCTCAAGGACGAAAGACCTTTGAATAATATTAAGATTTGAGAAACCAGTGAGTCTTTCCACCTCTCTTGAGCACTGTAACTCTGAAAGGAGAAAAGCCTTTCCAAGGAGGAAGGCAGCTAGAAAGTCCTGGAAGCTTCTGGAATATGTTTTGGGGCTTGATGATGAAAAGTACTTCTCACCTCCGGTAATTTTTGTTGGATGCTCAAACAGAAAGTCCCTATCCCTTATCCCACTGTTTTCAAATGAGTTCAAGTACTCAGGGACTTTCTAAAACGTGGCCTAAGGCTGACTCATAAATCTGTTCCTGTCCATGACCCAAAAAGAGAACCAGGAGGCAGTTTGCAGCAGAGCCTAGATGGAGACGTTAGGGCAGATCTGAGTTGACCTTGTGGCTCTGTCACACGGGGAAGCCTTCCTGTGCATACGACACAAGCAGCAAGATCCTCCCGAGCTGATACTCGACGTACACAAACAAAACCCTTCTTTGCTCTCTGGGCCTGGCTCCTAAGTCAGCTCAAACCCTCCCAGAGAAGCAGACACATCCAAGTTAAAGTTGCTCTCAACTGTTTATTGGTAAGCGGTCATCATACAAGCCGTATAAAAATACTTTACATATAGCAAAAATAAACTACAAGAAACTGGAGATTAAAATTGTTTTGCATAGGAATGCGATATATTCCAACTCCTCAAACAGTCAGGATTTCCCTAAACCCCAGCCTTCTGGCCAAGCTGGTGCGACCTCCCAGCACCTAGAGGACAGTGAGATTCCCTGTGTGGGCTGAGAAGTGACAGGGGAATGGGTTCTCTGTTGCCTGGGATGCTGCTGTGGTATGTTCTGGCCAACCAGAAGGCAACAGCTTCATCTGTACCCTGACCATCTAAAGCCTGAGAGGGCAGGGCAGTTTATTCCCATCTGCCCCAAGGCTGCATAGAGACAGCGTTAACCCTTTGACTCCAGTTCCCAGGATCCCACCGTGATGTCAGAGAAGCCTGCTCTTGCCCATCACTAGTTAGCTGTAAACAAACTGGATTAAGACAATGATGGTGGCTATATGTCAAGGCACGGGTAAGCTGGTCGTAGGTGGAGGTGACGTGACCTTACTTAAGCAGCTGGCCTGACTGCAGGAAAGTCCCTCACTCTGCAGCTGTCTGGTTTAGGTCCATGAACTGATGCCCAAGCCTGGGAGACACAGTGGTGAGGGTGTGCTTAGCCTAGCTTGGCCACTCTTTTCTGGGGCTCCAAATGAAGACAGTTGTGAAGTAGCACCCCTCCCTTCCTCCCCCCCCCACACCATGGTCTGTCAACGCTGAGCACTGTGGTGCAATTCAGCCTCGCTCAGGTTCTGAGTGACAATTAAGACACCTTGGCTTCTGACCTCCCTGTGTGACGGAGCCACCAGTGGCTAAGGATGGCCGGGGATGGTGAATAACAGGATGGCCAGACTACCACATGTGAACAAGCTGTCCCGGGTCTTGGGAGGAAGCAGCTGACTTTGCCCATGGCTACGATGTGCTGAAAGAGAAGTGGCCGTTCTTTGGAAGCTGCACACCGCTGTCCTGTGGGAGGACTCCACAAAGCTCTGTCCGTGTCCGCCTGCCTGTGGGCTCTCGTCCGTGAGAAGACAGGGTTCTGTGGCTTTAAGTCAAAACCACTGACTAACCCCTTCATGTACAAGTCTCAGGGGCAACCCTGGCTTGAGGAGGAGCCAGCATCCTTCTTAAGCAAGAAAAAGATACTCTCTCCTCCTACGAAGTCCCCTTCCCTCCTGTCCTAAGGTCCTGACAGGACCCAAGGCGAGTCTTTGGATTTGTTTTCTGGAATGAAAACATTCCAGAATGTACATTCAAGAGTACACCTTTTCTCTTACAGAAAATGAAGATAAGTTGTTAGAAGAAAAAAAAAGACCCTTAAGAAGACACCTGACCATTTATAAATATGTTCTAGCTCCATCAGGGGTGAGATATTTTGAGGGCAGATAAAAAGCATGAAAATACAGGTAAAAGAAAATTTAATACCATGCTAATCCGGGTGGATGTACGGACCTTGCAGAGCAAGTACCACATTCAGAACGTGGAGCTAACTGTCAGAGTGCCACCCTAACATCACCATGGATTTGGCAAGGACACACTTCTGCTTCCACCCTTCTGACCCACATTCGGCATGCCCGTCTTCCCTACTCGGGGATCTCTGTCCTTATTCTGCATCTTCACATTCTGGAAATGGTTTCTAACAGTCTCCCCTGCTGCAGTCTGTAACTGACCACACTTTCTTGATCGCTGTCTGCTACTCACACACTTTCTCAGGCCTATTTGTCTGCAAACAAATGTTGCTTTCTTTCCTCGGTTATTTGGGATGTTTGTTTACGAGCAGGTTTCTTAGGCTATCCAACTAAGATAGTGCAAGGGGAAGAGCAGCATGTACACACATACACACACACACACACACACACACACACGCAGGTACCGGAGTCTGAGCTACCGGGAACCTCTTTGCTGACATGGTTAGATGATGAATGGGAAATGAGTTAGCCCTTTTTCACCCCGTGGACAATGCCGCTGAACTACTCACTACAATTACAGGAAGGCACTTGGGTAAAACATTGAGATATCTGAGGAAGGGCCTGATTCCCTCATGTGCAAGAAGTGGCTCCCAGCCAGGGCAAGTGTGAACTGATCACTCACCAAACCCTCATCACCCTTCCCCAGAGAAGCAGGCACCATTCCAGTTAGAAACTTCTGTCGGTCAAGGGCCAGCAGAAAAGGCTTTCTTGTTTAGAATCACAGAGGCTTTAGTGCTCAACTTCTTGTGCACATTCTGGGTTCAAAAGAAAATTCTGCTTAGGTCTGTGCTTTGGGGTACGTGGAGGGAAAGCCCAGGCTGCTGCGAGGGGGGAAGGAAAGACTAGATCTTGACCACGGAGCCACACTCTTCACGCTCAGGCTGAGCCCTGGGCATGGGGTCTCTGTTTGCAGAGCCAGCCGTGGCTGTCCCAGCTCCCGGGAAGATTTCTTTTGGGATGGCCTTGAGAAGAAAGCCAGGATGTTAAGAAACCCACCGTGGTATTTAGCCACTGTGGCACCTCTCAGGTCCCCTGCCTAGGACACAGAGCTGAGAAAGTCACTTTACTCTGCCTTGCCCAACAGGGACATCTGTGGTGAAGGCAAAACAGAAAGTGAACTTGCTGGAAGAGCTCTGTTGGAAGAAGAAGAAAAAACTGCACCAGGGGAGGAAGACTGTGGAGGACTGTGGTGTGCCTGGAGCAGGGAGAGAGAATTCCTCAGGACACACAACCTGGCCCAACAGGGCTTGCTCACGCTATCGCATATGCCGGGGCGGATGGGCCTGAGTTACGCGAAGCTCATGCGCCAGCGCTTTGGAGTCTGTGGAGGCTTTAAATGAATCCAGGTAAACAGAACCGAAGGGGGGCCGAAGCCAGCGCTTTTCTGCTTTGAGGTTAGGGCAAAGGGACATGTAAGCCCTTTTGTTCTGTTTGGTAGCAGTCATGACAAACACCTGCCGGTTCTATTGGTGGCTTTAGCTCCTTAACAGTCAATGCAAGGACAGGGTAGGGTCTCCCAGCTCCTGCTGGAGGAGGTGGAGAGAGGAGCATGGGCTGGATCCCACCCCCCCAGAAGTCTGCTGCAGGTGGGTTAGGGAGTAGCCAGGAAGAAGGCTCAGCTCGCAGCCACCTCGTTGGCTCTTTGAAGCAGAGAAAAAGCTCCAGAAAAAGCTCTAGCAGATACGTACATGTGTTATAACTTAAGGCGGAGAAGCTGGAGCAGGTGGTCCTCGCAGGGCAAGGCAGTTTGGCTTTGGAAAGAGAAAATTCAAAATAAAGCTTTGCTGTGGCCCAGCTGGGGCGTGGATGACGGCCCAGTTTCAGCTCCTACAGAGACAGACCTGGGATTTTCCAGCCAGAAGCTGGACTCTTGGGCCGTGTCCTTTTGACCACTCTGTCTAAAGACACTTCCAGAAGGAGAGGAGCCATGTCTGTGGGGCTGGGGCTCTATCACAGTTCTCCAGCCCTGTCTGAAGCTTCAGCATCTGAGCCTTCAGGTCTGAGGCTCAGCATCCTGGTGAGTTGAGAACGGGGCTTTGGTCAGCAGGCAGTTGCTTTCTCATCCAGTCACCGTGGACATCAGCCGAGATGCACTTTGGGAGGCAGCAGGTTCCTGCACAAACAGCCCATGCGCTGCACCCACACACAGTGTTCAGTCAGAGACGGCAGGAGGGGACAGAAGGGGTCCAGAGTGGAAGGCGTCTTACGAGAATGTCTGTTCCTAGGTCTGATTTCGGGAAGGAGGTCCTGAAAACTCCTTCCTGATGATTTCATTAACTAGAAAAGGGAGAGAATTAAAAAAAAAGAAAAAAAGAAAAAAACAAAAAACAAACACGTGAGATGATGCCCAAACAAGGCATCCGGTTAGAGGCTGCTTTCTGCATCCTTATAATGATCATTTAACCATTTCCACATTAACAGCCTAGCCACACAGTGACATTGCTGCCCACCCCAATTCCCCGCAGCTGACTGCTCATGTGGTAACGTGTTCAGCCCTCTCCTTTTCCATCCTTCAGTTCATGTTCCTAAGCCACTGTGTGTCTATCACAGTGGGTCTGCCTCTGTGAGTACCATGTTCTTAAAGCACCTGGCATGTGAGCCTGTCACAGCAGATGAAAAAACCCCCTAACACCCCCAAATTCAGGGCCCTTACAAAGACAGCAGGTGGCAGGAAGGGTCCACAGTCGTAGCTAAGTAAGTGGCTACCCACTTAAATAAAACCTCAGTTAAAAAAAAAAACAAAAACAAACAAAAAAAAAAAACACCATCAGAACAACCACCCCCCCCCCCCCGACACACACACACTTAAGGATTGTGCATCAAGGCTCCAGCAGTGGAGGGGTCCTCAGAAGGGCCTGGGATCCAGTCTCCTTCCCTGGTCAGTATGTGGTTCCATCAGGAACTGTGGGCATGGTGCCAACTCCTGGTATGGAGAAGCTATCTAGCCTGTGCTAGCTGGGCAGCTCATCTGAAGGGTGAATTACTGGCATGGGGTCAGGAGGTCCTAGTACGGAGGATCTGGCCACAGCCTTCTCTTAGCACCCCCAGAGGTCAACCGCTCTCATCATCAGCACTCACAGGAGGCTGCAGAGCCTGTCCCCAAAAGCAACTGTATGTCTTCCGTGGCATTTTGTCGACTGAACCCAGGGTGGAAAGGATATTTCCTCCCACAGCCTCCTTCGTGTCTCGTGTGGATCGTTTTCTGAGTGTTAGAGATAGAAATGGCATCGGAGGTGGAGAGGCTGCCGGAGACCAGACCTTCCTCATTCCGGGTTCTGTGGGGTCTGAGGTGCTTTCTTCTGGGAGGCAGCTGCCTTGATGAGTCTGTGGCCCCCAGGTCATCAGGGATGGGCATGAGTACAGCTTTAAAGGACAGGCTAGTCCAGGTTTGTCTCTGAGCCAAACTGGCTGTGTGCCTGGACAGGTCTGTGACTCGGGCTCCCTATTCCTAAAGTGGGAATCAGTATTGCATTCCTTTTTAGGATCGTTCTATTTTTTACGTTTAACTCCTGTGCTGGGAGTGAGGTAAAAGGATGTGTCACAGCATGCAAATAGAGGTCGGAGGACAACCTGCTGAAGTCCGTTCTTTCCTTCTACCATGCGGGTCTCAAAGACAGATCGGGTCATCAGACCTGGCAGCAAGTACCTTTACCCACTGAGCCATCTTACTGGCTGTTTTTGCTTTTAATTATTTTTTTTTTCTGAGATGGGCTCATGGCATGTAGTCTAGTCACTCATGATGTAGACTCTGCTGGCCCTGAACTGATGGGCCATCAATCCTCCCGCCTCTGTCTCCCGAGTGCTGGGCTTACAGGCATTCAGCTGTAAGAGCTGGTCTGAGGATGCTGACCGTGGGCGTGGATAACAGCCTGGTGCATGGCATTCGACAGCTGTCAGTGGTCATGGTCAGGAGCACTCTGCTGTACCCTCAGCACTTTGCACGAGAAGGCTGGGCTCAGCTCAGCATTCCTTAGGTACATGCTGGAGTCAGAGTCGGGGTCGGAGTACCACTGAACTGATCCTGAGCCTAGCTTTACTGATCTAACCATTACATGCCTCAGTTTCTCACCTTATAAACTGGGCTAAAAAATATTAGCATTTCCTAGTGCTGTGTGCATGGATACATCAAGTCAATGGCCACAATGCCCAGGATAGAATAGGTGTGGGCTTGCAGAACGCTAGATGTGTCAGACTAGAGATATCAGGTATGTTCAAGGATGGGACCTTGCAACCTTAGGGTAACCAACACTTCCAGGATGTTAAATGGCCTCAGGGGCTGGGCTACAGAGGCAGGTACCAGCTCACTCCTTGGGGCCCAAAATGGGAATCTGAATGGAGGATGCCAATGCCAGCTCTATCCCTACAGCACTGCCAGGGCCCAGTGAGCTGGAGGCCCTCTGGGGATGGAATGGAAGCCATTCCATGCAGAAAGCAGGGACTAGGCAGCTTCTGTGAAGTTTCTCAAAGTCGGGATCCCAGTGGCCTTGTTTGCTTGGCCTCTGGAGTGAGAGCTGTCGACCCCTGGTGAAAACTTCCCATAGCCCAGGTTTGCTAACAATAGCAGATTGGCATTGCTTCGGGCACTGAAGGGTCAGCTCCCTCTTGAGGAAGCAGGGCTGGACGACCTCTCACCAGGCCAGAGAGAGGTGGTGATGCCTTCTCTTGGGGTGTGGTGTGTCCTACCAGCTGAGAGCCACCTTCCAACCACACCCAGCCAGGGAGTGACTCCCACCTCAGACCATCACTCTGCAGGCCGCTGGGTGAGGTTGACAGCAGGTTGAACCACCTCCAGCAACCTCTTTGGTAGTGGCTTTTCTTTCTAAAATCCCACATGTACCCCTGGCTGCAGGCGAGAAGGTTCTAGAACACGTACCAACCTGATGATGGCAACTGCATTGTATCGTGCCAGGCTAAAAACTTGGGCTCCACATTCTGAGGGGATCTGATCCACCTCTTCATCCAGGTGTCCCTTTGTAGGGCAGCCTGCTACCCTTTGAATGGAGTCCATAATGCCCACCGTGACTTTATCCCCCCCCCCCCCCCCCCCCCCTTAGGAAGAAGCATCCGACCCAGCCCTGTCACCACCTTCTTCCTCTGCCTTCTGTCCACCTTCCTCACTCTCTCCTTCATGATGAAATTCTCCTGTATCTCAAACTCCTGCTTTCCAGAGTCCCCCTCAGGCTCCTGCAATCTGTCCCCATGCGACCTCACTTCCCACCACTCTCCTTCCATCCCTCCAGTCTGTGCCACCAGCAAACCTCTGGACATACGTGACGAGGCTGGTGCCACCTGCCTCGTTTAAGGTTTATATCTGCCCATGCCCTCCACCGCTCGGACCTAGGCTCCTTACAGCCGTGTCTGCTTGCTCTCCTGGAGCCTCCCTTCCTGCCATCTTGCTACTGCTGAGTGCACTCCCATGCCTGGCTATCTCCTGCACCCTGGGACACAGGAGGTACCCAGTAATGGCACAGGCACGCAGAGCTTCGAAAGGGCTAGACCCTTCAGGTCCCATGTCAGAGTTAGGTTTGGCCCCCAAGGGTAACTTAGAGGTCTGATTCTGATCCCCTTTTATTCGTCCCACAAATCCTCCGAATATCTCCCCTCTGCCAGCGTCTTTCCCACCTCACCTTGGGCCATAAGTCCCCACAGAGCTCCACCTGCTGAAAATACTTAACTTCCTATCCTGGCTCCAATAGTACCTATTTCTGCCCTCACCCCTCAGCCCCCACCCCAGAAGTCAGCGTGGAATCCATAAGTCTCACAGACTGTGCCATGTACCCACGTACCCAGCTGGTGTGGTTTGGGATGGCTATTACTGGCCTGGACATTTTATCTACAAGATAACAAACTGTGCAGGTTCTCTGAGGATGGTGGGACTATTTAATTCTTCCCCTCAGCCTCTGCAACACAATTACACTGGCAGTCTTTTGCTGTAGCAGGCCAAGATTTGAATCCAGGGCTCACTGTATTAACTCACTCAATCTGCAGCCTTCATAATGGCTGGCCAAAAAAAAAAAAAAAAAAAAAAAATGGTTGTGTGGGTTCAGTTTTTGTTTCTGGAGTCCCAGATTCCTCACTGTATTTTGTGCAGAAAAAGCCCAGGGAGCTTCTGAGTGAGTGGTCTACCCAAAGCACCGCATGCTAAGAACAGGACAGGGTAAGGGACAGCCCGCCACAGCGCTGCTAGCCACACTGGGGAGAAGACTGAGGAGGAGTGTGCCTCTGACTTCACTATGACTTTAAATCTGACCTATAAGGCTGCCACCAAGAAGGATGGACAGACTTTAAGAGCACCAAAATCGCTGTATCTTTCAGGAACATTGAGAGTCATTCATTTACAAAGAGGCCCTACAGCTCCAAGAACATGAATCAATAAAAATAGCTACAAACGCATTGAAAGGGCCATGCCAGGGCCCAGCAGACACTTTGGTAAAGGACTAGGTACTGTTTTCAGGATTTGTGGATGCAGGGGCCTTTCTCAACTATTGAGACGGCTAGAGGCAAATCAACAACCATGCGTGTAAAACAGGGTAGGGGCCGGATCAGCCCTCACCGCCATGGTTTGTCCGAGAGGTAAAAGAATTTTCTTTGTGTACTTTAGGGTTCATTAGTCTGAGGAAGCCAGAGCCCCAGCAAGTATTACTTAAGAACTAGCCTGGGTGGGTTGAGGGTAAAGTTCAGAGCAGCGGTCCTCAGCCTGCCTAACGCTGCGA
The DNA here is from genome assembly GCF_907164565.1 of Psammomys obesus. NCBI lineage: Eukaryota > Metazoa > Chordata > Mammalia > Rodentia > Muridae > Psammomys > Psammomys obesus. The sequence goes on along the minus strand of NW_026596234.1, from coordinate 9,646,416 downwards.
CCCTTTAATACAGGTCCTCACGTTGTGCTGACACCCACACCTCATTGGTTTTCTACCATCAGACCAAACAGTAGCCAAACAGGAAGAGGCCTGGAGCGTACCCCTGGCTCCTCTGCTGTAGCCAGGTCAGAAGGACATCACCTCTGCTAACACAGGAGAATCTCCTGCGGAAATCTCCACTAGAGCCGAGGAACATCTCTGGGCCTGGAGCCCTGGGCCTACCCGGTCACCCACAACCCAGAGATGTTATCTGAGGACGTAGTTACACGTCTTACTTTCTGCAGGACTGTCCTTGCATCTTTTCTCAGCCCCCTATGGGCTCTGGACACCTAAGAGCACTAGAGAATTTTCTAGAACATAGCTAGGCCCTCCAATACAGGCTCGGCGAAAAGGACAAAAATCGCACACTAGGTCAAGGACCAGATGACTGCTTGGGGGGGGGGGGGAGATGAAGGCTGATGGCTCGAGCATCTGCCAAGTTCCCAGGCTTGAGAACGAGAAGCACCATGCACCCTTGAGGGCCTAGCAAGGGGCTTCACTCTCAAAATTTCTGCTTTTCATCAGCCTGAGTCCTGGGCCGTAGTGGATGCTTGGCTGGGACAATGAATACTCTTTGACTACAGCGGCTTTGAATCCCTATAGTTGGATGGGATACACACCTGGCCTTCCCTGGAAGGGTTTGTTGTAGTGTTGGGATGCCTTTATCCCTTGTCTTCAGGGAAGTGGGAGTCTGAGCTGCCAGCTTACCTGTGGACGTGGCTTTTATTCACTGCTTTTTGTCTTTTGCCTCCTTTTTTTTTTTTTTGAGACAGTTTCTCTGTGTAGCTTTGGCAGACCTCAACTCTGCCAAAGGACCAGGCTGTGGACCAGGCTGGTCTCGAACTCAGAGGCCACCTACCCCTGCCTCCTGCGTGCTGGGATCAAAGGCGTGCATCACTACTGCCCACCTTACTCACTGTTTGTACTGGGATTTGGGTGTGACTCTGCCAAGCACATCTGGACCTTGCCTGAGAGGTAAAGGGGCTACTCTCACTGACGAAAAGAAGTGGGAAATGGCCACGGCCCAGTACCCCATAGTCGGCATGCCAACAGTGCCAACTTACCCACTGGCCCAGAGAGCTCAGTGGTGCCAGCTGCAAAGTTAGGCTGACCACACGGCAAGGGCACAGGAAAGTCAAGCCAACTTCCTCCTTAACCCATGGGGATTACATTGTCAAAGAGCCCCCAAGCTTGCCCCAGCCAGTCTGATTCAGCCACCTGACCCTCCTCTGCAGCCCCAGGGGCCAGAATCAGTGAAGTCAGATGGAGAGAGGTGGGAAGCCAAGCGAGGGCATTGTGTGTACTCTGGGAAAGCCACACTCTCACTCCTGGTCACGGGTTAGTGCACATTAGCAAATGACTTAAAGGCCAAACCCCCGGGCCATGGTTAAGATGAAACACTTCCTGGCTGGCTTCCTAGGGCTTCTACCTAATTCCACACCCCTGAAGGAGAGCCAAGTGTGCACAGCATTGTCTTAGAGCAACTGGCCCTGAAGGCCACTCCTGTAGGGTGCTGGATCCCCCAGGACAGCATGCAAACCCTTGTGTCCACCCCACCTCACAGACTGAGGCTGTCCAGCCCTGGAGAGCGGGAGTGAGGACAGCTGGCCAATGAGAAGAGAGGTTCTTGGGGGTTGGCACGTTCTCTCTGACTTAACCATGAACTTGAGATAAGCAAACACAGCTGGAGACCCCAGGGAGAAGTAGAAGAATCCGTTACCTTTCACTTTGATTTCTCGGATCAAAGACCAGTCACTCGGTCTCATAATATGTTTTGTATCCAGCTAAGGTGTGTGTCTATCAGCTCTGAAAAAGACGTGCAAAACCATTTTTGAGAAGAAAAGGAAAAGTTACCTTTGAACTCTATCATGCTTCGAGTTTGTTTCCAGCTACACAACCCGGGACAGAACCTCACCCCTGGACTGGAGTTTCAGGCCGAATCTGTAGTATCTTAACTAACTTCTGGGCTGGAGGTCAGTACACTGAGACAAAGAGCGTTATGCAAAGAGGGGGTGGTCTCTGCGGCAAACACATCAGCGAGATGCGGGGCTGTGCGTGTCTGTAAGCAACACCGAAGGCCTTTTGCCTGTTGCTATGGCCCGTCATGGGGATACAATAAAGTTGGCTTTCCCTAGAGCCTAAAGAAAAGGAATCCCAGGAGGGACTCTTCTACTGTGACATCGTTATCCCGGAAGTCAACGTGCATTCCTAAGAAGTTCCCCAAAGTTACCCTCTTCAAAGCCTCTCCTCTTTCCCTTCAGAGCAACAAAGATAACCAGAGAGAATGAGATGCATTACTGCCCTTAAAACCCGTCTGCGGCTGTTGTCTTTCCACTTGGAGTGAGCTTCCTGCCGCTCAAGCTTTCAGAGCCCGTGTCCCCGCTGGAGGGTGCACATAGGACTGAGCCCCCTTTGATGCAAAGAAGCGTGGGTCTCTGAGGTCTTTTGTTTCTGAGAGGTAGGGGACCCCAGGAAATGGAATCCACTCTCAAAGAGACTCAGGACTTTCTGGGGCCTCATCCAAGGTGGAAGGGTGTGATGGTGGTGGTGGGGGGGTTCTTTTAGGCATTTACAAGCCAGGCCTGAACTTCCAACTGAGTGAGGTTGATTCCCAGCCGACCTGGGACAACGGGTTCATGTTGTCAGTAAGTGATGTGGGGACCCTGTCTTTCCCAGTCTCTCTTGAGACACAGATGGCTGCTATCCAGCGTTCTAGGAACATGAGGCCCCAAGGCAGCCCTGGCTGGCTTTCCCTGTCTGCAGCTCCTCCAAGATCCAGACCAGGTGTTAGCAGACATAACCTTCCTGACGATGGCCACATTAGGGGTTTTAAGCCATTAAGTTTTTTTAAGCACATTGTTTTAAACCAGCATTCCCCAACCTGCATAGTTAAGGTAACTACTGTATAGCTCAAACTTCACATGGCTCAAAGCAGTTTCTGGACCTTCTAACTGCCTCCACGGACTCAAAAGCTGGCACCTCTACAAAATCCCCTCATTCCCAATATACTCTGTTTCCGTTTCAATTTACTTTTTTTGTTGTTTTTGTTTTCCGAGATAGGGTCATATCCTAGGCTGCTTCCAGCATGTCGCTAAGGATGACCTTGGACTTGTGATCTGCCTGCGGCGAGATTACAGGCATGTACCAGCATGTCTAGTATATGTGGTGCCAAACCCAGAGCTTGCTAGGCAAGCACACGGCCAACCGAGCAACACCGCCAGCCTCGTTCCCACTGTGGGACATACAGACGGCTTAGGTTCCTCTCCAGGCAAATGCTTCGAGGTCTGCCCTGGAACAGAGACTAGCTCCCTTTACCTGGGCCTAGCCTCTAGATTAGGTCCCCGCCTGTCAGCAGGGTGACCCCACCCCCACCCCCTCATACTATTGTTTCTAGAAGAGTGGATCAGAAATGTCACACGGCTAAGGGTTTCAGCGTGTCCCCATAACGTCAAGCTAAGCAGCCCTGTTACACACGTGGGTTCAAGGCCTGAGCACTAAGCCTCTTGGTGCTGTGCTTGGGAGGTCCTGCCTGCCCTGCCTCTGGACTCAAAAGCTGGTACCAAAGAAGGGGAGCCTGTACCCAAAAAGGCAGTGCCCCTCACTGAGGTTTGTGTGAACCTGGTGAGGCTTCCTGTTAGTAATAAGGTTTCTCAGCTGCTCTTGGTGGAAGCCAGAGGCGTGAAGCCAAGGGCAGGGCCTCTCTCAGTCTGGTGCTCACAGCTCAGCTTGGGTCTTTGACTCCAACTACCCATCCCTCTGTGCTGGTGAAGCCCCAGCTGCAGCCTCTTACCTGGCTCTGGTTCCTGTGGGGTTTGAGCCAACTCCACCCTGCAGAGGCAGAAAACCCTTTCACTCCACACTTCTCTTCTGAACTGGGGACTCCCATTTAGGGTTCCCCAAATTTGAAAGACTTTCAGGATGCCCTGAGATAAGGGTGCTGACTACCTCTGGAAGTTTCTGGAATGAAAGCAGGGTGGCAGTTCAGTTCTCATACGGTCTCTCAGAAAGCCTCGGTTTCCCTAGTTGGGCAATACTTCTGTGGCATGAGCCGTGCTTAGCAATGCTATCTGGGCCTTCTACTGAAGAGGAGATGAGGGTCTAGAACCCTCTGATGGCTAAGACTACCATTCTATCTCCCTTCGTGTTCCAACAGTAAACAGGCTCCGCAGACCTCTCCGGGAAGGTTCTGGCCAGTTCCTGGGAATATGGAGATGAAGATCAAGAGGCATTGTGTAAGAGTTCCATGCTACTGCCCCGCCCTCCTCAGATCCCCAAAGCCATCAGACTCACTGCCCAGTCTTGGGGCCTCCTACAAGGCTACTGCTGGAAGCCTGACAGGACACTTCACTTTTACCCATGAGCACTGTGCTCTAGAAGGTAAAGAAGTGGTTTGTTTAAGCCACACTGATTACTGAGAATGCACAAGGAGTCGCCAAGCATCCCGACTCCTGGGGCCACAGGCACCATATGAGTACAAGCCTCAGCATGTACTGAAAGTGCTGTGTGTGGAGTGGAGACACAGGGAAGCAGAACCAGAACCTGCTCCCAGGACCTTCAGATGTCTGCACATCGACCTGAAACCTGGAGAGAAACACCAGGAAGTGCACCCTCTCCGTCAAGACCTGGGCTTCGCTTGCCCCTCAGCAGGCTTCTGTCCTCCAGCTCAGCAGAATGTCCCCTAAGCCACCCCTTTCCTGTCAATCAAGTGACCGCACAGCTGCTTCTGCAGCCAGCACAGCGTAAGGCCGCTGATGCAGGAGCAGCTGCTTCTCCTTCCTGCCAGCTCGCCGTGGCCCACCCCAGACCCTTCAAAAACGCAGGCTGTAAAGCAAGCACTGCCACAGCTCCACCACCCTGACAGCGGAGGCTGATGCAAGAGGCTGGGTGCTGTGAGCCGGAGCTCAGGAAACAGCCATCCAAACCCACAGAGCAGCTACGACCACAAACAAGAGGAAGAAATGGCTAATTGTTTTGGGAAGCCATGATTCTCGTTGGGGTTGAAAGGCTTAGTCAAAGTCTGCGTTACAACTTCTGAGATTGCATGTTCGCGTGAGGTGGGATTCAGGCCAGGCAAGGGCAGCTCAGGCCTCCTGCTGGAGTAGCAGGTGGGAACGGAGGCAGTAAGGCTTCCCCCACAGCCCCCGTCCTCACATCCCAGGCCACACAGTGTCCTCCCCCCATCCCATTCTGTGGATGAGATCCCCAGCTCCTGACCCAGCTTCAAGAGCCCTTACTACCATATACCAGGTGACTGAGTGGTTTCCGACCCGCCCGTAAATCCACCTTCTAGATAGTTCCATGTCCTGTCACAAGTGCCACCACTTTTTCACAGCAGAGTCCCCTACACATGTATATTGGAGTCTGTTATCACACAGGGTGCTCTACACACCCACCCAGGGGCAAGCCCGTGCCCTGCTCACAGACACCTGCTCTGTATTCCAGGCATTTAAAGCCTTCCCTTTACCACAGACCACCCCAGGCACCAGATTCATTACCTGCCTGGAAAGCGGCCCCACTGGCCCAGCTCTGGTTGCTACTTATGCCCCAGAGGCTGCCTGGAGCGAAGAGCGTGGCGTGAGTAGGTGTCTTCAGACATAGCCTTCGCCCTTGATTCCTCCACTCGGTCCAACCCTCCTCCTGACTGCTTGCTACGAACGCTCTCTGATCCCCAAGTTTGCACTGTGAGCTGTTAATCCTTGTGCGATGGTGTTTGCAGATGGGGCCCTCCAGTCCGAGGGCGAAGCTAAGGGACTGAGAGCTTTCCCAGCATGCCCAAGGCCTCACAAAATATAAGATGAGGATGCATGAGGAAACATAACCTTCCCAAGAGAGATGCCAGGAGCAGTCTGTATATCTCACTCACAGATATAGCAGGGAGGCTTATGTGTAAATCAAGCAGGACTCCAATACAGAGTCTGTCCAGGCTACCCTGACTTGGGCATTCAGCTCCCCAAACTGGAAGAAGATGGAAGTGGGTGAGAGCTTGTTACACAGCCTGACTGACTGCTACGCTGAGCCATGCTCACTGGCAGGCTTCAGGACCATAGGGCTAGCCTGTGGCAGGCTTTACCCAAAGAGCAGACACCGCTCTCACCTCCGCCCTGCCTGTGTGCATCCTTGCCTGTCTTTCTCTGTGCCCAGCATCCTTGTCGGCCTCCAGCTCTCTCCAGCCTTACTCCACAGCCGTCCGGCCTACTCAGCCATTACAGCCCCCTGGAAGGGCAGACTGAAGGAGTAACTACTCAGTACAGGCCACGTGAAGAGGGCTTGTAACTCAAGCATCACAGGGAGACACCGTTCATAGCCAGGCTGCTGGGGTCCAAATCTGCCACATCCTTTCCTGGGACTGCTTGGTGCCACCTCTGTGTAGGTGACAAGAGCCGTTCCTAACTTCAGGTTTTGGAGGGCACTGGTGGTTTCTAAGACCCAGCCAACATGCTGTTACAGTCATGGAGGGATAAGAGCCCAGTTCCATAGCCTCAGTTTACCCATCTGTAATACGGGAACCAGTACAGGAGATGGCTGGCTCTTGGCCCATATCCATCCTACATCCACACGGTTCCTCTCCTTGCTTCTAAGCATCATCCCCTTGAGAGTATCTGTATCTTCAGAGTAGGAGGGTCAGAAGTACAAGTCACATCCTGCCCCTGCAAGCCTTCCCTGCCCCCACAGAGCACCCGCTGCCTCAGGCTGACCACGTGTGGAAGAGAATTCTGAGTCACCCACTGCTGCAAACCAGAGGCCCCGGGAAGCTAGCCCCAGCAGCCAGCACCCAGACAACTTACTTGCAAGGCCTCAGGGCTTCTGAGAAAAATGCATTGTTCCAAACTGTCCCCTGCTCTCGGGATGAGTAAACACAGCAGTTCTGAGGCTCTGATTTCAAGTGAGAGGCAGAGGTGCTAGCCAGGCAACAGCATGCTCTGGGTGGGGGTGAGCAGAGCAGTTTGCACCCAACCTCAAGGTGGTAAAGGAACCACCTACCTTCAGCAGTGCCCCAGAGAGGGGGGGGTTCAGTATGCAAGATCTGAGCTACACCGGGTGGTGCTGTGAGGCCCAATCCCAGCATCCTCACCTCTGACCTAGCCAAGCTCACCTGGCACCTCAGAGCCCTGTCAAGGGGCCTAAGGAGGAGCAGGCCTGTGTGTCTGGGATGCCCAGGAGATGAGTGACTGGCCAGTCACTCTCGGCTTTAGCCTATCTAGAGATCCCTGACACACAGGTCTTATGCAGGCCTCAAACTTAGGTATATGCTAGTTCCAGCTGAGGCATGTTAGCAGGAACCAGCATGCAGAGACATCTGGCTTTAGATGGCTCAGAGCAAGCCCCTGGGCACATAGTAACATAGGCTGCCGAGATAGGTCCTGTTTCTCTGCGTGTGTGCAGGTGTGTGGAGGTCAGAGGTAAACCTCTGGTGTTGCTCCTCAGCGCCTGTCTGTCTGGAGTATTTCCTGGTCATAAGGCCAACGGGCAGTGTGCCCTGAGCTTTGGGCCACGCCATTCACCTGCTGGACAAGATCTTTTCCTTAGTGGTGCTAAAGAGTTCATGATCTACGGTTGACCTAATACTCGGCATAGTCCTGGGGCCCTGAGATCTGCCATCATGGATGAACACACAGACAGACGGAAGACAGCCAGCTGGTTCCAGCACCCACAAGAGGTCTAACAAGAGGCTGCAGCTCCCATGATGCTCCATGTCTCATGCCCTATAAACAGTTACAGTAGGTTGTCACAGGTATATCACTGCTAGACAGAAACTGACCTTGGTGACAAGGCCCAAGGAGAGCCCTGCCCTGGTGTGAGGAAGCCACAGGCCCTCCGGGCCACACGACCGTGGGGAAGATTAGATATCCGGGCAGGGGAGACTATGAGTGATTAACTCAGAAAACCTTGGCCCTGCATGCCAACACCAAGCAGAACTGTGCAGGGTGATTCCCGGGCTGGGCCCAGTAGAGTCTCTTAATGCTGTAAGGGGAGAAGGCCCCACCACTGGCCTCATCCTTGAACTCAAGACCATTGGTGGGTTCTTGCACAGCCTGAGGTCCAACAGTGTTGATCCTGCAGGACAGAGTAGGGCCCTGCATGCCTTTCAAGATCTGGGTGACACCTACTGCCAGTTGGTGATGGAGTGGAGAGGATTAACCGGAATCACATTAACTGCACACTTTTCAGAAATAAGCTAAAGAAAACTAAAGACACTGTTTACCACAGACCATTTAAAGAAATAGAAAGGCGTGAGGCTGGAGAGATGGCCCAGCGGTTAAGAGTGCCTACTGCTCTTCCGGAAGACCCAAGTTTGGTTCCCAGGACCCACTTTAGGCAGCTCATAAACTTTAATCCACATCCAGGGATTCTGACGCCCTCTTCTGGCTCCTGTGGGTACCTGCACGAATGTGCATATACCCACATCTATCCAGGTAAGTAATAAAGACATGGAAAGGGGTAAGGGTGGGCACCATGATGGGGGAGAACAGTGAGTGACTTGAGCTAGCGACGCAAGCACATCAAGGTGCGGACCACATAACCAAGCAACTCCTCAGGCAGATCTCACATGAGAAATAATCCTGGGCACACATGCTAGGAGGCAACAGCAAGGAGAAAGCACCACCTGGGACCCGGAGCAGGATGGGTAAGCAAGGTGAAATAGAAGGCTGAAAAAGAAACAGGGAAGAATCGCAGCAACAAGCAAGCCACAGTCACCTAAGGTGGAAAGCAGAAGCAAATTCCAGGAACCTTCATAGAAAGGCTGCTTTCCAGGAGAGTTCTCAGGCCTGAAAAACCAAGCAAACTGTCCGGACGACTGAACAGAAACAAAAGGAAACCACAAGCATGGAATTCAGAGCACCATCCCTGTGGAGGGAATGAGGGTGTGTTTATGAGGACACGCCGAGTTCACGCACTATCCTTCCTACAAGCCCAGTAGCTGCCTCTTAAATAAGGCAGCCTAGACCCCATCATGGCTGAATCGGAGCCAGCTGCTCACTGATACTGACACAGACCCTTCTGTGAGGGTCAAAGCCCAAAACTACAGATCACTAAACAGCACAAGTACCTTTTAAGGAATGTGAGACGTCACAGAGAGAGGGCAGGGCACGGCTACATAGAAAGACACCAAGCTGACCAGACTCACGTACATGCTACACTGTGACTAACAGGTAAACTGTAAAACATATATACTCAAGTATTCATATGAATGTTTTATAATCTATAATGAACATTTACAGAGCAATTGAAACTATGAGCACTGTACTTTATGTCATTAAAAATTTATCATTTTTAAGAATGACTGGTAAAAAGGAGTTTTTTTTTTTTAATCATTTTTTGTTTTGTTTTGTTTTGTTTTGTTTTGTTTTGTTTTTGGAGACTGGGTCAGGTCGCCCAGGCTAGCCTTTGACTAGCCAATGATGATGTTGAATTCATGATCTTTCTGCCTCCACCTCACCAGGGCTGGGATTACAGCAACCACGGCTTCCAGTACTCTGTCAACTGAGCCACGTTCCCATGTTGTTTTAGAGAGACATGACTGAGGGGGTCACAGCCATCTGGTCATCTTTAGGTCATCAGAAGGGCTCAAAGGTCAGAGGGACTCTTGTTTAAATTTATTCCTGATGAGGATCAATAGGTACTATGTGTTTTTGGCTCTTAAAGCATCTGTATTGTTAATATAGCTGATAAAACATGCACACTGTGGTCTGCACATCGGAGGGCTCTTTCCAGCCTGAGGCCTCGGGCACACTGCTAAGGGTAGGAAATCCTTATTTAGATCCAACTGATGACAGGGACAAAAAGATCTACTCCAATCGGCCATTCAAACCTTAAAACATCAATTATGCTAAGGCCATGAGTTCATAACGGCTCCAAATAAGTCACGCACAAACAACCCTAACTGATGGCCAGGGAAGGATGTTAATAAACTGACCTATTATTTTTAAAATGGTAAAGACCAGGGAAGAATTGAGGCATTCATCAGGTTTTCCCAGCTATCTGAATTCTCCCATTGTGGGCACAGGGGAGTTTCCCTTTATAGTTGTTTTCCAGTCCATGGTGGGGGGCGGGGCAGAGGAAGGGATGGCTGAATGGGAACAGAGAGGCACCCAGCACGTTAACCAGCCACTTGGTGGAGGGAGGTGTTCCCCAGCAAGGGCTACTAACCTCCAAGGCCAAGAGGCCACCTGAAGCCATGCCCCTCCCAATGAGGAGGAACCACTTCTTGTGAGGCAGCCTTTCAAATACTGGGAAACCTGACTGTCACAGCCGTCCAAGGTCATTTTAACATACAGGGCATCTGTGTCACACCTCTCCAAAGTCATGTTAATATACGGGACATCTATGTCACACCTGTCCAACAGCATACTAACATACAGGACCTCTAGAGGCAGAGGACCAGATCCAACCTCCCCACAGGAAAGATAGAGGTTGAAAGAAAAGAAATTCCACAGGGCAAACCATCAAGTTTATGCAGTAAAAATGGCTGAATAAATGCTGTGATAAGTTCACCCTTATGAGACTCTGGGGGTTGGTGTTTAATATAAAGAAGCAACAGAACAGTGTGGGGTTAGACAAACTTAGAACCAAGGCAATCTACCTACCTACCTACCTACCTACCTACCTACCTACTTACCTATTTCTATCTCTCTCTCTCTCTTTCTCTCTCTCTCTCTCTCATCTATCTATCTAAGCAGCCACTCTTTGGGGCTGATTCTAATGCAAACACAAGATAAAATTATGCAAGTAAACAAGGTGGACTTGGACTTGGCTCAGCGGTAAAGTGCCTGCTATGCTAACATGAGGACCCAGAATCCATTCGAAAAGTCTGGACCTGTTGGCATACACTGACAGTCCCAGTCCTGAGAAGGTTCGCTGGCCAGCCAGATCAGTTAGTTCTAGGCTCAGTAAAAGACCCTGCCTCGAAAAATAAGGCCACAAGTGAGAGAGAAGAGAAGATGTTGACCCTCTCACCTTCACAGACACAAGTGCCCATGTGTACACACACACATACACACACACACACACACACACACACACACACACACACGAACAGGGTGGGAAGCAGGAGAGAGACTTTTAAACGTCTTACCCATTTAAGATGGTCCCCCCAGGCATGAGGAGGAGGAAAGCAGGCTGACAGAGGCAGAGAGGGTTCTCCCAGGTCCCCATCTGTGCAGGTCCCGCTTTAGGCAGCCACAGGGGTCAATGACCAAGGGCAGCCAAGCACAGCAGGACCAACAGACGGTGTGATGCTAAGCAGCCAGACCACAGCCTTCCACCATGGTGGGTGTGGTGGGTGTGAGCACAGGCAGGCAGGTGCTGGCTATAGAAAGATAGATGCCTGGGGCCTGCCTTTGCCTTGATTGAGTCCTGATGGTTGCTGAGAGGAATGTGGGCCCCAAGTAGCCAGATCCTTGGCTTTTCTGAGGGATGCTGGAAGTCTATTTTTCTGTACAGTTCTCTGTTTCTGTAATGCTGGTATCTAATCTTTTTTTTTTTTTTCTTAAGTACTATGTAAGTGGACCAAGCAAAATCTTCAGGCTAACTGCACCCAGGGAACACCAGCAGGCCACCCCTTTCCCACAGGCAAGAGCTGATGACAACTCGATCCACGTGTTAGGAGGATGTGGAGAGACCTATTTAGTCAGTTTGGGATCAATTCCTTTTTAGGTGCCCAATAAAGCTAAGAATTCAAAGACCTTATCAACTCCCAGCATCTGTCAGTACCATCCCTGAACACTTCACAGACATCCTGCCATCATCAGTTTAGGCAATAGAACCCCCATTTTTCCATAATTTTGGAAAACACAGCAAGCAAGCAGGGAGTGTCCTTCCAGCTTCTCTGGGACAGCAGACTCAAAGGGCCACAGAAGAAACCCATTTGTAATTCACAGAAGGCCCTTTAGCCCAAAGTACCTGCATCTAATGGTTCTGCCATAGACAAAGCTGGATGTCCCACACGGGCTGCAAGGTGACCCAGGGGCTGTCCACTCTGCTCGCCTGCCCAGAGATCTAGTTGCAGAGCAGTGAAGGGGATGAAGCAGATGCCATCCCATTTCGGCAGACTTTGTGGCTAAGGATGGGAGCAGACACCTCTCACGCCCAGCCCTGAGCGTCTTCCACTTTCCCTACAAACAGAACGGATGGTGTGGATGGACAAAGCAGGCCCGGCCTTTGTTTATAAACCGTCTCAACGGGACTGGATCCCCAGATCAATAAAAAATTAAAGAGGTGTCAAAAATGCCATGGGGAAGAGCCAAGTTGATGGTTTACTCATTCCCCAAGACCCAAGCCCTTCTCCAGGTGCTTAAACTAAGTCAAATGCATCCAGGGCAAGAAACAAGCTCAGCAGGGTGGTTCAGGGCAAAGCCCAAAGGCAAAACCCAAACAGCAGCTCTGTGGGAATGGAAGAAAAAACTACAAGCTCTTCTCAAAAGAGGCGTAGGATGGGGGTTAGTGCACCGACCCCCAAGAACAAAACCTCTGCCAGGTGTGCAAATTGTATTAACCGATGGGGATCAAATAGCAGAGAAAGTATAAAAGGAAGAGCTGGCTAGCTGCTGGCCAGTCAGCTCCTAGCCTTGAGCCACTAAGTTCCTTTTGGGGGAGATTTGCTTTTCTGTAGAGAAGTAGGCTACAGCCAGGGCCAATATTTGAGGGGAGTAAATAGATATTTACATAATACAAAACACACAGATTATGTTAGGTGTGGCCTGGGAGACAGAGGCCCACCATGGTATACAGCACTGTATGCAGTGGCTTCCCAGTTTTCCCCAAAGTGGCTATGGCGCTTGTCCTGACCCAACAGCGCATGGCTGTTCACTGAGGCGGAGAGGCAGCTGGGCCGTTCTGCCTCTGTCCTAACAGGAATTGAAGGATACAGAAAGGCCTCTGACATTTGCCAGACGCTGAGCTATCCATTCCTCTTGTCCAATTGACCCCCTTTCCCCGACTTGTGACTGCAAGAAAGCAGCCTGTGAGGAGATGGCTATTCAACAGAGCTGTGACTCAGTGAAAGATGATAGCACGCATGGGAATGGCCATCGTGGTTCTCCATGCTGGGTGCTCATGGAGGACCTTTATGGCAGGCAGGCTGAGAGGACAGCTCCTCTGGGAAAGGCTTATGGTGCTTTGGTGTCATTTGACCTCCCAAAGCCAGGGCCCATCCTCTGCAAACATCTGCCCCGCAGGATCCCAGAGACAGGTAGAGGCCATCCTAGCCTGGCAGCGGCCACCGGAAGGCAGCTTCATTATGTAAGCCAGCAGCACAGAGTACACAGAGAATGGGCTGGAGTGCCTAAGAGGCACAACAGTGGGCAGGAGGGGCAGGGTGGAGGGTCAAACCTGGTCCACTGCTGGGGAGAGGAGACATTCAGACCCACCACAGGCTCAGTTAAGTGATCCGCAAACAGTGACCCTTGCCCGTTCCGTGGGTTTGTCTGTGCACAGGTGGGGTTTTCCGAACTCTAGAATTTTCTAAGGAGCCTTTGCTGAATTGACAAGAGGAAGGATTCAGGTTGAGTCAACCCCAAGGCTCTTCTTCAAAGCCCAGCGTCTCCCCTGATGTCTGCCTAGCCCAGAGTCTACTGGGACAATGACCGTGCTGCTGCTGCTGTTTGGGGCGGGGCAGAGGGATCTGACAGTGTGACCAACTACTCTCCATGCTTAGATCCCTGTCAGAGGCTGGGGAGATGGCACAGGGGTAATGCATTTGTTGTGCAACTCTGAAGACCTGACTTTGAATCTCAAAAGCCCACATAGAAGCCAGGAGTGTGTGCCTGGGATCCCAGCACCCCTACTGTGAGATGGAAGGTTGAGGCAGAAGAACTCCCAGGTGCTTGCAGGCAGGCTACACAGCTAAGAACGACAGAGACCCTGTCTCCAATAAGGTGGAAGGTGATGAAGGACACCCAAGAATGCCCTCTGACCTATACACGCATGCGCGCACACACACACACACACACACACACACACACACACACACACACACCCCATACTGGGGAAGTTCCTATTTTTCCCTTTTACAATAATCTTGAGCCTTGGGGGCCATTTTTCACCACAGAGGTGGGTACTAGGCACCCAGGCAGGAAGCCCAAACAGAACCTCTAGACCCAACAGGCTCCAAACCGAGACTGGACCCATGAGCCAGAACCGGCCCTGCCTGCCACGGGATTGGTGTGTAGGACACCCTGTCCCCCACACTCATGTCAGCAAATGATGTCACAGTGCCTGTGCATAGGGAACGCGTGCCGCTCCTTCTGCAGAAGGTAAGAAATTCGGATCAACATCTGTTCACAACCACACGCAGACTCCCTAGGACAGATGTTCCCAAGGTGAATGACACTGTCCTCCGAGGCACTGGCGTTAATTCTTTACAAGGGGAGGAGTGAAAAAACACTTCACATATTCAGGTCCTCACACCCGGTAGAGGGTTGGGGTACATAGACACAACCTGTTTGTGACACCAGTATCCCATCCCTCAGTAGCTCAGAAAACAACCTAAAAAGGAGAAAGAGGACCAGGGATGTAGCTCAGTGGTAGAGCACTTGCCTAGCGTGTAGAAGGGTCTGGGGTCAAGCACAGAACCCACTCCCATCCATGAAAAATTCGGTGAAGATCCATGCTGTGATTTTGAGGTAACCCTTTTGTGATACTACGAAACTGATTTGGGGATGGGTGTTAATATAGTTCGATATTTAAATATAGATAGTAGAAAGTATTCCATTTTCATCCAGCTCATGTCTCCTGCTCATGCATTTCTTATGAAGAACACGGGCTGAAGCAGCTTCCAAACCGGTGTTCCCCACACCGACAGATGCTTGCTCACACGTGTTACACAGGGTAGGCTGTCCCCAGGTACCAGCCAGCACCAGACCACATCCTCTCTCCCAAGAAAGGAGAAGGATATCAAAGATGTCTGGGGAGTTGGGCCCCTGCTCCTTCTGTCCCCACAGGCCCCGTCCTGTGGCTAAGACCCAAGGGCACGCTTAGGCTCCAGGGTCTGTGGTGGACTTGGTGGTGAGCTGGCCTGATGACCCCAAACCACAGTTCAGCTGTGGCATCAACATGGCTCCCAGGAGGAGTCACCAACAGTGAGAGTTACCGGCGACAGTCACTTCTGAGTCCCCCTTAGGCATTCCTCCCAAGCACCTACATCTGGCACAGAGCCCACAGCCACCCTGCACTGACACTAAGGAAGTGGCAGAGGTGACCTACACTGCTGTCCTACTTTGGCACTCTGAGATGCATCTCGAATAACCCTGTTCAGGGAAAGCAGCTCGCTTCAGCTCCATCTCCTTCTTGTTGGGGATTCACCTTCACTAAAGTCAGCTGAGTCTAAAATCCCAGCACAGCTTTGAGATACTCAGAGCTGCAGGCCACGTGGGGCCTGTGGAGGCTTTGCGTTACCTAAATGTGCAAATCTGTGAAAACGCTTAATTTACAAACCGGTCCACTGACAATGAGAGAGCCTACTATCGGGAAAAACCGTGTAAAACTATTTCTTTCCAGCATTTTCCATTTAATATTTTAGACTGAGGCTGAACGGGTACCTGAAACTGAAGAATGAAAACCCAGAGGTAAAGGAGGCGACTGTAAGCCTTTGGTTGCCCTGAAAATGACACATGAACTTGATCCTAGCGTCTGTTTCTCAAAGGCAGCCAGAGCCATCTTCTCCAAAAATACCTAGATCACTGTTGCAGAAGACCCCCTTCCCCCCCACCACCTGCTCTGACCTCAAGGCCACCATCACCTGCTGTTCCTACTCCCCAAAATGCTCTTCAGACCTTCCTGTGGCTGTGCCCTGCCCCCCAGCTGCCCTGCAGCTCCCCCATCCCTTCCCTCATTTGTTAGGATCACACCCTTGGACACTGGCCTTCACATTCACATCCTATCCTTATAGATCTATGTCACAAAAATGCCTCAAGCAGAAGGCTTTGTTTCCTAGTGTTTATCCCCACCCCCACCCAAAGCCCGGAGCCTACCTGGCTCAGGAGGTGGCCAGCAAATACTTGGGGGTCTGGGCATGAAGGGTGAGAGAGCTTAGGGGCCAAGACAGAGGGGCAGGAAGAGTTGAGGACAAGGAGAGCTGGACAGGGCAGAGAAGAGACGTGGAGGGGCTAGTTTACTGGACCAGTACACAGCCCGAAGTGTCTGGTACAATCCGGGGTTTCAGGAAGACAGACTAGTTCCTGAAGGATTCCACAAGCCAGGAGGGAGCAGGTCAGGGTTCACAGACCACATGGCCAGGGTAGGTGAGGGAGACCTGGAATGTCAGGCATTTCCCGTTGCAAGGAGATTTTCGTAGGCATCTCTCACTATCAGAACGAGAAAGGCAGATGAGCTCGCAGCCCAAGGAGGAACAGGCCCAGAGAGCCAAGAACGTGTAGGAATGCAGCCCAGGAGAGGGGTGTGTCGCAGGGCACATGGCCATGGCCCATTGGACCCACTGGGGTGTTGAGCTCCTCGGACCTGGGGAGTGGCAGAGCAAACATCCAAGGCCAATGTTTGCCTCTGTGCGGGGATCAGGCCTGATTGTCCACTGTCCCCTGATCACACTCCGCTGGCAGGTAGCCCGTGTTCTGGGCAGCCAGCTCTGGCTCTAGGGAATGACAACTGAAAGAAAAGGACCCCGAACCTTCAGTCCACCCGCCTACAATAAACCCCAAATGACAGAGCAGGAGGAATTCAGAAGCCAGAGTCACAGAGGAATGTGTGGCACTGTGCCCTGGGTGCGGGACCAGGCCTCTCAGGAGGACCCTGAGCCCTGGCAACCAAGAGCCAAACTGCACCCACGTCTCACCCCAGAGCACAGCAGGACACGCTGAGCAGAGCCTTGGGAACAGGGACAGCCATGCACCAAACATAAACTGGCCAGTGGCACCTTGCTGCCTCGGGGACACACGGCTCAGGCCCAGGGGGACAAAGCATGAATGGAGAAGCCTGAATATGGCATGTGAGGGACCAGTGCTGGACTTCAGAGCAGACCTGCTGTGGGCCACACCTCCAGGACTGTGGGCTGGCAGAGGACCCAAGACCACGGGGATGGCTCCAATTTGAGTGTGTAACACGTTCTACTGTCTAGGAAGTGCCAGGACACCTCCTGATCTCACAGATCTTTAAAGTCAACCAGAAGAGTCAAGGCTCTGAGGACTCCCTCAACAACCCAACCTTTTCACCTTGAAAGCCACAGAACAGCCCATCAGAGGACTTTCTCCAGCTATGGGGTGGGACAGACACTGGCCGCTTCGCCGTTCCTTCTCCAATTCAGAAACCATCCCAGGTTTCTTATCTTCTGGAGCTTCAAAGGGAAGAGAATTCTCCTCTACCTGCCCCACCCTCTCTCTGCTTTCCAAGTGCCCCTTGCTCATCTCGGGTGAGTGTGGCCTTCCTCCAAAAGCCCAACCACCCCTGTCACAGCTGCTCTGTGACATGCCTCTGGCCAGGCTATGTGCCCACAAGCTGGGGGCACCACCATACAAAGCCTTCTTCCATCCTTTTCCACATCAGCTGAGCTCTTCCCAGCGGAAGCACATTGCTACCCTCCATCAATGGTCTCTGTGTCCCGGCAGCACGTGGCAGAGCTGCCCACAGCCCCCATTCATGCCCCTGATAGAGCCCCTTTCAAGGGCTGTGCTTTCTCCTCACTCTCCACCCCTCCCTCGCACACAGAAGAGGGCCATAAAGTGGGATTTTCCTCCATGGGAAAGAAAGGAGACTCGTCTTCCTTCCTTCCCTGCTTTCCTGCTCTCCATCTAAATCTGGCCACGGAAAGGGAGTATGGAATCGATAAAACAGACCGAGGTCATGACCGCAGGGGACACTCTGGTGGCTTCCTCCTTTGGCTTCTTCTACTGAGTAGTAGGAGGGGACACTTATGACTGCCAAGCTCCCGCAGGGAGACGGTACACCTGAGACACTAAAGGTTATCTTATTCTTAGTCTTCAAGTTAAAATGGAGATACGGAGGCCCGAGAAGGTGGCAGGGCAGACTGGGCCATATGGGGCCTTCTAGGATGGGGACACTGGGCAAACACAGCCTCTTACCGTCATCCAGGTAGGTCTGGTCTAGGTTCTGTTCCTGTTTGACTGTCACTCCAGTAGGCAGAGCTTCCTTCTGGTCACTGACCGGGGGTCCGTTTTTGGCAGCTCTTTGGCTCGGGGCAGTCTGTTGTTGGATGACTGTGGGGTAGGAGCCCGGGGTTAACCTCTGACCTTGGCTGATGGGAGGCGGGCCAGGCCTGGCAGAGCTGGGGCCGAAGTTTTCACAGTACATGATATGCTGGAACTCCTGGTGACCCCCACCACGAAGCTGCTGGTTGGTGGGCGAGTAGTGGATCACGGGTGAGGCCTGCTGGCTGGCCGAGGATGTGTGTGGCAGGGCGGAGCCCTGCGCCTGGCCCTGAGAGCCAGCATGCACCAGCACAGAACGGTGGGCATCGGCCAGGCCCAATGGTGCTGCCAGGAGGGCTGGCTGCTGGTAGCCCAGCAGGCCCGGACTCAGGCTCTTGCTCCTCTGGTAGAGGGCGGCTGCGGGGCTCTGCTGCTGGTAGCGGGCATCGGGAGATGAAAGCCCTGAGCGGAACTGTTGGCAGGGGGCCATGGTAGCCACAAGACAGGAGGGGGACTCGGCCAGCATTGGGTGCTGTGGGTAATATGGCTGGCTCCCCAGGCCTCCGTGGGCGGGGCTGCAGATCAAAGACGAATCATACTCATCACTGGGTTCTGTCTTGATGGCAGGGACTGTGGGAGAGAAAAAGCACAGGGCTGAGGAGAAGGGACAGTGATGGAGAGGGTGGCTTTGGGAAACTTAGTGGTGAAACAAGGCTGGTCTGTAAGCTTTCGGCTATAAGACCCCCTGCCCTGGAATTGTCTTCAAGTAAAACTTGACCTTGAAATGCCCTTGAACTACAGGCTCTCCCAGCTGTGGACAGGTGGAGGGTAGGCTGGACTCTGCTGCAATCTGCACAGCCTCGTTCCCCAAGATGGGTGCTGAGAGGAGAAAGCTAGCTTGTGGTGATCCCTCCCCTACTCTTGATCCATCTGTCCCCATCATATCCCTGCTGTGTTTCCTCCTACAGGCCACCGTCCAAAACAGCCAGTGATGTTCAGTTCCTATGGTCAACTTGACCATGTCTCAAATCACCTAGGAGACACACCTCCGGGGATGTCTATGAGGGACTTTTATTTGGGATGAGTGGGAAGACCCGGCCTGAACGAGGGCAGCAGCATTCTGTGGGCTGGGATCTTAGACTGAATAAGAAGGAGAAGGTGAGCTCCACAGACACATTCATCTCTCTGCTTGCTGACTGAGTATGTCACGTGACCAGCCGTCTCACACCCCCGCTGCCATGCCTTCGCCACCACGAAAGGCGGTTCCCCTCTGAGCGTCAAAGTAAACCCTTCTCCCCTTAAGTTGCTTTGTCAGGTATTGGTCATAGCAATGAGAAAACTGGCTATCGCCCCTCCCAAAATCCCCCCTTAAGCATCACCAGATCCAAGAGGGAGGGACAGCTATACAAATGAGTGGCAGGGTTGTCACCGAGGTGAGAGGAGCGGCCTCCCGAGAGTCAAGCCGTGGAGGAGGCAAGCAAGAGCATAATTCCGACTCCAGGTCAACAAGATCACTTCTGAAAATGCCATTCAAAGCCAGCGTCTGTCTCAGTTCTGGACAGCTGGAGACCTAAGAGTTGGGTCTTGCTGGGGTCCTGCTCCACCAGCCAAGCTCTGAGGCTTAACCCAGGAAGGCCTTGCTACTGCAGGCGAAGGGAGAACACACCACAGCCTCCTTGCTGAAGGGACTGCTACACACGCAGGCTTGGGCCCATGCACGGCCTCTTCTGCTCCTGACAGCAATGTCGCATTGGTCCTCATGGTGACATCCTCATAGGAATTACCCAAGCCTGCCATGCACCCTGTTGAAACTGAGCCCACCAAGGCCAGATGTGTGGACCAGTCAGAGGACAGTGATGTGCTAAGGATTTAGGGCTAAGATTACAGGTTTTCAGGCCAGTTAGCTTCCCTAACCTGCTGGGTAGTGGGGGTAGGGGGAGGGCAGAAGGAGGACTTTCCCAAGGGTTAAATTTTTTCACCATTTCCAGTTTATTCTGCAACCACTGTAGTCACTGAACTCATCAGTTCAGTTTTTTGGGGTTTTCACTGGAACCACTTGGTGAAGATAGTTCCGCTTTCTCCGGCCTATAGAATTTCATGAATGAGACTTGGTCTGGCTGTGCCCCACATGGGGACAGTCAAGGACCCTGAGAGTTCTAGAGTGTGTGTACCTTACCTAAGTGTGTGACCAAACCTAAGACAAGGAGGGGCAGCAAGAGACATCTGCTTTGCTGTCTGTAAATGCCCTTACCTGCCACCAAGGAAGACATGGATGACAATGGCAGTGGGCAGCTGGCATCGTGGGTCAGACAGGAGCTGCTCTTACAGGAAAGTGCAGGCTAGCACAAGAAGAAACTGAGGCTGAGAGCAAGGGAGTCACTTTCTCCAGGTAACGCCACTAGGAGCAGAGCCCCTGGGAGTCCTGAGCCCCTGGCCCGAGCTGCCTGTCAGCTTGAAGGATGTCAGGAAGAATGACTCACCCGGGTGGTAGGTAAAGTGCTGGGGCTGGCTTCGTTTTCTCTTCCCATTGATGACATAGAAGTTCACCTTCACAGGGACACGGATGTGCTTGTTCCGGTACTCAGGGATCTCAACAAAAAGCATGTTCTAGGAGGAAGCAGTTGTCATGAACTTGACCATATGCGACATGGCTGGACACCTACCCAAGATCCCAAGCATGTCCACCCACCGCCCCATGGCAGGTGGTCTGGCTTTGTTCCCTACATACGTGGAGAAATTTGATCAGAGGGAATTTGACTTTTCATCCTGACAAGGAAAGTTGATCTAACAGTGTGTGAAGATGCCAGGGTCACAAACCAAAGGGCCTACGGCTTGGTAGTGATCCACTCACTAAGTTCAGTTTGTGCTGGCTGAGTAAGTTCAAAGGTAAGGAGAGGGGAGGGAGGGATGGATGGAAATACTGGGGAAGGAAGGGGATGAAGGGGGAGGGAGAAAGAAAAAAAGGGAAGGAAAGAGGAAGTTGGGGAGAACAAGGGACAGAGACCTCAGTGGGGACACGGAGATCTCAGGTGGCTGTCTGGGGGGGGGGGGGCTTACAGGCTGACTCTTGTCTTTATCCACTGTAGCTTCCATCTCCCAAATCTGCTGCCCATCTGGAAAAGACAAAATCAGCAGCCTTTGAAGGAACAGTAGATGCCAAAGACGGAGGCTCACCAAACCACATTCCCCATCATACCCCTTTATCAAGGTGTATCAGTGTACAGAGGGGTGTGAGACAGAAAGAGAGAGAGAAGAGAGAGAGATGGGGTGAGAGAATGCAGATGTGTGAGAGTTGGAATGTATGTATGCGTGTGAGAAACAGGTGTGTTTGCGAAAGCGTGTGTACGGGAGAGAATGTGTGTGTGAGAGAGAGAATGTGTATGTGAGACAGTACATGTGAGGAAGTTGTGTGTATGTGTCTGAGGGAGAGAGAGAGAGAGAGAGAAAATGTGTATGTGAGAGACTGTGAATGTGAGAGTTGAGAGTATGTGTCTTACTGTGTGAGGCCTTGTGTATGAGTGTGGCAGAGAATGTGTGTGTGTGAGAGAGTTGTATGTGTGAGACAGTGTGTATGTGTGAGAGTTGTGTGTGTGTGTGTGAAGAAGAGAGGAAGAGAGAATTATGCATGTACAAGGAGAAAATTGTGTGTCCACATATTCGAAAGCTGGAGAGACTTGTGTCCCAGTGGGAAACAGCCTGAGAAGAGCAGGAACGCAGCGCGCCCGCAGACTCCATTGTAGTCTGCTGCGATTCCAACGCCTGTTTCCCTTCCTGAAAATAAAGCCATGGTTCTCCATGGCACCTGATTACATCTGTCTTTGTGGCGCCTTTTGTCTGTTTCCTCACTAGGCCCTCAGCCCCAAGGCTGTCTCAGGAGCCTCATGATGGTTCCAGCTTGTTCCCAATGTCCCCCTCATCTGAGAACATGGTCGGTGGCTTAGCTGTCCCTCTCTATATCGGGACAGGACAGGTAGCCTGAGGGTGCCTGGCTCATGGGTCACCAGGAGGTGAGGAGAACCCTAAGCCCACCCGCAGCTTCAGGGGGCCCCCCTGTGAGTCACGATCGTGTATGAGATGGTTCTGCTCAGCAGTGGCCTCTCTTTCTCGGGGCAGAGGGCCGCTCATTCCGGTCTAAGGCCAGCAAACAGGGCCAAAAAAAACTCTTTATTTTCAAATTATAGATTTCTCTCCTGACCACCTACACTGACCGCTAGGCGGTTTTCGCTGAAACAAAACGTTTCCATGAGGGCTTCCAGGGTGTTCATGGAGCGGGAAGGCTGAAGGATATTAAATGGTTTTATGAGAAAGGGAACGTTCTCGAAGCTAGTAAATGCCTGGAAAATGCTGAGTCAAAGTCCACTGGGTTCCCTGACTCAGTAGAGACTTCAGCATGCTCACTACGGTGGGCTAAGAGACAGAGCACACCCCAGCATCTGGCCTCAGAAGCCCGTCTCTTTCTGGAGCAAAGCTATTCGTGTGTGTTGTAATCGCTTAGGTCTTCCAGCTCTGAGGGCTGGCTGGAGAGCTGTGGGCTGTGAGCAGCATCCCAACTTGCTGGCCTAGGAGCAACGACCTCTCTCAGCAAGGGATAAGCCAGAGCTCCCGGTCACAGCCACGGCTCCAGTCTTGGCCTTGGTTCAATGAGGTGCAATTCTGAACTTGGACTCCAGCATCTACATAAAGGTCAAATATGGCCACACTAATGCTTATAACCCCAGTGCTGCAGTGAGTGAATACAGGAGAATCTCTGGGGCTTACTAGTGCCAGCCTCGCTCTAGGTTCCGTGAGAGTCCCTCGCTCAGAAGTATAAGGTGAAATGTGATAGTGTCGGACCCTGGAAGTCCTCCTCTGGCTGCTACTCTGGCATACACAGGCATACACTACACCCCCAAAGTAAGAGAGAGCATGATGGAGGAGGACACCCAGCAACAAATTCTGGCCTCCATGTGTACACATACAAATGCATGTGTTCACAAACACATTACACACACACACACACACACACACACACACACACACAAATACACACACTAGGATAACCTGGTCTTAGATCCCTGTGGAAGGGACCAGGTGATAGTCTTGGCTGTCTACCAACCATGCTGGGGGAGGGGGGGAGTAGCCAGAGTTGGATATAAAAAAATGTCATCAGCTGTAATGGCTGCTGAAGGACCAGGAGAAGCCACTCCGGGGGCAGGAGAAATGGTGGACAAACGGACACCAAAGTCACCTAGCCCAGTGCCACCAGAATCCAGCTCTGCGGTGTGCAAAGGCCCAGACAGAGCTTGTCAGGGTTACCCTTGCTTTCATGTCAGCTGGCCCAAGGTCACTGACAGTGGGTTCCAGCCTTGCTCACTGACTATAGCGTGAATACTGAGCTAGAAGGCCACGTGGAAGCAGTGAAGGCTCCTCCTCTTGCCCAGCCTTTCACTCCCTGAGGTTAATCTCACAGTAGCCTTGCTGCTTTGAGGAGCACTTGGGAGGCTGAGGTGGGGGCCAGCCTGGGCTACAGAGTGACTCTCAAGAAACAGATAAAAACAGAGAGAGGGAAGAGGGGGGAGGGGATACAGTTGGGTGGGTTTCCAAAGCTTATCCTTGGGAGATACAGACAGAATTCCTTGAAGAACTGTCAAGAAGTTGAACCGCAAGCTTCCAGCCCAGCCCCCATCCTTGATCTGTGGCAGAGGAAACACTGACATGCAAAATGTCAATGTTCATGAAAAGGTATCACCATGGGTCAGATAGATATGGTCTTTTGGGTCTATGGACCCGGGGGAAAAGGACAGTGTCTTCACCCTCTTGCCGATGGGTGTGGCTACCCAATGAGGCACTGCCAATAGGAGCTTGGGTAGAAATGAATCGGTTCAGTGCCATCAGAAGGGGAACCTAAGGCTCAAAGGAAGTTTGTGTACAAGCTATCAGCCACAGCCAGCCCAACCAAATAGCAAGGAAGAGGCTTCCAGTGGGCCTGCAGAAAGAGGTAGGCACTCGGAGATGCTAAGAAAAGACATCAGTAGGCAGGACTTTGCAGTCACTCCCACGGCAACGCTAGCTTCATCAGCCCCTCACAAACCCTTCTTGCCTCCTGTGTCCCCTTACACTGCCATAGCTCTGCCATGGCCCCCAAGGTCCTTTATATTCCAGCTCCCACCCTGGCTGTCCTAAGTACCGTTCTTAACCAATTCTTGATACCTGCCCTGGTCCTCAAATTCCAACCTGTTCTTCCATATGCTCCCTCCCCCCAGAGGGGGGAGGCATGCCTGGCCTTTACCTCACTAACTAAGTTAAATGTCCCAGTCAGAGTAGGGAGCCGCTAGGTAGGGTCATGGGCTCGAAGAGGAGGAAGCCAGACTGGAGCCTGCAGGATCCTGGGCTGGCACACCCACATGGCACTCCACCCCCACCACACCCCCAGAGCTTAGATGTCGGCTCCTGTTTCCTGAGGATGCCCCTATGCAAGGCAGGGCCCTCTGGAGCTGGCAGGTGAGGGCTGTGCGAAGAACGTGCGTGTAGGAGGAAATGCCCACCTGCTCTGTGCGCTGGCAAGCCCGTGTGACACACTGCCTAGAACGCTTTTTGGAAATGCCCTGTTAACAGTGCCAATTCTCTGTCTCCTGCAGCTCTCAGTCATTTTATCCCAAACTTTGCAACAACAGACCTGGCCTGAAATCCTTGCTGGCCCCAGTTAGCGGTGTGGCCTTGGATAAGATGCTGTGTCTCTCTGTCTCCAGTTTAAAATGTGAGGGTGTTACAGCATTCGCATCTACTACTGAGTACACATAGATCAAACGAAGTAACAGGCTCCGGCATTGCGTAAGAGTGTGATACAGTCGGGGCTGAAGTGCCGGAGTCCCCAGGTTATTGAATGTGGGCATGTATCTCAACATGAGGTAAAACTGAAAACTTCACACATCTTGAATTCGTAGCCTAACAAGAATTCTCTGTTTGCAGTTATGGATCCACCTGCAGGGCACAGCTGGAATCTACAAAGGGATGGTATTGAGGTGGGAGTCTCTTACTGGACATGGCAACATGGCTCCCTGCAGCTTTGCTTTGAAAAATCGGTCTTTTTAGAGGCCCAGAGAGACAGCTCAGGGGTTGGAAGTACTCATTGCTCTCGCAAAGAACCCAGATTCCATTCCCAGCACTCGAATGGCGGCTCACAAACTGCCTGTGGCTCTAGCTCCAGGGGCTCCAACACCCTCTTCTGGCCTCTGAGGGTACTGCACTCACATGGTATACATACACAGACATAACTAAAAAATAACCTTAACGGGTCTTTTCAAGGGCTGTAATCTCAGCACTTAGGAAGCTACTGCAGGAGTATTTGGAGGGAGGTGAGGAGAGAAAACAAGGAAAAAGAGTGAGGAGGAGGTGGAAGAGGAAAGGGAAGAGAGAAGGCTACGTGCAAACGGAAAGGCAGCCAGCAATGACCAAAGCCAACTAAAGCCAGGGTCTCCCTTCTGCCTTTTGACCCTTCAGGACCCAGAGGCTCAAAGCTCAGGAGCTCGGGGACCCAGCCTGGTTCTGCATGCTCACAGAGCCCAGACTCAGTTCTGAGCAGTACAGCTAGCACGCCAGCAGGAAGTGAAAGCTGGCCTCAGTCATCTTCTCTATTTAGCCTCATTACCCGGAAGGCTCACTCAGAGGCTGGGCTCTAAAGAAAGTGTGTGGTTTGCTCTGTGTCTCAGCACCATGCTTTTTGGTTGTTGCTGTTGTTTTCTGCACCCCACATTCACAGGTGCACAAGTCTTCAGGGTCATGGGGAGGTGATGTTACCTACTCTCTGGGTACTGCTCTCTTGAGGCAATGCCTTCAAAACAAGCCCCCAGGGGCTTCCCTAAGGCTCATCTCATTCCAATCAGGTTCAAGTCCTTCCTGCAACCAGCACTGACTGCCTGTGTGGCCTTCAAGTGGTGGCTAAACCTCTCAGTGTCTTCGTTTCCTCTAAGAATCAATCAGGCTGAGTATTAAACTAGGCAGTTTCAAAAACAATGCTCATCCAAAAGCTCAGGCCACCATGAGTGTCGCCACCATCCTGCTTTAGAATCTGGGGTCTCACACTGGCCTCTAGGGAAGGAGAATTGGCTGGGTCTCTATTTCAGGCTTTGGGGGGCTGGGGTCTTTGCATTCATTGCTCATGGTCATTCAGGGCTGGCTGAATCCTTTATGGTAGCTTGTAGCCAGTAAAGAAAGAAAGAATGCATAAGCGGATGGATTGATGGGCAGGCGTATGGATTGACAGAGAGTAAGCGGATGGATGACAATATAAGTAGGAGGATGTACGGGTTGGTGGGTGGAAGATGGATAGATGAATGGATAAGTAGATGGATGGGGTGGATACAGAGAAGAGTAGGTGAGTGGAGAGATGGGTGGATAAATGGGTATGTGGGCGAAGGATGGATAAATGTATGGAAAGGTGAGTGAGATATAGATGGATGGGTTGTGGTTGGGTAGGTAAATGAATGGATGGGTGGGTGGGTGGGCAGATGGATGGATGGATGGATGGATGGATGGATGGATGGATGGATGGATGGACAGTTGAACAGGTAGATATCAGTTATACCAATCCTGGGCAGTCCTTAGAATAAGGCAGATCTATATTTTTCCTAACTGGAAACCACACTCAATTTATTAAAAAGCAACCTGGCTCAGGACCTACAGACCAGCATGTGTGGCATGAGGCCACCTTGTGGGTCTATAAACATGGCTCTTGGACGGGGGCAACTACAGGCATGGGGTTGCTGTTCTGTGCTTGGTAGACAGAGGCAGGAGGATGGTACATAGCTGGACCCCATCTCAAAGTAACACTAAAAAAGGTGGGGAGCCTGTGTCCAAGCCACTCCCAGGTCATACCTCTGCCTGGGCTAGCTGAGGAGAGATTGTGGCGACATCTTCCTGCCTCCTCTCACTTATTCAAGACACCATCTGGCTCTAACTTGCTTGTGTTTTAATCTTTTCCTTTTTTTAAAAACCGAGACAAGGACTCATGTAACTCGGGCTAGCTTTCAACTCTGTATGTAAGTGAGGATGACCTTGAACTACTGAGTCTCCTGTCTCCTCCAACATGCTGGGGTTGCACGCATATTCCGAACACACAATTTATGCCGTGCTGGAGATGAAACCCAAGGCTTTGGTCATGCCAACTGAGCTACATTCCCAGTCCCTTAACCTTTTCTTAAAAAAAAGAAAAAGGTTTTCTTAGGAAAAAATGTATGTGGCAGCTACCTGCTAACCTGCCTGTCCACAGGCACCCTGGGAGCCACAACCATAGTAGCTGGGTGCTCAACACATGCTGGCTCAGACATCACGTGGTACTCACACTGCAGGCCCTGTTCAGTCTCGGGACAGGGATGAGCACCCTCCTGCCCTCCAGGGGTTACCCAGCCTGGGAGACAGGACCTGGCCTCTCACCAGAGCTCATGACAGAGACTCAAAGGTCTTCACTGTCCTGGAATGGGGACCCTGCCTCCGCCCCCTGTCCCTCCTTGTGCTCGTGGCCACCTCATTTCTGCCCCTGATCCACACAACTATAGGAGCCACCCAGCTTTCTCCAACCTTCATGCCACGGCTGCCATAGCTCCTGCCATGAAACGGAAGCTGGGCAAGGGGCAGGAAATGTGGGGGCACATGAGAAACCCTACCAAATTGATGTGGCTTAGCCCCCAGGTTATTCTCAGGGTCTCAGCCCAGCATCTCACACTTCCCAGTTCCTGATCCCTCGGGTCTAGGGCTCAGGCACACTGGTTCCTGTGGGACAGACCTGAGAAGACTCAGTGCGTGGCTGCCATCCCGAGATGAAATAAGAAATCTGGTCTTTGAAGCAGATATTTGGGGAAACTCCCTTGGTCTAAAGGGAACAGGGCTTGGCAGCCAGCACAGAAGGGGCCCTTCCAGCCTTAGTCAGAGGAGAAAGAAAGGAGCCAGGAGTTGTGAGCAAAGAGGCTGGAGATAAAGGAGCCTTAGCAAGACTGCAAGGAAAGGTGGGAGTGAGAGGCTCAGGTCAGTGGACTTCGCAGGCTTTGGGTATCCTCGTTAGGCAATCTGACCAGGGTGCACAGAGGAGGTAAAGGTGTGATGGAGGGAGAGACAGATGAATGGTTGAAGGGATGAAAGGAGGGGTGGGCAGGAAGGTCTAGTTGGGGATAGAGGAAGGGAGGCAAGGATGGATAAGTGCATGGATGGATGGATGGGTGGATGGGTGGGTGAGTGGATGGATGAATGATGGGTGGATGAGGATGAATGGATGGATGCATGGATGGATGCATGCATAAATGAATGATAAATAGATAAGGATGCATGGATGGACAGAAAAACAGATGCACAGGGCTAGGGATAGTGCTTGATTGGTAGAGTGATTGCCCGTCATGCACAGGTCCTGGGTACTGATACCTAGTACTCCATAAACTGGACACAGTAGCACATGCCTGAAATCTCAGCACTCAGGAGGTAGAAGCAAGAGGATCAGAAGTTTAAAGCCATCTTCAGCTACATAGTAAGTTCAAGGCCATCCTAAGCTACATGAGACCCTGTCTAAAACAAATAAAACAGATATACAGAAGAAGAGAGAAGTGGGGGAGGAGAGAAGGGAATAGAGGGGAGAGGGAGAGAGGGAGAGCAGGAGGGAGGGAGGGAGGGAGAAGTAGCTGGACATGCAAACCTGTGACTTTATGTCTGCTGGCAGCTGAGAAGGGTTAGGGAGGGGCTCACAGGAAGAAGCAGGCCTGGGGAAGGGGACTGAGCCCCAACTGTCTGCCTGGAAGAGGGGGTGGCCATCACTCCCAGGAGGAGCCAGCCGTCTTTCAGGAAAATGGAGGCGAACAGCTGCAGCACTTGGGTCCTGGCCTGCTGCTGGGCTAGAGTGCGTGTGGAGGAAACCCAGTTCACTCAGGAAACCAAGCCCGAGGCAGCCAGCATGGTCCTGCCCTCCAGCACCAGCTACACAGAGGGCCGAAGTCACTTCAGCCTGCACTTTATGACAGCTAGGACACACCTATCAGGGAGGTCAGGGATGTCCCCTTAGCTTAGGCTCTCCTGGTGACAGGAAAGCCTGGACGGGCTTAGACAGATCTGCAGAGGAAGCGCTGGATTCCTACACCAAGCCTCTCTCCTGACCCCACTGGCTTGCCACCAGGATGGCAGTGCCTCACCCATTTCCCAGTATCCACTTGCTCCTCTTCCTGCCCATGCTTGAAGATCACCTGAGTAGTCTTAAAACAGTAAGGACATCACTGAAACCCTCCAATTTCCCACTGCCTTGGGGCAAAACCAAACTCCCCTCTATGCCTAGAGGCCCGATGTTCCTCACCCCATTGCCCACAGTGCCTGTCTCCATCACTGTCCGGGGTCCTGGACATCCTCCGGCCTGAGACACTCTTCCTTACAGTCTATGCATCCTCTGTTCCCTCCTGTAAGGCTCTACTCAAAGCCATCTCTTCTGGAAAGTTCCTTCCTGATCTCTCTGCCCAGGGTTTTCAGATTCCACCAGTGAAAGCAGGCCACTGTCCAGTCACACTCAGACTTAGAACACCGAGTTCTACTTTCTACAATCATGAGTGCTCCTCTCTTTGCTGCTGCCGGGAACGCAGGCATGAGAGCAGCTTGTGGCTTGTCTGAGGGTCACGGCGAGCAAGTATCCTGCACCCCTGGCCTGCACCCCTGCAGACTCCGTGCCCCGCTGATAAAGAAGCCCGAAGTGTTCCACCCAGGGCAGGGCTCTTATCTGTCATGCTGCCCTTGACACACAGTAGGTACTCAATAAATACCCTGAGGAGGCTGTGGAAGCCCTGGGGGCCAAGTGAGTGGCAGTCTACCTTCCACAGAGGCCCTTTGACACCTGCCTCACCCCCACCCCTCCTGCGGCCTCTGTCCTCAGAGCTGAGCATTGTCTACAGACAACGGCAGATGCCAGGAGCTCTGGGAACCAGGAAACTGGGGTTTGGGGCCCTGCCCTCCACTGCTAAGTTCTGTCACCTCAAGGAAGTCTGTGGACCGCTGTGTGACTCAGCACCCCCATCCGTGGAGGGGGAAGGGAGGGAGCTGCCATCACCCCAGCTCTGCCGGGCCAGGACTCAGAAGTCTGGAGGCTCTCCACGTGAAAGGGGGACGCCACCCACTATGCTGGAAAGGATGCTTCTGATAGCCAAGGAAGCAGTGTGCCCTGCCTTGTAGCCTCCAAGTGGAGAGGTCAGAACTCTCCCAGCAGGGCAGCTGATACCTCCGGTGCCCCAGAGTGTGCCTGTGCGGGTAGTCTTTATCTTCCGTTTATGTTCAAACACCACAGACCCCATTTTAGAGTTAGGGAAACTGAGTCCCGAGGTACACAGCAGATTGGGTACATAGCAGATTTTGATGGACCCACCAAAGCCACCGACCAGCAGGGTGGCTCACAGAGACTATTGGTGCCAGGGACATTTTTTTCCCCTCTCATTATGTGTTTTCCATTTATGATGTTTTTGGACAAGGTATTATGGAGCCCAAGGAGGCCTAGAGCTTGTTTTCGTAACTAAGGGTGGCCCTTGAACTTTTGGGGTTTTGTTGTTGTTGTTTTTGCCCTTGAACTTATTTTTTCACTTTCACCTTCCAACGGCCAGCGTCACAGGCAAGCACCCCATGCCTGGATTAGCTGCTGCTGGGGATAGAACCCAGGGCTTCATGGGTGCTAGGCAAGCCTAGCATGGATGTGGCCAACTCAGCCACATCCCAAGTGCTGGGATGAGAGGCACGTACCAACCACGCCTGGCTCCACCAACTTCCAAGGGCTCAAGTTAACTCCGACTCAAGTTAACCAGGAAACTCCTTCCTCTGTGGCCTCTTGCCAAGATTCCACATAAAATGAGGATGATTGGGTAAGGATGCCTCTCAGAGAGAATGGCCAGAGAGTAAGATGCAGGTAGGAGAAGGGACATCCCGACTACCTCAAGAGACTGGTCTGTGCAAGGAGGTGGGGGCTTGGGCACGCACACAGTGTCAGAAAAGAATGTGTTTTCTGTCTCCGTCAAGCCTTCAGAGCTGCTGTCTGGCCTCTGTCGTTGGAGGGGGTTGAGAGAGGGTATGACACCGGCCTCGGCCTCGAGTGAGTCACTGAGGGCAAAGGTCCCCTGAGCCTTAGTCATGCCATCCAGCCTGGAGTCAGTGCTGTTCAGAGAAGCCCACCCAGGCCCCAGGAAGCCACACCCCAGGGAAAGAAACAGGTGCAGGAGGAGCTGCTGGGAAGGTACCTCGAATTCCCTCACCACGCTCTTTCATGAAAAAGTACTTAATGAGCAAAAATGTTTCAAAATGTATTTTAAGCACATACATAATTTTATTTATTAAACAAAGCCCAAACGATATAGCCTTTGGGAACCTGGGAGTAATAAAGTGAGTCACGGCTGGCCTTGGTGACTCAGTGGGAAAAAGGGAATTCCACCGCCTACGCCTCCTCTTGAAAAAAAAAAAAAAAATCAATTTGCTTTCCCGACAGGTGATGGGAGCCTCTGCCATCAGACCGCGCCAAGAAAACCATCCAACAAAACAAGAAACCGGCTTCAAAAAATTTTTAGTTGTAGAGCTGAGTAATTTGATGTGGGCCTGTGTCCAGCCTACGCCCCCGCGGGACACAGAGAGCCCGGGAGTGGCTTGGCCAGGGCTAGGGGCCTGAATTAAGAAGGACTTACCAGCTGAAGAATTCCAAAACCCTGTGTCACATGGAGGAACCTTCCAAAACACTGGATCACGCCAGCCTCGGGAGTCGGTGGGAGCCATGGTAACCCTGTCTCCTCAACCACAGCGCTTGTGTTTTTGTGTCCTTAGATTTTTTCCTGTTTTGCAATGTTTTGCTGGGACCCCCGACTCTGCCCGAGGCCAGGGGATAGGGGCCAGGGTTCCCATCGAGGGCAGGAACAGCCTGGCCTCCCCGCCTGACCTTCCCTGGAAGGCTATACATCTTTTATTTTGCACAACACAGAGGAGCAGAACGATCCCTGGTCCTTCTCTTGACTTCTCTTTGACGTGACAGGAGGAATCACTCCAGAGTTCAGGCAAATGGCACTCTAGGGATCCAGCCCTTTCCCCAGTTGGAGGCTGACCTAGGTGTCCCCGGTTTGGTACCTTTGAACCTCAGTCAGCTTGTCTGTGAATGGGGATAGGGCAGCCACTTCTCAAGGCTGGAGGGACAACGGGGGGGGATGCTACTCTCCTTCGGCATAACGCATGCATGGTTACTATGCACAGAGACAGTTCTGGAAGTTGCGAGAACAGGGTGAACAGTGAGTCCCTGCTCCCAAGGAGCCAAAGCTCTACTGTGGGGACCAGCAGACCCAAGAGAGAGCAGATAGACGGATGCAGCGCTGAGTGCCACCCGGAAAATGGAGCATGTCGATGGGACAGGAGGAGATGACACAGTATGTGAAGGAACGGGGGCGGCGGGAAGAATGTTACAAAGCCAACGGCACATGCCGAGGTCCTGGGGCAGGAAGGAGCACTCGGTAGCTGAAGACAGAACGAAGAGGGTTTTTCTGCAGCCAGGAAAGCCGAGGGGAGAGGCGCTCAGCTGAGATCAGAGAGACGGGCAGAAGCAGAGTCTCACGGGTCCCTGCAGGTCCTACAAAGAATTAAAAATAGGACCAAAACTCATAATAAGCCTTATTATGACTGCTGCTATAAATAGAACCGCACTTTCCAAAACACGGGGCTCTCCTAACTCAAGCACCCTGCGGGCCCCTCTCCTTGCAGTTTTTCCACCTCCTCAGCTGGTCCTCCCGATGGAGTGGAAAGTGCCAGGCCCGTTTTAGCGGACAGCTATAAAAAGCATGCTGAGGCTCCCGGTGCCGATGACCAAACTCTGGGGCTAAGATTAGCCCGAAGCTGTCACCTTTCCTAATGGGAACAGCAGCTGGGATTCCCCTGCCTTGGAAAACTTCGGCCGCCCCACCCTGCATGCAGCGCCTCCTGGCCAAGTGTCCATGGAGATGGACACAGGACCAGTTTTGGAAAAAGCAACTTCAGCTACATGGATTCCCCCTGCAGGAGGTGAACCCTCGAGGTCAAAAGAGCAGACTCCGTGCCTTACAAACATCCTGGTTCCCCCTGACAGGGCTGAGAGGAGCCACACAGCCCTCTCAGGGAAGCCCACTTCTTGGGCGAATGTTCAGGATGCCTCAAAAGGCCCTGCTGGTCCCTGACATCCTGGAGTTGATATGAAAGCCTCTTCCCAGTGAAACAGACATCATACCAACAACTCGGCAGAACTCAGTTCTCCACCACTACAACCTGGTTCAAGCCTGTGCTTCGGGGAAGATGGAGCATCTTAGAGCAAATCAAATCTGAGCTTTCCTAGGCCCTGGAGCCAGGCTGCCTGGACTTAAGTCTTAGCCCTACCATGTGCCAGCTGTGTGATCTTCCTTAAGCTGCCTAACCTCTCTGTGCTTAGAGTCTGAGCTCTAGAATTTGAGGGGAAAGTAGCTCATTTGGAGGGCTACCAGATTAGATAACCTAGGCAAATGCTTAGAACAGAGCGTGGCTCGGGGCTAGTGACTATTGCTTTTGAATGTCTCCTGGCTTTCTGGGTGAACTCCATCTTTGTTCTTCCCTTGCAAAGTGTACTGATGACTAGAGGAAAGAATGGGTTTACTCAACTTCCATCTTTCCACGGAGGTCACAGAGGCAGGAGCTTGAGGCGCCTGGTTGCCCAGCTCACGTTTGGCGAGCATTCTCAGTGGGCTCAGCCCTGCGTGTATAACTCAGCCTGTGGGTGCCCCTCCTATCTTCTCAACTCCCAGAAGGGTGAATCGCTTCTATCTGACCAAAAGAAGTCCTTTCTCAGAGAGGTCCAGTAATCTACCCAGGGTGGGACAGCAACCAAGCTCTGATGGCTTTCACGTCTGCTGCTGTGATAAAATATTCTGAGAAGCAACACAGTAAAGACACACAGGTTTATTCAGCTTCCAACTACTGGTCAGAGTCCATCATTTCATGAAGGTCACAGCTTGAGACAGCTGATCACCCGACAGAGAGAAATGAGTACACCCTTGCCACCTGTTAGCTTCTTTGGCACAAGTAGCTTTTTCTCCACTCCTGTGCCTAGGGAATAGTGCTGCCCGTAGTGGGCTGTATCTTCCCACATCTAGACAATTCTCCACAGACATGTCAGTCAACCTGACCTAGACAATTCCTCGTTAAAACTCCCTTCCCAGGTGATTCCAGGTTGTGACAAGCCGATACAAATCTATTCATCGTGTAGTCTGACCTCGAAGCCTGGGCTTAGGAACACGTAGCTGTCAACCCCACTCCCACCTCCTAAGCTTGTTCAGCCTAAACCCACACACAGACAACATGTGCCTCACACAAGGAATGTGTCCAAGGCTCTGAGGAGACCCGAGGACCACAAAGGCAACCACAAATGTTCAATAGCCACAAGCTACCATCTCAGGGCACGTGACTCCCCCACAACCCCAACTCCAGGGGCAGAGAGAGAGAGGCCAAACCACAGGCCAAGGCCACCTGCTGTCTGCAGTATGTAGACGAGCCTTGACTATCAGCTTGAGGATGCTCAGTTGGATGGGAAATTTGCCACTGTGATTATTCCCACTCGCTCACTTAACTTTTCAAGGCTGGAGGCTTCTCATGATGAGGTCAAGGAAGGTATGGATGGCACAGCAGCGAATGCCAATCAGTCAGTGCCCACTCACTCATGCAGCCAGCGGTTCAGAGCTACTGACCTCTGCACTGGCAGCCAGCTGGCAAGGCCCAGCAGGAGGGACCCTCCCATTTTCTTAGATGTTCCTTCCTGTCAACCCCAAGGCCCTGTCACCTTGGACACGAGTAACAAACGTTCGTATCTTATTAGCTTGGTGCTTAAAGTCATGTTTGTCCTGTCAATATTAACAGCAGGCCTGAGGATAGTGCCCTGATACTGGACAAGGCACGTTCCCTGGGCATTTACAGTGCGTGTCAATCGCATGCTTGAACATCCGCTAAGGCAGCCTGTTACCTTACCACGCCCTGCCGGTTAACATTTTCAACCTGACAAGACTTAGAGCCCATCAAGAGACATGTCTCTTGGCATGTCTGTGAGGGGTGATCTAGACAGGGTTTAATGAGGTCAGAAGACTCAGCCTAACTGCCCAACCAAATTAGAAGAAAGGAGCTGAACACTAGCTCCAGACTGGAGGACATGACCATGAGCCCCTTCCACCTGGAGACAGGCTCTGTTGTCAGTTTTACTTTCAGTTCCCACCCCAGTGTGTCTCCTGTCCCCACTGCCACTGGGGTGCAAGTGCCTCAGACCCCCAAACTGCTTCACCATCAGATCTCAGGCTTCTCACAGAATTTGCTCTGCTGTCCCCCTGCTGTTCTGACGGTAGCGGGCCTTCCCATACCTGCTTGCTGCTCTCCCTGTCCCCACTGGAGGCCATCCTGTGGGTCAGCTATTTCACAAGCATCTAATAGAGATCTCAGCGCTACCCTCAGCTAACCAGGCTCTGCTGCTCTGGCTCAGACCCCATGGCTCTCCGCTCCTAGACACATTGCCTTTGACAGATGAGGCCCCTGGCTCATCCAAGGAGATCCAGAGTTCATCAGACCCAACGCACACATTTCCAAAAGGGGACCCACATCCCAGCTCAGCCCCTTTCCACACTGGTTCCCCTATGCAACGAAACTCAGTGACAAAGTACCTACCTCACAATGACACTCCAGCGCCTGCCCTGGAGCTGCAAAGCACTGTTTCTCCTCTTAATAACCAGAAAAGGTATTTTTTTTTTAAAGGAAAAATGTTTGCCTATGTGATGAAAAAAATATCAAAGCAAGATTGATGAAAGGGGACACGTTTAGACTCCGTGGAAACATTCAAGCGTGTCACCCCCATCAACGGTGACCTGCATGGCTGTGGGTCACCGCAGGATGAGCCAGAAGAGTGAGAAGTCACCCAATAGGCTGGAGTGTCTCAGAGAACTGAGAGAAAGTGAGACAGCCACTGACCTGTGGTCTTCTCCATGAACACGACCTTGGACTCGGCGGTGAAGTTCTGGCCCGTGAGAATCATCTGCTGGCCCCCATACACCAGGCAGCTGTCCACATCTTGTCTCTCCACCATGGGCAGCTCGTGGGCAGAGCGCTGAGCTGAAGGCAAGAGGAAAAGACACACCATGACCCAGAGAAATCCCTCCGGGGTCGCAGCAGAGAGGTGGGAATGGAGACCCAAGGGGAATCTCCAAACATCACATCCTCAGAAGAGCCGCAAGCCGCTCAAGAATCCAGGGTAGACGCCTGTCTTTCCTGCAAAAGAGGCAGGAACCAGACAGACTGGGTCTTCATTCTCCTTTATGCAGGGACAGGCCAAGTTGAGCCCTCATCAAAGTTCCCAGTGTTATGTTGTTTCTTCCCTACACTCTTCAACCCAGACTCAAGGTCCCGTTCAAGCTTACAGCATATCCAAGTGAAGTTTGTGGGTGATTCTGATCATAAGCCATATGCTCCAGGATCTGACCCCCTGGCTTCACTTTCCAGAGCCTCCCCCCCCTTTCCATCAATGTGTTCCCACCAATTTCTAGAACTTCTAGAACATTCCATTTTTTTCACTCCCCCTGTCTTTCATAGATAGATAGATAGATAGATAGATGAAAGATAGATAGATAATAGATAGTGTGTGCATACATGTGAATATTTTTCTGAGGGTGGAACACAGGTCCTCGGCCTGCTAGGTAAACACTGTGCCCCTAAAGCACCAGACTTTGCTATGTTTTCTGCAAGCTCTCACCTCTGAGTGTCTGTGCTCTCCTGGGCTCTTGCCCTCACCCTATGTGAGTGGTCCTTCCTTCATCTCCTCAGGTCCTACTCAGCCTCCCTCGGGAGGTTCCCTGGGCCTCACTTCCACTTCCTTACCCCCAGCCCCTTTCTCTCCTACTTCCTCCTGCTTAGCCCTTCTCTGGAGAAAGGCACACTTTTCAGCCAGCCTGTGAGAGCTGTCCTCAGCCCTGGGAGAGCGGTCCAAGAGATGGCTGAGTACAAAGAGACAGGTCCCTCCTATCCCTGTTCATCTTTACCCACGATGAGTGAAAGCTGGGCAGGACAGGCCCGCACAGTACACTCAGGTGTCCACAGCAGCCTCCGAGGAAGTGAGACAGCAGAGATTCACTTTCAGCTGTAGGCAGGTTCTGCCTGCTTGAGACAGAAACCCTCCGAGGCAGGCTCAGCACCAGAGCTGCCCCTCGGCCCCTCAGGCTGTGGGAGATGATGAATAGAGGCAGGTGGGTCACCAGCTAGGTGACAGAGAACCTCTGGCTGCAGCCAGGTCCCTCCCACTCCCGTAGGCCCCTCCCTCCCTCTCAGCGCTGCCTTCTTGGTGAGTCAGCTTGAGCTCCTGGCTCTTCTCCGAGAGCTGAGGACTAGGCAGTGGGCCAGGTCTTTCCATGCCAGGGCCCCTGGACCGCCCCATCCGGGAGCCAGGAGCCAGCCAGGAGCCTGAGCAGTGCCTGTGAGGCCCAAACTTAACCCTTTCCTTTCATGTCAGGCACATATCACCCTCTTCCTCTGTCCCCAGGACTGAGGGGGGTCACACTGAGCAGCAGGTGCACTTAGCCCCCCCCCCCCCCCCGGCTTCCACTCACTTCCTAGTGACTCACTACCCAGCCTTACTGTCCTGATGCTGGCTCTCTCTGCTCAGAGCAATACCACCTCTCACCACCTGTGGGCTCCAGGAGGTGTTGAGGGGCCGGGGATAAAACTGCTAATTCCTCCCACATGGGCATGTTATTAAGCCCGTCTTGCAGTGTGGGAGCCCCTTGACTTTCTAATTGAACTACTGCTAAGGCAGGTTTACTAGCAGCGAAAACAGCAGCTACAGAGGCAGCTTTCAGACTTGCCTTTGATGGAAGGGGATGGTGGGGCTAGGGGCTGCTGGCCCTGGAGATGCCAGCAAGAGCCACCCCTCCCATTTTACAGGTGGAAAACCTGAATCATCGCTACTGGGGAGGCCAGCCAAGGGCCTGCAGCCAGCCAGGCCGGGACCAGGCCGGGTGAGCTCCCTGAGGGGTGGGAGCCTGCCATGCATGAATCACCATGCACTGTGCAAATACTCGGGTCTGGGGCAGCCGCCTCTCCACACAGCTCCTGGCTTCTGCAGGCGGCAGCAGCCACCTAGGCACAAACTGCAATGCTACCTTCTTCCCCTGAGGGGACAGTGTCTTTAGCACAAGTGTGAAGAGAGCAAGTCTACTTCCCAGAGGCCTCAGAGTCACACCCGAGATGTGGCCAGGCCTTTTGAATGGGCTCTCAGGGAAAAGCAGGCATCTGGCTTGTCCCCAGCCGCAGCCGAACACCTCAGTGGCCTTCTAAAATGTAGACTGCCACTTAGGGGAGGACCCTTCTTTACTGTGGGTCTCCCACCTAGGGGCTGGACCCTTCTTTACTGTGGGGTCATGCTGTGTAGTAATTGAATTTTCAATAGCTCCCTGAATCCCTGGTCACTTCCTGCTGGCTGCCAGTAGTGCCATGCCTACCAGCTGTGATACCCAAAACTGCATGCAGACACGGCTGGTGTCCCCTGGAGGAGGAGGGACACAAAGTCACTCCTAGCTGAGAGTAACAGTTGTAGAGACTCTGGCTTAAAAAAGAGTCTGAAGGCAGGACCACAGCTGCCATTATTTAGAAAACAACCCTAATGGTCCCGGATAGCCACAGTCAGCATAATGCGTGGCATCATTGCTGTGGGGGGATAGGGGATCCTGCATCTGCAACCCCGAGGCCTAACGACCCTGGACATGTCACTTCACCATGCCAAGTCTCCTCCGTGGCATCAGAACAGCGCCTGCTTCACAGGTAAGCTTCGTACAGATCATATGCACGCAGTAGACACGGTTAGAACATAGCTGGCAAACTGTCTCATCTCAACCAGACTGTCCAGGGTGCATGCACGAGTGACAGAAGGTGGCATGCCCGTTCAGAATATTATCCAGCCCAGAAAAAGGAGCAAAGCGCTGACATATCCACTGTCGTGTTGTTCTGTGTAAAAGGAATCAGGTACAAAAGGACAGATTTAGTGTCAACAGGAACAGGTAGCCTGTGGCGGTATGTGACAATCCTTCAGTGAGCCTCAGTATGCACTACTGTCCACATTTGGGAGTCCCTGTAGTGGGGACAACATTTGTTCAATGCATGCTCAGCATGCAAGAATGTTCAGTGCTGAGCTCGGCAAGGGCTCGGGGCACAGCCTCCTACGACACCAGTGCGGCCTGGTCCATCAATGGTCTCTGATGGAGAGACCACCACCGTGCCCGGTGAATTCTCAGTGGCTCCTGAGCCTTAAGGCAAGTTTGCTGACTCTGAAAGGGGCCTCCCAGAATCTGCAGCGGCATCGGGCTGAGGCGGTGCTTAATAGGAAGCCAGAGAAGCCCAGCCACTCCCCCGGGGCCCCTGTATCTGCATACTTCAGGCAGAGGCCAGAAGTGTGCACTCTGCCCAGCTTCCCACATGGCTTATCACACACGTCTCAGGGCCACGTGGCAGAGGCCACCTGAGGACAGGGGAACTCCTCCCAGGCAGTACCCCAGTCCTTGGGGAACCCCTCGGCAAAGCAAAGCAGTCCAATTAGCCTCCAAAAGAGGAACTGAGGGGAGGTGAGTAGCAGCCGGAACAACCCTCCCGGGGCCTGCAGTTCTGCCTGATGCAACAACCCACCAGCTACTACCGCTAATTGGAGCAGCATGCAGGACCTCAGAGGGCTTTCAGGAAGTCCCTGGGTCTCCTGGACTCTCTCCCACTGCTGCCATCAGCCTCCGAAGCTCCCATCCCGCTATTTAGAGACCCCAGGCCATCCAAACCTTCCTGCCTACAGAACTCTAAGCGAACTCTGCCTGGGTTCAAATCCATCCTTGTGAACCGGCTTCCAGCTTGGGGACAAAGCAGACCCAGGCTCCTGCCTAAGCTTCCAGGTGGCCCCAAGCCTCTTGGTACTGCTCCCTCCCAGTTCCTGGCACCTCATAAATTGTCTCAGGGTCCCATATTTTTACAAGCTCTGAATCCACCGGGCACAGTGGCTCACTTTTCCCAGTGCCAGTGCTGACCTGCAGCCAAGCCGTGAGCACCTCAGAGCTCTTGAGGGAAAACTCACCGGGCCTTTCCCACGCCTGCAGGGGTGAGTGGCCAAGACCACATACTCTGCCTGGGAGGCTTGCTCTGGAGGGACACAGAAAGGCTGGCTGGGGAGGTGTCTCTGCAGAGTCAGGGTTCTGCCACTGTGGGACAATCAGTACCACAGAGGGGACCTCGGGTCCTGACACGTTATAATTTTCTTTAATACTGTATGATGTGCATAGCACAACATGCTGAGGGCCCTTGGTCAGGATGAGGACGCTGCCATGTGCCTACAGAGTTCCAAATCTAGCTTGTTGACATCTGGCACTGGTGCCTCAGCACATCTCTCCATCTCTCCTGTCCTTTCCTTAAGCGTTTACTGCCTTTACTTTTTTTGCTAAATGTCATGAGCCCAAAGAGCGGGCAGTGCGCCTATTCCAGCATGGAGGAGGCTGCCTCACAGGACATGCTTGAAAGCTTGTGGGTAAGAGGGGCAGATGAAAAGGATTCGGACCCGGCTGGGGACTTAGCCACCTGGGCAAGGGCCATGTGGGGTGCTGTCACCCAGCACAGGCCAGGGGCGCTTTCTGCCTCCCCAGCGATGGTCAACTGGGCCAAACTGGCCTTCCCTGACTATGGGACCCTGGGGCCCTGTCTTGGAATGGCAGACTGGCATAGTAGACCCAGCCCGGGCCATACGGAACTGCTGTGTCTAGCCACAGTCTCACCGTAACCACTCACTACGTCTTCCCTGGAGGTTCTCCTATAGTGGGGACCGTCAGTGTGCCCGCCAGGAGCAGGTGCTACCACACGACCTTGGAGCCCTCCCTCAGCCTCCTCACACAGAGAGGAGGAGGACTTACTAAGCCTGCAGAGAGGGTCCTCCTCCTATCATCCCATCCACATGGCACCTGTCCTTTTTCTTTCCTGGCCTGACCTTGATTTTCTCCTTCCAGTGCCATGGCTCTCCCTATAGGCTACATGAAGCTCAGTTCATTGATGGGTTCCCTGGTCACTGAGGGGCCCAGGAGACAGAGAAGAGAGCCGGGGCTTCAGCCCCTTCCTATGCAAGCTAGGGCTGCGGTAAGCCACCAGCCTTCCTGAAACTTTGAGGGAATAAGAATCAGGCCTGCCTGGGTCGCTGCTGCACATCAGTGCTCAGCAAATATGTGCCAGTATTCCTGGGTGAGGAAGCAAGGGACCCATGGGGGGATGAAGCTAGAGAGGGGCTGGCACATACAAGCCCTCGGGCACACTGTGTGTATTCCATCGAGGACGGTTCTGCGTGTCTGCTCCCAGGTGGCAGGATCAGGAAAGGGCCAGCCAGGGAGCGGGGCAATGTCAAGGAGCAGGAAAGCCACCGGGGTCCATGCTCCTCAGCAGAACAGTTCCCTTGTCCACTTTCGCCAGGCTTCCCGCTCTTTCCCCAGCTGGTAACCTAGGTGGTGGCGTATGTGATCCTCTGCACTTCCCTGAGGCAATGTGTGTTTGCCAAAGGCTCACATCCACCTGCCGTCTCCCGGGCTATGGTCTCCCCGTGATGGTGTGGTGACAGCCAGAATCAGGGCAAGTCTGCTTTGTAGTGCTACAGGGACTCACAGGTGACCTGTCCATTCTGGACCATCACAGGGCTGGTGGGGAGGGCTACAGTTATGATCACAGCCATGCTGTGTGTGGCACACATACACACACACTTAACCACACACCAGCAAGTGGGGTGGTATAATTACCCTGTTTCACAGATAGGGAAACTGAGGCATGGGGCATTGAATAACTTCCCCAGGACTAACCACGATGCTAAACTCTTGTCACCTTCTCCTGTGGCCCCTGGTATTGCTCAAAGTGGCCTCAGGTCACTGCTGACAAGTCTCCTGAGGCTGCCAAAGGCCTGGCCTGTGTGCCCTCTCCCAAGGTGCAAATTTTATTTACTTATATATAAGGTCTCAAAGAAGATACTCAAGCACCCTGTACTGTCAAATAAAAAAATAATAAAAAATAAAAATAAAATAAAATAAAATAAAATAAAATAAAATAAAAACAAAACATAAGCGAGAAGGTGTGACATCAAGGACCCAGAAACACCTTCCCTGGTGTTTACCAGGAAAAAGTAAAGCCTTTGTCTGCAAAAGAATGCTGATATCTTTATCCTAACTCCCACAGCGTGGGACAGGCCAGTTCCCAGTGCTGATAACTGAGCCATTGTATTCCTACAATTGAACACTGCTCAGCCACCCATAAGGGTAAACTGTTGAACCAAGCAGCAGGAACAGGCTCAGAAATAAAACACTGGGGAGGGGAACCAGCAGGACCCCAAAATGCACAGCCCGTGTGTTCATTCCATTCCACAAAGCTGCAGAGCTGGGAACATCCATCCTTGGTGACAGGTGGCAAATCAGTGACAGCCCCCCTGAAGGGCCTGGGAAGAGGCAGCAGCTGAGGAGGTGGGAGGGACCTGACGCCTTGGTCGGGATGGTGGTGACAAGGGTGTCTGCTATTGCCAAAAGTCTCTCAGCTAAATGGCACCTCTGTGAAACCTACAGCCTCTTAATTACACCTCAGTGGAAATGCGTGTGTCAGAGACACAAGCCCATGCCCACCTCCCACACTGCAAAAGAAACAAAGTGAACTTGTGTTGTGCCCCGGGTGGGCAGGGCCTCGTGTGCAGTTGCTTTAGTTGTTTCCTGAAATGTGGTTGTGGAGATGAAACTGCAGGTTCTGGGGAGAATGCACTGGTCTTGCGTGGGGCTCCCTCAGGTCACAGACGGAGGCTCTGTGAGGCTTTCTCCTGTGGGCCTACGGATGGGAAGCCCTGTGGGTCTCGCTCAGGTCTATGGGTGGCCTGCAAGGGTCTCGAGGCACCAGCTGCCAGCAGCTGCAGATGTCACCTTTGTTTCACAGCCCACCGGGAAGCCTCTGAAGGCATCGTCCCCTCATTTCCTCAGTCAGTCCTGGTGACAAGCTGTGCAAACACCTGGCCTGCCCTGGCAAGAAGGAAATAATGGAGAGTGGTAGGCAGTGCCCAGGGGGATCTGAGGCCTGCTAGGCCCGGGACACTTCCTCCACCCAGAGCCTCTGCGTCAGGAGTTAGCCAACCAAGTGATGGGGTGGGGGAGGAAGATCACAGTTCTCTACGCCTTACTTCAGACACAGGCAGCCTCCCTAAAAGCCTCCATTCTAAGACCAGACCTAAATGGAGACAGAGTGCATGTGTGTGCTTTCGTGTACATGTGTGTACATGTATGTGTATAAATATTTTGTGTGCATATATATGTAATGTGTGTTTCTGAGTGTGTACACATGTACATCATATATGTATTTATGTGTGTATGTGTGCACAGGTACATGGAGATATATAA
This sequence comes from Psammomys obesus, assembly GCF_907164565.1. Classification (NCBI taxonomy): domain Eukaryota; kingdom Metazoa; phylum Chordata; class Mammalia; order Rodentia; family Muridae; genus Psammomys; species Psammomys obesus. The sequence continues at coordinate 9,602,876 of NW_026596234.1, read as the reverse complement.
GTACTCATGTGTACATGTATACATGCATGTACATATGTGTGTTCAGGTATGTATGTGTATGTGTATTGTATACGTGTATATATGTGCATGAGTGTACATCATGTGATCATATGTGTAAGTATTTGCATATGTATATTAAGTATATGGAAGCCTTCATACACGTGTGCGTTAGTGTTGTTTATATGAGTATGTGTATATGCATGCATGCATTTGTACACATATTTGTGTGTGCACCTGTGTGTTACATGTATGTGTTCCTGGTGTTATTTATGTATGCATGTGTGTTGTCTGTATCTATGTGTGTGAATGTTATGCATGTACGTGTGTGTTTCTGACCCACACGGGATCCTAGGGTTCAGTCAAGCTTGAGCACCCACCTGTGTGGAGCAGCCGGCAGGCACGGAGAGGACCGGGAGGAAGGCTCCACCACTGGGAACTGAGGGGCATCTGGAAGTGGTGAGCATCAGAAAGGGCTGTGGCCAAACAGTACCGCCCCGCCCCCACCCCAGGCCACACCCGACAGCTGGAAGGAGCTTATTTGGAACTAGGGTCTTTGCACGTGTAAGTGGGGTAAAGACTGGGTGAGATTGTCTTCAGGGCTGGAGCGGGGCCTGAGTCCACACCAGTGACAGAGCTGAGGAGAACAGGACCCCCAGGAGATGGAGAAGAAACCTGAGCCGCGCGTGCGCGCGCGCACACACACACACACACACACACACACGGAGGAACACAGGAGAGACACGTGTGGGGTGTGGCCCTCTAACCTCGTGGCAGCCTTCTGGCCTCACATCTATCGAGCACAAATATCTGCGGCTGAAGCTGCTGCATGGCAACGGCATACAGAGAGCCTAAGGGGCTAACCCAGGGTGAAGCCACGCCCTCCCTACCGCAGCAGTCAATGTGCAGCTGGGACCACTGAGCAGAAGCCTGGGAAAGGCTTGGAGGCCGAGAAACATGGGCGCCAGGCCGTGCAGTGGAGAGCTATAGCCCCTAAGGCTGAGATGAGCCAGAAAAAGCCACAACAGGCAACAAGCCCACCGACAAACAGTGGCACCTCTGCACATGCTCTCACACACACACACACACACACACACACACACACACACACACATATATATATATATATATATATTTTTTTTTTTTAATCAGAATCTGAGACCATGTCCTCGTTGCCCAAGCTGGGGCATTGGAGGCGCCTTTCCAAAACAAACAAGTCAGCCTTGTAAATACGGGCCAGCCCACTCTGTTTTTCTTACCAGCTCATCCTCCCCAACAGTGTGAAGTCAATTAGACAATAAATATTTATCCTCCACCTTCTGTGTCCACAGGTGTGAGTCACTAATTGTCAATATGTATTCATTATCTGCCTACAGGCACAAACCAAGCCAATCGGCCAAACAGGCCCTTACGAAGCATCCTTACCTGGGTCTAGAATAGAACAAGGAGGGCAATAAGAACCAACAGGACTAGAAGAGAGGGACTGTGGCTGGCCAGCAGCTAAGGGTGGCTGCACCGGAAAAACAGTGTTATAGAAGCCACAAGAGGATATTTCACAGAACTAGAAAGTTTGGGAATCCAGCTTTGTTACTACTGAGTAAAATGGTGAATCACTTTACCAAGAAAGGTTGGGTCCCCTTATCTATCAGAAGGAGGAAGATGAGGTGGCTGAAACCGGTGGGGAACCAACAGATCACAAGGTTCAAAGAGGTTCTGAATGCCTTAGCAACCTTGCTGGAGGCACACGCGGCTCTCGGAGGCTCCTCAAGACCTTAGCGGCTCAGGGAAGGGGAGGGACACACATCCTCTGCCCCCTACCCTGCAGCTGACCACAGTCCCACCCTGAAGGGGGCGCTGCCTGCCCCAGAGAGGAGCCCTGTCGGCCCACCACCTCCAAAGATGGCGGAGGAAGAGCCTGCATTTCCTTCTAGAACAATCCTGAGACATGCGAAATCAAACAGGACAGGGCCAGAGAACAAGGGTGAGGAGGGGTGGCTACCGCCCTTTGTCCTTCCGTCCCTGGTGGTGGCTCGTGTTTCCCAAATCTGAACACGGACTCACTGGGGCCCCAGCTTTCCCGGGTAAGCTCTGCAAGCTTCTGCTGGCCCTTCCCTGGTTTCTAGTACTGCGAGTGACCCCCCCCCCCCCCCCCGTCCTCGCTTCCAGTCCGAGAGTCGGTTCTTCTGTACTGCATTACGGCACATAGTCCTGCACTCTCTGTTCAATCAAAGCTCGATAAACAGGAGTCTCTCCCGGGTTCTGCCTGGCCCTCTGAGTATCTTGAATTTACTGCCGCTTTTCCGCACGCTAGGGACAGACTCTCCATCTGAGCCGTGTCCTTCCCCGACCGTCATTTTTAAGCCAAGATTTTTTTTTTTCCTCTGTTCTTGTTCAATCTTTTAAGATCGGTCTTGGCCGTATAGACCACGTTTCCCTGTGAGCTCACAGCAGCTCGCAGCAGCCTCCTAGAAGGACAGAGACTGGGCCCCAGTCTTCTCTGCACCCTACTGTCTGCCCCACCTCAGCCACGTCTCTTACTTCCACCTCCATCTCCCTGGCCACCGCAGGAAACTGATGTACAAATGCAAAGGGAGCTGTGAAGGAGATGATCTTGAAAGCAATGTAACGCGGAACATGATAATAACATAACAGTTCCTTAAAGAAAGACTGAAAGAATAAAGTTTTTTTTAAATCTCTGAAACAATGTTTACTTTGCTTTTCTTTATTTCTTTTAAAAGAATGACTGAACTTTCAAGAAAAAAAAAAAAACAAACGTAACAGATATCTGGGCCCCAGGCATAGGCCTATAATCCCAGCTGCTCAGGAGGCTGCGGCAAGAGGATTGAGAGTTCAAATCTAGCCTGAGAAACTCAGCAAGACCCCCTCTTCATTAAAAATGAAAAAGTCTGTAAGGGTGTGGGAGAGGAAGCTTGGTGGCAGAGCACTTGCCTGGCATGCATGACGTCCTGGGTTCAATCCCCAGGACGGCTTACATGTATACACACATGCATATGTGCGACCTGAGCAAAGATAAGCTTCTTCATGCATCCTAGCAAAACCCTGCTGAAAATCCTAGATGCTCACAGCAACTGCTCTTGAAGCCTGGCAGAATCCAGCTATGTGTTCTGCTCAGCGTCTTTCCCTAGAACTTTTCTTCTGTGCCAGGCTCTGAAAATTTTCTCTAACTTTATATCCATCTTTGGGGATGGGGACTTCATCCTCACTGGACTATAAGCTTCTCGGGCACAGAGAGTCTTATTGCTCTGTGAACATCCCAACACTTGGAATGACCCCTGACCTTGACCCTAGACAGACCTCAGTCAGTAGGCAGGGACAGGCGGAAGGCCAGGGAGGAGCACCAACTACTGTCTGCAAGGTTCTGAGCTTCCAGTCCCAGCCCCACCCCTTCTGGGTACAGGCACTGGGTCCTCAGTCTTCCAACCTGTGAAATGGGTACAAGGGTCCCAGCCAGCGACCCAGAGTTGTCATGATGCATGGTCAGGTGTTTTCCACAGCATCTGCAGAGCCACAGCTCAAAGCCAGAGCCACACCATCATGAATCTCGTTGAGTAGAGGATGAAAAGAAAGAAGGGTGTGTGTGTGCTCCAGTAACTTACTGTCAGTGTGTCCACACTTCTGAAGACCAAACCAACACTTAGACTTTTCACATCTTCTAAATAAAGCCACCAACTCCTCTTAGCTGCCATCAGCTGTCTTGGTTTTTTATTTCCCACAAGGCCACAGTCGCCACAAGCAAACTGAAGCAGAGATCAAAACCTCCCTGGGTGCAGTGTCTGTCCTCGTGTGTCCCATGGATTCCTGCAGGCCACCTGCCCGGGGGGACACTCATGTGTGGCCCTTTCCCCCAGAAAGACCCAGCCCTGCGGCCTGACTTACAGCACTCGATGGGGTTGGACGCCGCCTGCAGGGAGATGATGCGCCCGCTGGGCTCCGGGACGTGCACGCGGAACACCAGGCGCACGCGAGTGTTCTTCCTGCCAATGTCGGTCTCGCCCTTCCGCAGCTCGATGTCGGCGTTTCGGAGCTTCAGGATGCCCGCACAGTCGATGCTGCACAGGGGAAAACCCAGCTTATAAGAACCGTCTCACTGAGCAGAAGAGGCCACCCACAAGCCCGCCAAAGGTGGCCAACTGTCATCTCCGCCAGCCACAGTGGGAAACTGCAATATCTCCCTGGGTATTACGACCAGAAGGGTATACCAAGATGTGGAAGGAAGAAAGGAAGGAAGATAGGAAGGAAGGAAGGAAGGAAGGAAGGAAGGAAGGAAGGAAGGAAGGAAGGAAGGAAGGAGAAAAAGAAAACGAAAACAGAGAAATTTTTTACGGAGTACTTAGATAATCTCCTGAGTGGAGATTGTCTCTCTAGGGAAAATTTTCACATCAATGTTTCTATTCTCAAAAGCACCAGAAAAACTCAACCAGGCAGCTGGGAGAACCGGCCAGGTCTATTCCACAAATGTCAGAGTATCTCAGCCTCTTGAATTTAATAAACAGGAAAGCTCCCTTGCTCTTTGGAAACACCCACCGAGGTCTGTAAAAAGCCAAGGGTATGATCAACCATTTCTCAAGGACTCGGGGCTATGGCATGAGACAGAGAAGAGAGAGGGCAAATGTAGACCCTGTTAGCGATCGGGACAGCACAGCCAGGGCCCTAAAGTTCTTGTATCCTCCCTCCCACGGCCTTTCTATAAGCCTGAGTTTGTTTCCTTCTAAAAGGTTCTTTGGTGCCGACACGCGTGTGTGACATGTGGCCAGCTTTAGCTCCAGGTACAAATGCTACATGGGTGACCATCTGTGTTGTCACTCAGAATTTTCTTTAAGTCCCATGGATCTTTTCACTTTATTTCTTGAGACTGGGTCTCAGGTATCCCAGGAAGGCCTGGGACTCCATATGTAGCTAAAGAGAGTTTGAACTCCAGATCTTCCTGCCTCCATCCATAACTCCCAAGTGCTAGGATTACAGGTATGTGCCACCATGGCAGGCTTTCATATACTACTCCCTGAACAGAAAAATCAGATGGGTCGCTCCAAGATGGGGCAGTGCCAGCACCGGCTGCTGTGGCTCCCACATAGAGATCCCCTCAACCCTGTCATTCAGGTCCTGCTCGCTTTCCCAAGAAGCCCCAGATCCTGCGCAGCCTTACGTGGCCCTCATGTTGTTCTTTGGCTCCAAGGGGATCTCCAGAACTTTGGTATTGCCCACAATCTTCTCATAGCTGGTGGTGGTAACGGTTTTCCCCGTGATCCTGTGTACTTGGTAGAAGGCATGCGGCTTAAGGATCCTCTCATCCGCAGTCCCAATGAAGATCTGAAGGCCCAGGGGCTTGTTCTCCATGTAACCGTGGAGCTGAGGGAGGAGACAAAGTCTTCAATAAGCAGGGTTTGACTGCTTTAGTCTGACCACCAGAGGAGATCGGAGTAGCTTGTGGGCAGAGACGGAGTGTAGGGTTGCCACATGGCCTGGGCGGATGCATGACCAGAAGCAGTCTTGCTGTCCAACCAGAACAGACTGTTCAAATAAGTGACAGGGATCTCTTCTAAAATGGATGCTAAGGGGCCAGGGAGAGGGCTCAGCGGTTAAGGGTATCAAATGCTCTTGCAGAGGACTCAGGTCCGATTCCCAGCACCACACAGAGGCTCACAACTATCTGTAACTCCAGTTCCAGGGGATCCCACACCCTCTCCTAGCGTACACAGGCACCAGGTACATATGTGGCACACAGACATACACCCAGGCAAGATCTCGCACACATGAAATAAAAGTACACACACATATTGGACTTTCAAGCAGCTGCAAGAAACAATATAGATCAGAACTACATTTGTGGAAAAACTGTACTTAACCACTGGCAAAGGGTCCCGGAAGTGAGGGCAGAAAACAACCTGAAGCCCCTCCCCCCAGCCACCTTCATGATCCTTTACCAAGTAACAGCAGCTATGGGGGAGAGACTCATGAGGTCACATCCCTCTTTGAGTATCGGCAGGAAGTTAATGGTAGTTGTGCACAGAGAGACATTTCTTCAGTGGTACAGCTGCTTGCAAGGTGCCCATGCTCCATGTAAACAGCACTGAGAAAGCCAACTGGGTCACCAAAACAAATAAATAAATGAGGAGACATGAAAGCCGGAGAGGGACTAAATGGAAAGAAGAGTGGGAGGAAGTAACGAGGGTGGACACGAAAAAAATACACTGTATAGGTATGAAGAGGCCATAATGAAACTAATTAGTGCATGTAACACACGAGAATAAAAATAAAGTATTAAAGAAGAACAGAACAACATGAAAACAAGCATGGCGAAAAGCACGACTCCAGCATTTATCGGTAAAGAGAGAGAAGCCAGGTGGTGGTGGCTCACGCCTTTGATCCCAGCACTCGGGAGGCAGAGGCAAGTGGATCTCTGAGTTCGAAGCCAGCTTGATCTATAGAATTTCAGGACAGCCAGGGCTACATAGAGAAACCCTGTCCCAAAGAGGAAGGTAAGGGAGGAGGAAGGGGGAGGGTAGAAATGACCTGAAGACCACGAACACAGCCCTTGTCATCAGAGGCCATCAAGGTCCCCGAGAAGGTCTACAGACAGAACTCACTTTTCACATGATACTGTCCCAATTGGCACAGATTGATTTTATACTTTCAAAAAAGAAAGAGCAAGAAACCAGAGCAGCCGATCAAGTCAAAAATCACCCAAGGACCCGAAGAACATCCTTGTCATGCTAGGCAGACAAAAGGTCAGCCCGTGGAATATCTAAAGACTCTTGAAGGATGTCCACACCTCCACCAGCCGCCCCCAACTTAGTGTCACTGTCATTAGGAGCTTTGGAGCTGCAGCCAATAAACATACACACAAATGTGACAATAGACACGCTGTGAGCCAGTCATACCCGGGTCAATATACAGCCCTGAGAATCCTCATGCATGCAGGAGACACACCCAGGGAAGGCTGTGAACAAACAGAGCATCCTCTTGACTGGTGTAGGCCCTAGTGCCCCTGCTAGAAGCCACACAGAGACAGGCTGGGCACAGGAGCCCGGCTGAAGGATGGCCTGCCTGCCAGGCTGACACCCACAGCACTGACGGGAGGGGCAGCCTCTAGGAAAGGTGAAATGCAAGGCAAAGCACAGATCAAACAGAAGGAAGGCCGCACTGCAAGAAAACTGTTCCTTGTTGTGAGGGCTTTGCGTGGGGATCAAGATAAGCGTGTTTCCTCATTGGCTTCCCTGGTTCATGAGAGGTGGTAAACACGGCCCACGGTGCCAGAAGAAAGGCTGGCGGGCTGGCAGTGTGTGTTAGTGCCAGGCTGCTTCCTCTTCCCGTGACAAGAGCAGAACTACCCAGCGAAGGACAGATGGGCAACATCTGGGCAACATGTGCTAATCAAGCCCAGCCACTCCGTCCCCACCCTTGTTGGCACTCCAAACCAAGCCGCCATAGCGCTGCCTCTCATTTGAGTGTCTGTCAATGCACCGCTCGCCTCTCCTAGTCTTTCGGAGAGTAGTTGAGTAGTTGAGTAATCTTTTAAAAATGCAAATCAGATCCGGGCACTCCCCAGCTTACAACCCTCTGAGGACTTCCTGTGGCCTCAGACTAAAGTCCCAACTTAGCTGCCGCCTGAATTTCTCCAAACCCAACCTCAGCCCAGCCCTGCCTTCTCCCTCCACCCTGACAGGCTTTTGATTCCTCCTGCAGACTCAACACACCAAACTCATTTCTGACCTCAGGGCCTTTTGCATAAGCCATTGTCTCGGTCCAGATGCAGAGTTTCACTGTTTTTCTTTTCCAGAAAAAACAAAAAACAAACAAACAAACAACAACAACAAAAAAACCCCACAAGTTGACATATGCCCACGTTGACTGGGCACACTGTTCAGCCTTAGCAAGCCTTTGTTTCTTCACCTGCAAAGCATCTTCAGTAGTAATGTAGGAGGTGTGTGAGCCACTGAGTGTGCCATGTTTGGTGGGAGTCAGGTTTCACCATGAGCTGCAACTGAGGATGGCACCCAGCATTGACCTCTGACCGTCACACTCATGTAAACACTCATGATCCTCCCTTCCACATGTACAAAACGGGTATCACCCTCCCCTTTTCAGAAGCCATGAATGCCTCTGGGATTGGAAAGAAGCCCTCGGGCTGATGGGGAGGCCTGTTGCAGTTGGCAGAGCAGGGCACTCCCTAGCTTCAAAGCCACACGCATGTCGCTGCAGCCCACTTCTTAAGAGCCGTGGGAGTCTAGAATAGTGGCTTGATGCTCCGATTAATGAGGGGTGTGCTCGCCTCCCACCTCCCACACCCTTTCTAAAGGTTCATTGGATGGCCTCCACCAAGTACCAGACCTCATACAGGTACCGTGAAATAATGATTTTTGGACTCAGCAGAGGACGGCACTGAGGGTCCAGCTATAGACTCCAACAGATGAGCCAGAAATAGGTGAAAGGGCAAACCCAAAACAAGCAGGGGCAGCCAAATATGGGATACTGACCCCCTGCTACCCAAGGGTAGCCCAACAGCCACAGGCATGGGGCCATGAAAGGAGGAATAGCTAGGTTTAAAAAAAAAAGTCTTCCTTGTATGAGAACAGAACCCCCTTCACTCACTGTGTCCAGGGCCCTCCTGTCTCCATGGTTCGCCTTGCAGGTCTGAGAAGGGCAATGTGTGGCCACTCAACCCCCTTCTCCCAACAGGGAGTGACAAGGGTCTCACAAAACCCAATCCATCTTCTCAGACCATGTTTCAAACTCCTTATTGTCCTCACCGCAGAGAGATTATCGTTCTACGGTTGTCATTCCCAATAAAGGAGAGGTCTCGTGGGTGGCCTGGGGCGGCAAGGCCACCTCTGACCCACGACTAGATGGAACTCTCCTGTGGCCGTGGTGGGAAGGAGGCTCCACTCCCGGGGACCAGCACTTCTACTGCCTGTGCCACCCCAGGGACTAACAGGTCTGGGATGGGGTGCGCTTATGCGCAGCACGCAAGGGCTTTACAGCATGGGTGATGCATAAGGTCATGCTGCAGACTAATGCGGCCCCGTCATACACTTTCCCATTAGCTGACAGGACCAGCAAGCTGCAGGCAAGGGCACGTGGGGTTATTAATCCAGCCGGCCCTTGCCTTGCTCACTCAGCTACTTCAAAATGGGATCAGAGGAGGGAGAGTTTTTGAAAACCATCCTTCACTTGTTCCCATAGCAGCTCCTGAACGAACCAGCCCAGCACAAGCCAAGGAAACTTAGCATCCCGCTGGATGAATGCATGTTCTTGCAGTAGCTGCTGGTGGAAGTGTGTGGGGGAAAGCAGTGACCCAGCCATAGATGAAAGCGAAGATGAGTCATGTGCCCACAGTCCTGGCGAGCTGAGGCCATGTGCATGTGTGTGAGGGAGGGGTGGGGGTCCTCCTTTTGCTCTGTGGTAAGATTGGGTTTCATATAATCCAGGCTGGCTATGCAGCAGAGGCTGGCTTTGAACTCCCGATCCTCCTGCCTTCACCTGCCAAGTGCTGGGAGGGCAGGCATGTACCACCACACCCAGCCTCTTGGCAACTTTAAAATGTACACTGTATTATCAATCACAGCTGCCATTCTGCTCCACGGATCTCTGAAGCACTTTCTCTTACATGGCCGACGATGTATGCCCTGCTCGGCCTTTCTCCTAGGTACACAGATCCACATGTTGGGGGTTGTGTTTTGCATATCACTTCATCCAATGATTCTTCGAGACCACTCTCTCATACTGGATCTTGTTTCCTGAGGTACCAAATGGCTGTGTAGAGAGAGTGCTTCCTAACAGGAAGGTCAGAAAAGATGAACGGAGTTTAAAAGGCAGATGCACCGAGCATACGGACACCACCAGGCCCTGCGCTCGTCCACATGGAGCCAGGGTACAGCTGACACCTGCCCCTCACCCTCGCTGCCCAGCATCAAGAGAGGACGGGGGCACACACTGCCAGCCTGAGGAGAGATTCAAGCTCAAGTTCAAAGTCCCCCATCAAGGGCCTTCTTATTGCTTTTGCGGTGCCATCGAGCTGAGAAGTCCCAGGCGGCGCTGGCGTGCGTCGAAGGACCACATCTGTGCTGGGAGCTGGATGACTCAGCCCTGCAGCGTGGGGTTGATTTTCAAACTGGCACCCAGCCAACGGAACTGTTTTGAATTTGCCTCAAATCAAATGTGAACAATGTTAAGTAGCATTTTTGTGTGTGTTGAATCTGGACTATTAGGAAGACGGTGCCGTCCTCAAAGCTTGCGCACTGGAGGGGAGGCCCCCGAGGCTGTTTTATTACAGGCCTGGGCCATGAGGCTCGTGGGCAGGAGATTTTTACCAACACAGACAGACCCCAGTTCAGAGCTTCATTTTGGATGTGGAAGTCAAAGCTCGTTATCTGCCACCCTAACCTCACTCCACCCTTAGTTCACATGCACACACTGGAGCAGGCAGGCAGACAGACAGACTGACACACACACACAGATACACAGACAGACAGACAGACAGACAGACAGACGGACACACACACTCACACACCAGGCACTCTCTGCCCTACCTCCCATCAAGCCCTGAATACTCAGTTAGTGAACACTACATTTCAATGGAGCTTCTTTTGCTTCATTCCCATTGGATTGCCTCAGAGTCCTGCCCATCTAAATTCCTAAATGCCAGTCAGGTCTGCCACCTGGTTCTCAGATCAAAGAAGCTGCTAGCTGCCTTCCTTCTGTCTCATCTATCCCATGGTGGTGGCTAGAACGACCTCCACTACCTTCGGCCAGAGCCTGCTACCCTTCCACTCGAATCTCTCAAGAACAGACATCTCACTCCCAACAAAAAACAGTGTTTGGCTGAGGAGACACACAATCCTGCTGAGCAAGCATGAGGACCTGAGTTTAATACCAAAAACTCACAGTTTTAAAAAGCCAGGTGCAGCATTAGAGAGTGCTTGTAACTCAGTGCTGGAGAGGTAGATGAGTAGATCCCTGGGGTGCTCTGGCCAGCACGTAACCAGCAAGCACCAGGCCAGTGAAAGAGCCTGTCTCAAACAGCAAGGCAGCTGACTCCTGAAGGCTATCATTCCATTTTGTCCTCATGTTTAAATGCTAACCCGACTACACAGCAACACATATGCATACATACATATGTACACACATATATACCACACACACACCATACATACATATAGACACATACATTCACACCATACACACACACACACACACACACACATGTATACACATCCGAGGATGGGGTAGAGGCAAAGTCTTCATGGTGATCCAAGGTTGTGTGAAGCCCCCTTCCCCACATTCTCTCTCCTTCTGCACAGCCACAGTGAGCTTGGAACAAGCGGGACAAACGCCCTCCCAGGACCTCCATGCTAACCTCTCTCTCTGCTGGGATGGCTGTCCCTGCAGGCCCAGGGCTGGCCCTCACTGCTCTCGACCCCACCCCGCATGGCACCACACCCTTGACATTCTCTACCCACACGCCTGGCGTCAACCTCACCCACCACCCACCTGCATCCATCACCGCCTCCCATGGCAGGGTGTGTTCATTTCACCTCCTTGCCTCTACCACTAGGACAATGTCCCCGGGGGTGGCAGCTTAGCTGTCCTCTCTCATCCTCCACAGCTTGCCCATGGTCTAGAACACCCCCTCGGAGCTCAGGTGTGGTCAGGGTAGCAGGCGGAGGCAGGTGGGGGCCTGTGGCTGCTGCCTCCCCAGCCCTTCCTTTTCTATATCTAGAAAACATAATAATAATAACTGGCCTGGCTACAGCGACTATTGTGTCCCACAATGCATCTCACTCAGCATGGGCAGGACCGGGCTGGTTGGACAGCTGGTACCTGCCCTGCCCTGTTCCCAGCAGGGGAGACAGCGTGTCCAGAGTACAATGAAAACAGGAACGGTGTCCACCCCTGATGGACAATGGGTGCCACAGACCATGGACATGCTGAGGCTGAATGGAGACCCCGGGAAAGGGGGGCCCCCAGGAAGGGGGTACATTTTCAGATGGGGCCGGGAATGTGGAAAAGAGAATGAGATCCTCTGCCTGGGCTCAAAAACAGCCCATGTCAGTTTTCCCTTCATATTCTAAATTAAGAGTCGAGTCATTCTACATCTCTCACACTGTCGGAAATTAGAAGCAGATTCCGGGGCACAGGGAGCATGGGTGGGGGCTGGCAGCCTGAGGCGGCAAGATTTGCTGCCAATCACCATGTCCACAAACAGCGGAGCCCCTGAGCAGGGTATGCGAGCCTCATGGGGCTCAGGCCAGAGGTGGCTCCCTTGCCCTGCTGTACACAGCTCCCAGGAGCCTGCGGATGCAGGGAATATCTCTACATATCCTTCCAGCCTCCTCTTGACCAGCTGTCCTCTGGGCCGAGGGGTGGCAAGCCTTCTGGGAGGCAATCTCTGGGCACCCTTGGGTTTGTGTTGTTTTGAAGTCAAACCTATCATTCCCCCACCTGCCTTCTGTGCTTCTCCTTGACTAGAGCCGGCAGTGTCCAGGAAGCGTTGACTTGTGGGTAGCCATCTGCATAAGTTTATTGCCAAGACCCTGGCTCCCACGGTGGTGAGATCAGAAAGCATTTTCATCTCCTGGTCTCAGTTTCCTCATCTGTGCGAAAGGGCTCAGGGTGGAGCTGGGGACACTCAACACCTGTGCCATTCTCCTCAAACTCCTACTCCAGCGATGGCTGGGAGGCTCTGGGCTATCAAATGTCATTGCCTCTGGTCTCCGTAAACTTGAAGACCATCATCCCTAAGTCCTAAAAGGCGATGCTCTTCAGGTATATTTGGAAGAAAATCTGAGACCTAGGTGCAGCCCACAGAAGCCTGTGGTGGCCCAGTCTTGGCTGCCACCCCGAGCTTCCGGCTCCCCGTGTCCTGGCCCAGACACCCGACCTCTTTGCTGCTCTTTAAACAGGTTGAGTTTCTCTTACCCTGGGGCCTTTGTACACATTCTTCCCACAGACTCCTGTGTTCTTCCTCTGGGCCTTCCCACGGCTGTCCCCACCTCTTCCTCCACCCTTCAGGATCCACCCAGATGGAGAGGTTCCTTGCTTTATTTCTGTTACTATGATAAAGTGCTCTAACCAATAGCAACACAGAGGAGGAAAGAGTTCATTGGCTTACACAGTCCAGCACTGAAGGAAGTTAAGGCAGGCACCTGAAGGTGAGTCCCCACCAGCTATTCCACACAGCATTACAGCTATCCAGCGAGTTCACTCACAGCCAAGGAGGCATGGAGGAAGACAGCCTGCTGACTCGCAGACCCGCTTCCGCTCAGCTAGCTTCCTTAAACAGGTCAGGACCACCCACCTAGGGAATGGTGCCACCGTCAGTGGGCTGGGTCCTCCTACGAAGATTAACAATCAAGACAAGCTCCAGCAGATACACCCACAGGCCAGTCTGATCTAGGCGATCCCTCAGTGGAGGCTTTCCTCTCAGATGACTGTAAACTGTGTAACGTCACCAGGGAAAGCTAAGCAGAGCACAGGGCCTTCTCTGAGGAGCCTGGCTAACGCAGGGGGTCTGGGCATCTCACGGTTTAGCCCCGTCCTGGCAGCAGCAACTTTTAATTATGCATTCGTTTACTTACTTAAAGCTTGCCCAACTCTACCCCAGCACTTTGGGGGGGCACCTGGCACCAGAAGATGTGCGCCAGGCAACTGCTGAATGACTGAGCAGATGGACCCTGTGTGGAGCGTGGTGGCTATTCTTGACTAATACAGGGAATGACTCATCTTCCCAAAGCCCTGAGAAGAGGCTTATTCACGTCTGGAAGAGTCCCCACGTTTGCAGACTCTTAACTAAATTCCCTGCTCCTCAGGCCGGTCTGCAGGAATGTGTCTCCCCGTGAAAGAGACATATCATACCAAGCCAATTACACCAGGAGTCAGGAGACGAGTCAAACTTGAGGCTGGAAAAATGAAGTTTACAACCTTGAGCCTGAGTTGAAAAGACAGCAACTTGGCAGCCCCATGGAGGTGATGAGGGAAAGGGGAGGCCAAGCCATGCCCGAAGCCCACATGGTCACCAAAAGGCCAGACAGGTGGGGGAGGCACACTTCAAACACGACCCTCTAGTGCTCTCTTGTGCAGGATCCTGGCCTGACATTGAAGGGACAAGGTGACAACTGTCTGCACAGGCTGCCTGGACTCTGACAAGCCTAGAAGAAGAGGAGACATCCCTGGAGGGTAAACTGAGGAATGAAGAGAGCTTTCAGGAACCCCATGAAAGCCAGGTGTCATGACCCATGCCCATAACCCCAGCACTCTGGAAAAACAAAGCAGGAGTTCAAAACCAACGTGGGCTACAAAGCAAAACCCTTTCTCTACCTCGTCCCCTTCAAAGAAACAAAGAGGACACCATGCAAGTGTCTGAGCATGCTCCCAGGAGAAGGGCTGAGTTCCTGCAGCGTAGCCCCTGACAACTCTGTACCCCCGAACCCATTGACACAGCCCCTCCTGACTCCACGTAAACGCTTCACCAAAGATGGGACATCTGGGCGAGTCATAAGAGCTGGCCTCTCGTCTCTCATTACAATGAAAGCTGGAAGATTCTTCCCAAGCTGCTGGAGTAGCAGAGGGCAGGACTTGTGAAATGTAAGCCAGAGCTGAGCCAGCTGGCACCCCACTACACTTAAGGTGAGATGCTCCATTCTTTGCCCCCTACCTCCACCAAATGGCCAGGCAGGTCTCTCTGGAGCTGGACCAATAATTCTGACTCATTTTTGCCACAGGAGGGAAATAGAGAAAAAGAAAAAAGAGAGAGAGAGAGAGGCAGACGTGATGTGTGACGTTCTGTGCTCTATTTTGGGATTTTAAGATCCAATTTCTTGGGTTGCAAAGGGTGGGTTTTTGGAGGGCCCTGCACAGGGCACAGCTCTCTGGAGCTGGCTAGACAGGCCGAGACGCTTGTGTCGCCGACCTGGCAAGGTGGGGCCACTGGAAGATCAACAGATCGCATCAGCCTGGAACAAGGAGCTAGTTCTTATAGGGCCCTGTGGCCTGGCGTTCATTCACCGGGGATGGAGGCTGGGGGCTGGCTGGTGTGAGTCACCACTCCACTGGAGGCAGCTCAGTTCATTCACTCCTTCATTCAGCAGAGACAGGCACCCAGAGGAAAGGACCGCTGCCCTGCGGGGCGATTCACTGGTGGCGGTCTGTTCTATGCGGAGATTCTTGCTCCTCAGCAGCCGGGAAGTCCAAGGCTGAGGGGCTGTCAAATCCCATATCTGACTGCTAAACCCCTGGCCCAAGGTGACAGGCATTGGCAAGGTGAGACAGGCAAAAGGCTTGCTTTCCCCAAGAACCCACTCCTAAGGGATCTGTGTGAGTGCGCGGACGGATTCCTTCACCCAAGTGTTACTTTCCAACGGTGCAGCATGGAGGATGCAGCGTTCAGCAAGGAGGAACACTGTGAAGCCATGGCAGCTGGAGACAGCGGATTATCCAAGCCCCACTCAGGGCCTGTGAGGACTTCTCGGCCTCATCGCTGGGACCAGTCACCCTCTCTTGTGGGGCACAGGTCCAAGTTTGGCAGCATTGTGCGCTTCCTGACACATTAGGGGCCAATGAGCCTTCCCCAGCTGTGATAAACAAAATATCTTGAGATGCTGTCAAATGGCCTTTGGGGTACAACATCCTCCTAGTGAGAGCAAATGTGTGGAGAAGACTGCTAGAGAGATAGCCCGTCACCGGGCAGAGCCCTTGTGCTATCCTGCCTGCCTTCTCCCTGACTCGGCCACCATTGCCCTGGCCACTGCCCTGGCCCTATGGAGCATCTCTCTTTCCATGCCTCTGTTCTCAAGAAAGTCTCCACAGCCTCCAGAGGAGCTTCTTAAAGTCAATGAGATCACGTGATTCCCTGCTTTAAACTGGCCAGTGGCTGTGTTGTGAATAGAGAACCAACTTGATTGCCAACTTGATGCTCTGTCCACCACTGTTCCTTTCCCATTCCCTCCCAAAGGCAGCCACATGCAGCTCACGATATTTCTAAAACATCTCTGCCCCCCTCCCCACCTTAGGGCCTTTGCACCCACAATGCCGAGGAAGATGCCTGCCTGGACCAACCCCAGTCTGATTTCTTGTGATCATTCAGTTCTTCCTAAATGCGCACATCCCTGAAAGGGTGTGGTCCCCCAGCCCAGCTCCACCCGCAAAGTACAGAGAGACGAGAACTCTTCTCTTTGTGGGTTTTATAGATGAGGGGGCCGAGGTGCAGCTCCGGTTCTTGCTTGACCAATGCACTCTCTTTAGGGAAAGCAGGGGTTGAGGGTGTACTCCTACACAGAGAAGACTCTCAAAGGTCCCAGAGCCGCCCATTCCTGGGATCTTCCCTAAGCCTGTCCTTCTGTGCACCTACCAAGGTCCTCTCTAGACCCTGAGCTGTGGAAAATCAGTACAACCTTAGTCTAAAAAAAAAGACATTGCCACCTGTACCTTTAAAACCATCTATTGGGCCAGCCGTCACCCGCTCCTGACAATCAGATTCTGTGCAACAGCAGCAGCCATGACCAAGCTACGGCTCTATACTGCTCGGCTTTCTTCACAGGTGAAGGTGGCTGTGTTACCACTCCAGCGAGGTCTCAGCAGACATGTGTGGATGACTTGTCACACGATTCCTGATGGGAGCTGACCAACCTGAGGAGTGGAGCCCTCTACACCACCTCCCTTCCATTGCTTGGACTGTGAGCGTTACAGCTTACAGCTGCAGCAGGTGATTTGGTCCCATGAGGTGACCATTGGCAGAAGAAGGGTCCTGACGATATCATAGTACTTGGGACTACCCAGCACTAGACTTGCTACGTCTTCTTGGGTGTCTAACCAGCTGTGGTTTGGGGTTTCTGGTCAAAGCAGCCAAACCTAAGCCCAGCTGAAAGACCCATCACCATGGCAACATGTCCTCCAGGCTGAGGGGGCTTCCACTCAAAGACACCCAAGGTGCACAGACAGAGCAGGTGCCTGAGTGCTGTCTCTGTACAGACCATGGATGCCAGCGCACACCTGTGCACATCTGCTCCACGAAGGGATTTTAGTTTCATTTTGATTCTGACTTTGAGAAAGGTCTCACACAGCCCAGGTTGGCCTCTGACTCACTATGTAGCCAAGGATGACTTTGAACTCCTGATCTTCTTGCCTCTAGCTCCCAAGTGCTATGATTATGGGCACATGGAGCACCATCCCTAGTTTCTGCCATGCTGAGTGAGGATTGGACCCAGAGCCTCAAGTATGCTAGGCCAGTTCTCTACCAACTGAGCCAGAAGCCCACAAAGGGCTTCTTTAAACTGCTCCCCCTGTAAAGCCAGACTGAGAGTCCCCCAGAAGGACGCTGCCATAAAAAGCATCATAGGCTCCAGAGATGGAATTGACCCCCATCTCCTTACCACCTTCCTCACTGGAACTTCTCTCGGAGGGATGGGTGGTGGGGAGAAGGTGGCTGTTTGACCCTCGCAGAGGTGACGGTGGTGCTCACCGGGAATAAAATCCCTGCTTACTTTCTGTCTGGTTTCCGAATTGCTTTTTCCTGGTGCTGTGGTGCCAAGCCTGGCAGCTTTGTGATGATTTAAAATTCAAGGCAACTAATGTTTGCTGAGCAGCGTCTCGCCACCAAAAGAGCCGTGCTGGGGGAAAATGTGTACAGCGGTGGGGTGGGGTCTGTAATTAACCGTAATAACAGCAGCAGCTAGTCACATACTGAGGGCCTGGAAGGGCTGCCTTCTGTCAACTCACTAGGTCCCCAGAGAAACCCCAAAGAGGGACATTGTTAATTTACATGAGAAGAGAGAGAAGCACAGAGAGCAGAGGCAATTTGCTCAAGATCACACAACTGGGAAGACAACAACCAGGCTTTGGACCAGACAGGTTTAGCTCCACAGCCCGTTTAGTAACTGTTGCCTTGACAGCAGGGTCAAAGTTCACCCAGTTCACCCACAAATACCCAGGACCTCAATCCCCAGATGTCAGTCAGTCTCTAGCCATGATTGTGGTCTTTAACTGGAGCAGTGATTATTTAATCTTTAACATTTATTTCCTATCTTTAGGTGTAGAGATTATTGCAAAAGAAACCTCCTGCCACTCCTGGGAACAGGGTGACCAGTCACAGATCAAAGACGTTCACAAAACAGAGGTGCCAGGGCCAGGGAGATGGCTAACAGGTAAAGGGGTTTGCAGCCAAGACTGAAGACCTGAGTTCAACACGCAGAATCCGCATGGTAGAAGGAGAGAACCACCTCCTATAAGCTGACCTCTGACCTCCACACGAGGCATGTGTGCACTCCCACAGACACGCATACATATGCATAAAAAAAGTGAACAAGTATCATACTTTTTTATAGCAATGATAAAAGTATCATTGATTATGAATGGGTGAAAATGTTGACTGACACATTAGTTAGCGTCACCTCTACCCAGTTTGTAGAACACCAGGTTGGGTATCCATCTGGGAAGGTGCTGCACTTGAGTTTATCTGGGGCTGTGGAGCTGCACACAGTAGGGGCCGCACATAGTGGGAGCTACACGCAGCGGGGAGCTACTGTCCTAGAGGCCAGTGGCTCATCCCCAAGAGAGTTAGGAAACCTGCCCAGCTTGCACTGGGGTGCTCAGCAAACCTGCACGGAATGGCTAGACGGCTCTGCCACTGAGCTGTGACTGCAAGATGAGGGATGGGTGGCCCATCATGGACTGGGAGGAAGGGTAGAGAGGGGCTAGGAGAGAAACCCGCCTGACAGAACAGTTAGTGCACGTTTCGGAAGTTGGTGGTGGCACTCTTCCCAGGCTGCCTGTCTCTCTGGGGTCTCTCCCGCTGCAGGGTGTGTCCATGAGGTGGACACTGGGGGTTAGAGCCGGGAAAAGGCTGAGATGGAGAGGAGCCTGCCCACTCTCACAGGGCTTGTCTCCAACTACGAGTCACTCCCCTGCCTGTGGAGCAGAAAGCGGGACATGACTGCCACTCTTGCCTCCGATTACACCATTCCTCGGTGGAAGGAGATTGACTCTGCAGTACAGAGATGGTCAAGCACAGAAGGGGGGCCAGAAATGTAACCAGCCAGTGCATGCACAGCTACCTCACGGAGATATGGGAGGGACCTACTACAGCCTGATCCTTTCCCCTTCAGTCAGGTGAGCATCGCTGGGTCTTGTAAGGCCCAGCTCACTGCCATGCTCTGCCCATCTAAGAGTCAGGTGGGAGAAGACCACAGCACAGCACTTGACAGAGAAAAAGGGAGGGGCAGGCAGGCAGAGGGGAGGCAAACAGGCCAGACACAGTAGCTCACATATGCAATCCCAGTACTGGCGAGGAAGAGCTGAGACAGGAGGATTGCTCTAAGCTCAAGGACAGCCTGAGCTGTCCTATATAGCACAAGACCCCGTCTGCAAAGAACAGAAAAGGCGGCTAATGTTTACCAAGTCACCTGGGCCAGTGCTCCTTGGAGTCCTCACCCCCAGGAGCTCCAGCCTGGCTCTAACCGCCCTCCCTCACCCCCCTGCGCAGACACAGGCCTGTGGCTTGGTCCTCAGCCCTGAGCCTGGGACGTCTCTGCACAATGAGAGGGTGCCATGTGCGTGAGTGAGCCCTGGCATGTGGCAAGCCCCGGAGACACGGTCATCCATCACCCTTCTCGATGAAAAGCGGGAAAACAATCAACAGAACCAGCCTGGCCCCTGTTAACAAGAACCAAACACAAAGTGCAGTCCAGGGCCTTCCTCTCCCCACATTTCCCTTTTCCCTTTTCCGGCCTGGAACCAGCCACAGGCCAAGATAAGGGGCCGCAGTAGCAGAGGGTTTCAAAGGCACCCAGAGCCCAAGGGCCAGGCCAGGCGCTTGTCCGATTGCTCGGAAGAGCTTTAAACTCACTAACACGCAACCCAGGGAGGAAGTGCCTGGCCAGAGGGCGATCCGCTTCCTTAGGAGGCTTGCTTTCAACTGGCTCCAAGCGGCATCCGCACTGTCAGCCGCCTGTCAAGGCCAGGGAGTGCCTTTCATGTCCCCTACATCCCCATTCTCTACGGTGCCTCCTGAGCACGGCATCTTAGTGTCCTGGGATTCTGGTCACATGGGGGGGGGGGGCTGTAGATTGCTGGGCCTCTGGTAAACCACACAATTTCTGGAAAGTCACTGAATTCGTCGGGCCCCAGCTTTGTCACCTTGAAACCAGAGGAAAGCCTAGTGGGAGTGGAGCCCATCCTACGTGCAAATCCTAACTGCAAAACACGGGCACAGGCTGCAGGCCTGGGCAATCACACAGATGCTTGGGCTGTGTGTCACACAAGTCAGAGGAGGAGACGCTTGCTGTTTTCTTTGCAGGGCAGCCGAGATCCATGCACCTGTGTAGACTTGGCTTGTGGAACTAATGCCAGCATACAATAGGCGCTCACTGAGTGTCCTCCTTCATCCTCTGGGTTACCACTCTTATTCCTCATGGCCCAGTATGAGTTTAGAACGAGAGCTGGCAGCATCAGCAATGCCAGAGATGTGAAACTGGCAATGATTCAGAGAAATGGCTTTCTCTTTGCAGCTGGGGACCTCAGAGTGTCTTTTGGGGGGAGTGGAGGGTGGAGGTGTGGTATTTCTCATGTTGTCTCCAGGTAGAAGACTCCTCGTCACCCCAGGAGCTCTCCATCTGTGAGCATCCCCCCCTGCCAGAGCAGTGGTCACCAAGCCCAATGCCACCATCAACCAGAAGGCTGTCCAGGCTGCTTCTGCAGAGGATGGAGTGTCAGGGGACAGGATGCTGCTGCTCATGCACTATTCTGACAGAGGCCCCCAAGCCCCCAGCTGGGAATCTCCTCACTGTACTGGAGGTTAGAAGGTTATTGCGGAGTGGACCCAGGACATGGTGCCTCTTGCTGCTGATGCTGTTGGGCCTGAGGTTCGTTAATGCTCCAAGGACTCAGTTATCCTCATTCCCAGGAGTGTCATCAATTTAACCCCCCCCCTCTAAACCATCAGCATCCCTCAGCGCACCCACCAGCCCTGGCATTTTG
The DNA here is from genome assembly GCF_907164565.1 of Psammomys obesus. Lineage (NCBI taxonomy): Eukaryota > Metazoa > Chordata > Mammalia > Rodentia > Muridae > Psammomys > Psammomys obesus. Next base: position 9,581,894 of record NW_026596234.1, on the reverse strand, counting down.
ACATAGAAGAAGCCCGAGGCCGTTGGTCCCTTCACCCCCAGGATGAGCTCTATGCTATACACCTCATTTCTACCGTAGCTCAGAGAGGCTGAGGGGGCTGCCCAAGGCACCCAGCACGTAGGAGGCAAGTCCAGCTGTTGCAGCCACAGCTCCTTCTGCAGGCTCAGTTTGAACATTTTCTTTTCCCTAGCGGTGGAAATCAATCCCTAGGAGCCATCTCTGCCATTAACTTTTTCTCTAACTACCCATGTGACCTCACTCCGCCCCCCCCCGCCCCGCCCGCATCTCTGCCTCAAGCAGTCTGCGAGCTCCCTGTGCACAGCTGACCCTAGATAAGTGCTCGTCTGACTAAATGAACGCTGCTGCCCAATGTGGCCAGAGATAAGACCACAGAGCAGAGGGAGGGCAGCACCACTGTCCTCTGCAGCCTGGCCAGAGTTCCAGACAGGACGAAAAGTCTCCCACTGAGAAACATCACTGCAGCCCAGCTCTGGCACGGAATGGGAGCTACCCAAGCCAGGCTCCAAAGCCGGTCCCCAGAAAGTCATACCAGCTTCCTCCCTGGCTGCTGCACTTCCCAAGGCATGGCATTCTACAAACAACTTCCACACCTAGGGTCCAAGGTTGTGTACTCAGGCCAATCCTGCCCGCACCAAGAAAACTGACAAACTGGCCAAAAAATAGTTCCGAATAGAAAAGGCAACAGGGCATGAGGTTGCAGCCACAATGGCGCACACACATGGAGAGATGCTTTGGAACAACTCGGGATTTTCTTTCCTTTGTTTTTTTTTTTTTTTTTAATATATTATTACCATGTAGCCCAGGCTAGCCTGAAAAATCACAGCAATCCTCCTCCCACATCCTGGATCAGAGTTGAACACCCCATGCCAACACAATACAAGGTTCTAATTTTCCCTCCCCAAGATTCCTACTGCAAATCCCCGACCTAGCCCTCATCCTTCTTCTTGGTCCCTGCTCAGCAGCTCACAACCATGGCCCCTAGGGACAGTCGCTGTGTCCCAGCTTCAACTCACTCTGCCCTGTGCTTACAGAGGAAAAGAGGGGAGTGGGGAGGAAGGGGTACCTCAGAACAGGAAGGGGAAATGAGATGGGGCAGCCTGTGCACTTGGCACAATGAACAAGCCTGCTCCCTTGTTCAGAACCAGTCCTGGGACCCCAACCCGAACCCAGCCCTAAAAGCAGCAGTTCAAAGTTAAAGTTAGCCACACGCAACATCGAAGCCCCAAGGGGAACTCAGAGCTCAAAGACAATGCTCTCTTTGACTACGAACCGCAAGGGAACACCCACAGCATACTTGTCGATTAAAAAAGGAAAGTGAAAAAGAAGGTTTTCTTCCGTCTTCTCCATCTTATAAAACTAACTTGTGCTTACTCCATGAAGTCACAACTTCTGTTAGCCTCAGGCCAGCCCAAGGCACACCAGCCACGGAGATGCGGGCCCTCAAAAGCCTGGCTATGGCCTGGTGAACTGAAGTGCTCCTTGTGAATCATCGCTGCTTCCTTCCTCTGCTTCCTTCAACACAGGAAAGCCACCGAGGGGCAGGCTCCCTCACATGCCTATCGCCCCATGCCCAGGGCATGGTGCATCTGAGAGGCTGAGGCAAGTGGGACTTCCCACGGTCCCAAGAAAACAATGGGGACCCACACTTTGCCTGTGGCTCACACAGCCGATTAAATGCCTGCTGTGTGAAAAGTGGGGGAACGACGGGTGCATGGGAGCAGGATGGAGGCGTAGAAAGAAGGACTAGACTGTAAGTAATACACAAGCAAGGATGCAGAGGGCGGTGGTGGGGGAGGGTAGCTGCTGGAACAGGGAGCCACTGCAGGGTGCAGAGAAGGAACAAGACATGTCTCCATCTCCACATCCAATGCCTGCTGGTTGGGCGGTGAGGCAGAGCTGCACAGCAGCTGAGCAGAGGCTCCGGGACAGGGTCCCTCCCTCATCTACACGCACTACACTGCTTTGTGCCTCTGGAGTAATTACACAACACAGTCACTGCTAGGCTATCTCCGCCTCTGCACCTAGTGAGAGACCTTTTTCCATGTGTCCAGGAGGCACCTGCCAGATCAGTCTTAACGGTTCACTGAAGAGTTCCTTGGGCCGCTGAGAACTTTGCCCTTCCCACTGTCTTCTAAAAAAAAAAAAGTCTCTGAAATATCACAGCAAAACTCACATGGAAACCAAAACTCCTCCTTCGTCAGCCCCAGCAGGTTCCTACCTCTATTCTCATGTCCAAGATGGAAACCAAGCAGTGCCCTCAACCTTGGCATTGGCTCCTTCCTTTTCTACAGTACTTCCCTTCAAGATGAGGGCACCAATTACTCCCTCCCCACACTCCAATTCTACTTAAATGTCACCTCTGCAGGAAGCTGCCAAGTGGCATCCTCACAAGTCCCCAGTCACCCCTCCCCAACCTTTGTCTTTTCTTTTTGTCCTTCCCCACCCCCACCCCCAGACTGTAGACTGCACCTCTTCCATCAGAAGGGAAGGCCTGTTCAATCCATCATCTCTATCTCTTTGTTCTGCAGAGGGACAAGATCAGACACCCTTCAGGCTCTGCAGGTCACACTGTCTCTGTCACCGGGACTCACCTCTGCCATAACAATACCAAAGCCACAAATACATATTATTCAGATGAGGAGACATCACTGTGTGCCAATACAACTTTAGTTGGAAAGGCAAGTGTGTGTGTGTGGGGGGGGTCATACTTGGCTACATGATCTGAAGACCTCTCCCCCAGAAGGACACATCTCAGGCTCTGACCTGTACATGAGTGTGTGCGGCCATGAGCTCGTTCTCGGCAGCCCACACCTCCACCACGTTCTCAGGGCATGCCCGAGCCCCACCAACTGTGGACACAAGAAGCATCTAGCTCAGGGCTGGGGACATGCCTGGGACCTAATCAATACTCACTAACTAGCAGAAGCTGCCAAGGAAACAGTTCTTGCCGTGCACAGGAGTTGCTATCCTGCACCCACACACTACCCTCTGACAGACCTGCAACCCTGTGCCATTTTCTGACGGACAAAGGAGAGGTGCGGATGTGCAGTAGAGTAGGTACATAAAGGTAGCTTCGTTGGTGTGGCTCAGCTTGGGAAAAGGCAGAGGTGAGGCTTCCTGAACAGGTTCCCAATGTGGCTTTCACCGCTTTACCATGACTAGCAGATGGAAACAGGGGATTCCAGCAGAGGCCCAGGAGGATGAGGAATGTGAAACCTCTCTAGGCTTTCCGCTGAATCCTTTAGACACCACCATGCTTCCTCTAATGAAGATGGTGAAGACAATGAATGTTCTAGCCGATGGAGTCAAGGCCTTTGGCAGAGGAGGCAGCCACTCAGGTTGCAGAGGGGTTGGGAGAAGCACCATCCTCAAGACTTGGATTCTTACCGTGGCCACACTGTTCCTCTCCTAAAGGAACTGGAGTGGCCTATGCTCAGTCCTATGTGAAGCTAGGCTCGTTCTCTCCCAGCCACCGACACCCAGGAGCCTGAATTGCCCTGAGGTTCAGCATTGCCCCACTGTTCTGGTTGGTTTTGCCAACTTGATGCAAACCTAGACACACTTAGGAAGAGGGACTCTTGAGAAAATGCCTCCATCAGATTAGTCTCTGGGCATTTTTGTCTCTGGACATTTTAATTCATGATTGATGTGGGAGGGCCCAGCTCACTGCATGTGATGTCATCATGGTGCAGGTGGTCCTGAGTTATGTAAGGGAGCAAACTGAACAAGCCAGGGGGAGCAAGCCAGGAAGCATCCCTCCACGACCTCTGCATCAGCTCCAAATTCCCGCCCTGAGTTCCTTCATTAATGGACCATAATCTGTGAAACAACACTCCAAGCTGTTTTTAGCTGGTGTTTTAGCACAGAAAACTTAAGACACCTGTTTGCACTTGGGCAGCCTCTGGCCAGGGCATCAATACAAGCAGAGAAGGAAGCAGAATAGGGAGACAGCAGCCTCCATCCAGCCTACAGCCCAACAACCTGGCAAGGACAAAGTGTACTTGGAGTGGACCACTTTCTTTACTGAACTTTGCAAAGACCGAAGCCCTCGGAGACACGTGGAAGATCTACCCGAAGGCTTTACAGATTTCTATTTTCTTCTCTGTGGCCCAAGAAGTTAGGCTGCCAGGCTTCCGAGCTAGACCACTCAGGGCTCAGCCTGTGGCTCACCCACTTCCTGTGTGCCCCTAGGCATGTTATCTAACCTCTGTGTGCCGAGTCCTGCCTAGAAACACCAAGAGACTTTTACCGGTCTTCACAGGGAAAGGTCCCTGAGCAATGACCAGCTTTACTAGTCAAATGACATCTCCTCCCCACAGTGCCATCAAATATCCCAAGAAAGCTGGGGCAAAGCAGAGATCCAGGAGCTAAGCCCGGGAGGGCATGCGCAAACACGGGCCATCTGAAAAAGAGATGTCAGCAGCCCCCACCGGTGAGGATGAGTACCTTGCAATCCTTCCTGTTTTCCTGAGTACAACAAGAAAAAAAAAAAGGAGTGGGGACAGAGCCCAGTGACATTATACCTGCTAAACACACCGGAGGCCCCAGCTCTACACCGAAAAAGCAGCGGGGGCAAGGAACATGTGCATATACACACACACGTGTGTGTGGTTATACAGAGAACGTTCGTGCGTGTGCACGTGTCAACAACTGCAGAGGACTCACGATTTACTATACCTGTAAACCATAGGTTTCCAGGTATGTGCAGGCATATGCGTGGTTACATACGAAACATACCATCTCTGAGCGTGTTTGCGACCGTGTGTGCATGCTCACAATCCCTTCTCATTCTGCACGCTTTGCTTGGGGCCCGCCTAGAGCCAACCTGCCCAAGTTTCGATTCTAAATTCAGGTCCCCAAGTTGAGGAGGCACGCCCCCTGACCTCCTGTGGTCGGGTTCGAGGCCTGAGAGGGTGAAAACACCATTTGAAAGCAAGTGTACCACAGAAGGGCCACAGGGCACAACCTCAGCCTAGGACTGGCGCTGGCCTCACATCTGTGTCTCACATGTGTCCTAGCGTAGGGCCGGGAGAGAACTCTAAACCGCCTTGTGGGAGCCAGCACTGGTAGCTTCATCCTCACAGGATGCCACAGAGGGAAACTGAGGAACACAGCAAGATATCTCCATGCTCCTGTAGTGGACCCATGTTAACTCATTTAATCTCTGCAGGGACCCTGTAAGGACAGTGTTAGTGTCACCCCACGAGTGTCAAAAGAGAGAGCACAGACTCCTATGAGCTCACACATCCTCACACACCTGCAAACAGAACCGATGACAGCTACTGGGCGTGGACAGGGTGCTTGCCAGCGAGGGCGAGGCCCTGGCTCATCATGCTATTCCAGATAAGCCGCTCCATGGGGAAGTCCCTCCAAGCTCTGCTGATTTCCTCAGTAACAGAGAAGAGATAGCAATCCTGCCCGAGCCGATGCACAGACGTAAGCCTGCTAGGGTCCACCAGGGCTCAAACGAAGCATCTTTGACATCTGTGACTGTCCCGGGATCCCTAAGAAGCCATCACTCCCACCGACCCACCCAAACTCACTGTCCAGTTAATAAGAGTTGTTGACAGAGCTGGCGCCACCCAAGTCAGCCTGGAGCCTCACTCATGGTACCAGTAGAAGCTGCTGCCTATTCAGCCCAGGCCTCAGCCCCACACCCACTACACCCACAGCGTCTGGAGGCTCACAAAGCCCAGCTGAGGACGAGCGAGCGAGCTAGATTTGCAGATAGGGTCACCATCCTCTCTCTCTACGCCTCCCTCTGTGCATCTCTCTTTATATCTCTGTCTATCTCTGTGCATGTGTGTCTGTCTCTGCCTCTCTGCCTGTGTGTGTGTGTGTGTGTGTGTGTGTGTGTGTGTGTGTGTGCGTGCTGCATGCATCTGAGTGTACATGTGTACTCTCCCAAGTGTATGCATGCAAACGCCATAGCAGGACATCAGGTGGTTTCCTCCATCACTCTACCTTAAAACAACCTCTCACGGAACTGGAAGCCCACCAACTTGGCTGGCTGGACAGCAAGCTCTCAGGATCCTTCTGTCCCTGTTCCCCAGTGCTGAGGCTACAGGCATGCACAGCTATCCCCAGAGTTACACCTGGGTGCTGGAAATTTGAACTCGGGTCTCTGTCTGCAGACAAGTACCTTTTCTTGCCACTGAGCCATCTCCTCAGCCAATGGTCACTCTCTTTTGAAGGGCTACTTAAGCAGAGGTTCCTTCCCCCTAAGTCCCCCAAAGGTCCCATATGGGGAAGATAGACAAGGTTAGAGCTTGACACCCAACTCCTGATATGCTGCCCAATACCACAGCCAGCAGCTAAGATGCTACAGAACCTTCTAGAAATCTGTCCCAACTCACTCATGTCAGCCCTGCAACTGGAGGACCAAGTAGCCAGATGCCACCCCATGTTTCTTTTCTGTGCCTCGGTCATTTCAGAGCCATCTGGGAACAGCAGACAGCACGTGGATGGAGGGAAGGAGACTGACAAGAGCCAAGTCAGAGACCAGGCTCGAGGCTTCTTGGCCAGGGTTTCAAGTTCCCTTCACTTCCCAGAGCTTCTTGCTACATCTGCAAACTGGGACTGAGTCTCCTAGTCCTGCTGAGGGTGCAATCTGATCCTGTACACAACCAGAAACAACCAGACCCAGAGGGCCAGCAGGGCTCACAAGGACCCCGCTGCGTCCACAGCCCTGTCTCTCTGGATCTGAGGCGCATAGATTCCAATAGTCTCCCTGTCCAGCAAGCCTCAGGCTCCAGCTCTGCATCCCCAGCTTGGCACCAGGATCGCAAGCATACACAATCACCCCTGGAGAGCTGGAGAGGGAACTGGAGAGCCAATTCAGGTGAGCACTCCATCCATGAGCCCTCTTCCAGCCTGCACCCTGTTTGTGTGAGTATGGTACTGAGAAGCAAAGGGCCTCCCATCCTCCGGGCAAGCACCGAGCTGTATCCCAGCCCCACATCCCGACAGCTCTTGACAAGAAAAAAGAAGTTTAAAAGATGAAGCCCCCCCATAAGCTACACCCAGTACCCAGAGCCAGTAACAGACAGCAACCCTCACCCCACACACCCTGCTCCCTTTTGTCTCCCAGCTAACAGCACAGCCCTGGGGTTCCGATCGCCCATGCCCACATCCAACAATCACCACAGCCCAGGTGACATCAGGCAAGTTGCCTCAGCGCTGTGCCCCAGTTTTGTTGTCTGTAAAATGAGCATTGTAATCTTACCACCTATGCTCCAGGGTGTCACCGCAGACTAAATAGGTCACTGAGGAAAGCTCACGGTGAGCGTCTCTCTTAGGATGACACACATGCTCTCAGGGAGAGCCTGAGACTCACCTTCTGCCTTCTCCCTCTGGGAAACAGTGGCTTCTCCGACATGCTGGAAGTCTCCAAGCTCTGCCTAGACCTAAAGGAAATGCCTCTCTCCCTGAGGTTTACCAGGGACACCCTGTCTTCTGAGGGAGTCTTGGAGCACAGCCTTCCTCCCCTGGCTATTTTTTCTGGGAGGAGCCGAGTCCACACATGGCCCCATCACCTCAGTGTCTGTAGATGGACACTGCTTTCTCCCTCTCCTGCTCACCTCAGGTGTGTCATCCTGAGCTCAACACAACCACTGTAGCTCCCGGAAGGTCACACAGCCACAGGTGGCCCACTGATGCCCTTGGCTTGGGCTGTGCCCTCGATAAAGTTTTGGTCTAACTACTAATGCCACAACAAGGGGCCGGGTACAGTGGAGAGGCGAGAGGGCAGGACTCAGGGGCAGCTTCTCCTGACAGGGCCTCTGCGTTCACAAGCTGCTCCGCCCTACCTTTCCCCATCCTTATCTTCTGATAAAAGGGTTGGATCAAGTCATATGCAAGGTGCCTCCCACACACACACAGAAAAATAGAGAAGAGCCTGCATGGGATGGACAGGATGACGTCACCTTACAGTCAGATGGCAAACACAACCATCTCGGCTACAGCCAGCCCAGCCATGAAAACGTGCCGTGGGGTGCATGTGGAGGTCAGAGGGCAGCTTTCAAAAGTTGTTTCTCTCCTTCCTACATGTGAGTGGAAGGGACAGAACTCAGGTTATCAGGCTGGGGGTTGGGGAAGCACCTGCTGAGCCATCTCACCAGCCCTCGATTCTTTTTATCAGACCTGTCATTGGGTGACCTCTGTGGAGACAGAGATTAAAGAACTTATGAACAAACAGTCCCCAGTCACCTCAGGGCACACCCTCCCCGCCCCCCAGACTCCTCCTCCCCTTCTGAAGTCTGATGGGGGGAGGTCACTCACTCACTCCCCTCTCCCACCCAGCTGAGCCCACCTTACTCCCCTACACCCAGCGCCCCATGATTCTCCAGAGATGTCAACACCCCAGTTCCACCTCGACAAATGACCATCAGCAAGACCCATTTCCTGTCACACATCTAAAAAGGAAGCGGGAAGTCCTGAGCTCACAGACTTATCTGAGAAGACCACACAAGAGAAGCGAGGCTGTCTGAGGGGCGCCTGTTCCCTAACCTCACCAGGAAGGGGAACTCCAGCTGGCTTTTCTCCCTTCTCCCGCACAGCTTCAGAGTGAGTGATCCTGGAGGCCTCCATCAGCCCATGCACAGAAAGCCTGACACCCTCCCCAGCCTCCTGACAGGAGGAGCCACCTGAACAGGTGCCTGGGAACTGCCCTGCAAAGCTGAGACCTGCTGCCTGAGATGAGGGGACAGCCAGGGTTATGCCTCTGTGAGGAAGTCCTGAGAGAGCCCCATGCTTCCTCCTGAATCCTTGAACCTAGATCCCACAGGTGTGCTGGAATTAGAAATGTGCAATGCCATCCCTCATTCATGCGGCCCTGAGGATGGGGCCCAGGGGCTTCATGCCTGTGAGCTGGGCAATCTACCAAAGGAGCGACATCCACAGCCGCAAAGATCCCCACTTAAAATCCGCTTCCGTGCTAAAACTCGGAGTGTCCCACCTTTCATTTTACAGTGAGCACAGTCTGTTCAATAAAGTTTTAAATAAAAATCTACCTAGTGTCTTTTGAAGAAACTGAACAGACCACAGCCTCCGAAAGCTCACGTTTGCAAAGACACAGGCCGGAAGAGAGATGTGAACTCTGGGCGCAGAGCGGCAGTCTTCCCCTGGGCTCGCCATCCAGCCCTTTCCCTTTCTGGAACTTTCCATGGCCCAGCCCTAGATGACTGGTGCAAAAGCCCCGCTGTGAGCTGGAGCGCAGCCCTCTGTGATCTCAGAAGGGCAGCAGAGCCCCTCTGGCCAGGCCAGATGCTCCCCCCCGCCTCTATCTACCTATCTATCTATCTATCTATCTATCTATCTATCTATCTATCTATCTATCTATCTATCTCTATCTCTCTCTCTGCTACTATTGAGTCTGTGAGAAGCTGAGCCCATCTTCTTATATGGCCTTCCAGCCACAAGCCTTAGCCAACTGAACTCAATGGTGGCATGGTCCTCTGGCCAGGCTCAGTCAGAATCCTCAGGGGCAGCAGGACTTGGACTCCAAGGAGCCGGCAGGAGGGTCAGAGCCTGGCCAGCAGGTGATGTCATAAGGAGAGAAGGGTAGACAGGAGGTGTGGGCACTGGCTCTTCTCTGTGAGAGGGAAGTCAGGCTGAGCTGTCCATGGGCATGTGGATGACAAGCAAGAGCCTGAAGCAACCAGAACTCTGTCCTTAAACACCAATGGCCTTGAACAAGTTCAGAGATAAAAAATACACCTGGGTCTCATGAGCGGTAAACGCTTCTAAAATGCTAACCACCGTGCTGACTGTAGCGTCTGGTTGCTGTTCCTGTCACATTCAGAACCCAGAACCTTGCCTGGCCCACAGCAGGTACTCAATAAATATGCGTTTAGGGACCAGTGGATGAAAATAGCTCAGGTGCCAAAGAGCACAGAACCCTCCGAAGGAGTCCCCCAGCCCCCTTCCTCCTCCCAGCTCTTGCTCTTCATGGACAATAAGAGCCTCGGCATTCTGTGCCCCCTTCCTGGTCCACGCACCCACCCCAGGTCCCCAGCCCCACATCATGGCCTGGGCCCACACACCCTGGCCCCTCACATTCTAGTTACACTGGCCTCTTTCTGTTTGTCTCAAGGGCTTTTCCTCCCGGGCTCCTGGGCACAAGCTGTGCCCTGCCCCGACCCCCAGTGTCCCATGTCCTCAGCCCCAGCCCCCATCTCAGAGAACTCCACTGATCTCTGCCCGTCTGCATTCACTCCTCTGTTTCACATGCCCAAAGCTCTGGGAAGTTTTCCTTTCTACCACTTGACAGAGTTAATCCACCCACCACCCGCCAGATCCAGATCCATCGCTGTCCCCTGCCCCCCTCACAAAAGAGCCACAACTCAATATTCTTCCCGAGCATAGAGCCATGCCCAGCTGATGACACAGAGGTGGGAAAGAACCACAAATGAATCTGCCGCTGGATGGACTATGAAAAGCCATTTCCAGGCCCTTGCCTCCATCGGATGTCAGGCATTCTGGAGCTGACCATACTGTCCCTTCCCTTCCCCTGCAATACTCGGAAGCTGCCTCTGGTAGTCTTTTTTCTTCTCGTCTGCCTTTAGTGAGCTTCTTCATCAGGACCCAGTGTCCCAGCAACCCACAGGCCAGGGTCCCCTCCTCAAACAACTAGGCCTTGTCAAAAATAATACTTTTTTTTTTTTTTTTTTTGCATAAAGTGGTGTTAAAATAGCTGGTAACTGAACAGCCCTTCTGCCACAGAGACTCAAAACAAGACAAAAGGTCACAAGGCCAATGACTGTGAGAGAGGACACACCTAACAGTCTGTGGTCCTGAGGGCAGGGATGCCCATAGGCAGGCCAGTCCACATTTGCTTCCCTTCCCACCGGGGCTGGAGATCAAACAGCATGGAGTCCCCCTGAGCCAATCTGCTGGACTTCAGCCTCCCTGGCTGCTGCTTGCTGGAATCCAAGGAAGTGATGTCAGAGAGGATGTGACTCCCTGAGGGCCTCAAGGCCCTGGCCAAGGGCTGTGCAAGCACAGAGGGCAACTGTGATGGGGACAGCGGGGGACTTGAGAGGCTGCAACTAGACTAGGGCTGATACTTTCTGGCTCACCAGAGTGGAGCTGACCTACCAATTACCCAGAGGCCAGGCCTTGGAGTCAGGGCATCATCAGTATTCCCCTACCCATGGAGGCCCAAAGCCAGTGCCCACCGCGATCCACCAGGAGCAAACAGGGTGCGTCCCTGGTAGTAGGGAGCAACCGAGGCTTCGCAAAGGTGGCCCCTGGCAGTAAGGAGCAACCGAGGCTTCACACAGGTGGCCCCTCTCCATCCAGCTATACAGTCAGCTGGCACAGTTCACGGTGGATCCAGGACTTGGGCTGACTGCCATTAGAGAATGATAGCAAAATCCAGCCTATACTCCCTGTAGGTCAGCCCCGTGTCAGAGCAGAAGGCACAAGCACAGATACACGGAAAAGGGGAAGGAGAGGGGAGGGGAGGGGAGGTGAAGGGAGGGGCTGAGAAAAGGAGAAGCTGATTTTAGGACTACCAGGTCAGAGAGCAGCCTGTACAAGAATTTTTCATTTTTCTCCCCTTCTCCTTGGCATCTACTAATTGTGCAGAACAATGGGCTTCAGAATGGCTTTGTCATACCTGTGTAGCAAGTGCTTTGATCACAGTCAGGAGCCCTAACTAGGGGAACATGCTCAGGGCACTTAGGGAGAGCTTTTGGGTTTGGGGGTTTGTTTGTCTGGTCTCTACTTCTATACTCCTGCTTTGTAATTTCTAAAGAAGCTTTTAATATATATATTAATATGTTAACATATTATAATATGTTAACATATTAATATATATATTGGTACATTTAGCCAGGACCTAGATATCAGCCACGCAGTCTCTGGCCTGGAACAGGACCAGTCCGCACGGTGGGCAATGGAAGGTGTCATAGCTGAAAGAATTGGTGAGTTCCTTGGCAAACTGAAGGACCTAAAGCAAACAGCTTCTTCCCCTTTCCCTCTACTCTTTGGCGGATCCCTCGAGAAACTGCTTTGTAGAAAACTCACACACTGCAGCCGGACCCCGCCAAAGCTAAGATGCTGGGGCTCCGAGCAGAAGCCCCAGAAGAGAAGTCGGAAGAGGAAGACCTTAGAAACAAAATGTTCCAGTTCAACGCGAACTGCCCAGAGCGCAACAGCTCAGACCAACATGAAGCTTGTCCAAATGCCCCACTTCAAAGAGGGTATCATCATGGCCAGCAGCCACAAGAATTGTGTGTATCCGACTAATGAGGTGAAGTCCAGCGGAAAGGCCGAGCCCTTGGTCACCAGGATCACTCTCCGCATCACCGATGCCTCAGACATGACCCGAGACCTCCTGAAGTCTGAGACCCGTGACAGGGAAATCCTGGAGCTCGAGTTTGAGCGGAGAATGGCTATCCTTGGAGGCAAGGTCACCGCTCTAGGACTGCCGAGAGACATCCAAGAATTGGTAACCGAGAACCCATTCACACGGGGCCACAGCTCGAATCCTGATCACTCAGAGAACCTGCAGGTGGTTAGTGGGAAGTTGGACCAGATGATCGAGGGGGCGGTGAAGGCCTACTTTATCACGAATGATCCAGCAGGAAACAAGTTACCTGCAGAGCGTGTATGCCCCCTGAAGATGATTTGGAGATGCAGGTAGAACGGGACAAGCGCACCTTTGACCAAAATGAGGGGCTTGGCCCCAACAACATGAAGACGGAGGATTATGGGGCAGGCCTGGCCCCACAGCGGTAGCAGTGGGCAGCTCACAGCTCATAGGCCACTCACACCGCAGGCTTTTTTTTTTATTACTATTGGAAAAACAATGAGCATCCAAGACCTCACCTATGGTGAGGAGGAAACCGCTTGAGCTAGGAATCTAAGCACGTGAAGTGAGCAGCTGGCGAGGCGGCTGCAGGCCCACTGTGCTCCTTGACCTCCTTTTGGAGGCTTTGAGGGAGTGTGAGAAGAAACACCATGTGGTCTGCCGTCACCTTTTGCCTGTGAGCTCCCTGACCTCCAATGCTGGGCCCTGAAGTTTGAGTGGGTGAACTGCAGCTGGCCTTAGGCGTACAAAGTGCCAACTTTCAGCAGGAAAGAAGGTCTGAGGGGCCTAGCGAGCATAGGTGAAGAAGCTTACCTTAAAGTGACAGCTTTTAAATGAATAAACAAACAAAAAAGGCAGGACTCGGTGGGGGGGGGGGGCAGAGGCAGATCTCTGTGAGTTGGAGGCCATCCTGGTCTACAGAGCGAGTCCAGGACAGCCAAGGCTGCACAGAGAAACCCTCCCCCACAAAACAAAAAGGAAAGAGAAGAAAAGGCAGGACCATCTTCCACATGGACATCATGTTTCCTCGCCCTGCTCTGGACACTTCCCCACAGACTGCAGTTCTCCGGTAAGCTCTCCACACACAACATCTCAGGCTTCCCTCCCACTCCAAGGAGAGAACCTGAGGTATCCACAGTCTTACAAGCAGCAGCAAGGCAGAGTGAATCTCCTGGTGACAGGTGCAGGCCACAGAAGTAAGAGAATGTGAGTCCATACCTGCACCACAGGGTGGCCTCCTGTTGGGGCCTTGACAGCGCCGCGGCTGCCCTCTGTCTCATAGTGGGCCCGGTGATGGGGCTTGGGCTGGACCTCGATCCGAAGCTCATAGGAGCCTGACTGATTGGAGAGCGGCCACTCTAGGGGAGGGAGGGACGCAGTCACAGGAATGCTGTGGGAAGAAAAGACCCGGTCGTGAGGACACAAAGCCAAATCCACCTGTCTGTACACTAAATGTAAATGGCCCCTCTTCTGTGCCCAGGGGTACAAGAATAAAATGCTGAGTGTTGAGGGGCTGCAGATCGCTTAGACATGACAGTGGAACTCGTCACAAGGCAGGGACCTCCCTTTGCTTTCATTTTCATCCTGATGAAGACAGTGTAGTCGGCTTCATACGGAACGAAGCTAATTTTATTAGGTGTGGGGTCTTGCCTGTTTCCAGTGAGTGCAATGGCTTCTCTAGGAATTGTAAAGAACCCGACTTTGACCTCTCTAAAACATCCCTCTGCCAGAATGCTTTCTTTTCCAGAGGGCAAAGGTAAGTGCGGCAATGCTTCAGGGAGCTGTCACCGCCGCACTGTGGACTTAAACACTTCACCTCTCTTAGGAACACTCATGGCAAGGAGACCAGGTGATAGCTGTGAGGGTCTCTGTCTGATTATCTTGATTATCAAAAGTGCATTTGGGAGTGAGCGCAGGTCCACTCAGAATCACTAATTGAGGGGCCACTGCGTGTGGGGTTCCAGAAGCGCAGAGAAGAATCCAGCTTGGGCATGGACGAACCAAACCACGTGAACCCAAAGAGAAGTGCAAAAGGACAATCGCTATCATGACTGGAGTTCCACAGCCAAGTGCATGGCCTTGCCCTCGCACCCACTCTGCTGTGACTTCGAGCAGATGCCTGCAACTCTCTAGGTCCCAGTTTCCTCAACTGTGAAGGGGCATGCTGAAATCCTGCGAGGAGCTTAGCCGCAAGGTAACAACCATTAGCGAGCGCTAATAGTTTTTCCTGGAAAATGCACACAATACATATGCACACACACAAACACATATATATATACATGCACGTACATATACACACATGTACATGTACACATATCACATATGTACAGGGACACACAAATTCTTATCCACACAGGTACATGCTCACATAATATACCATACACAGACAGACATACAGGGACACATACATACACACGTAATAGAGCACACATACAGACATACCACACATGCATGTACATAGACATAGACATACACACAATATGTATATGGGCACATATATACATGCGCCACACACGCACATATACAACACATGCACAAACACATACACCCCACACACATGCTCATGCACATATACAAATACACACATACGTGTCCATACACACACTACAGCACACACACAGGCACATATACACACCCACACACCACACCACACCACACCCTTCGTTTTCTCTGAGCTCTGATCTGGCTATGGCGTTGGATGCACAGACCAGCCTTTGAGGGCAGGGCCCTTATAAGGAATGGCCGAGTGAAGGCGTAAAGGATGTGCCCCCTAGGTGACGGCCACTGTGGAGAATGTGCGCCAACACCCTCACGACCGCCTGCTGTATCAGAGGCACCCACAGCGCCCACTTCACAGATGAGGAAACGAAGGCTCGGGGCAGTGAGCATCCTTCCCAGGTGCAGTAAGTGTCACCCATGTGACCAAATTCCACGTAAATAACAACAACACCCGCTCTTCGCGCACACTTGGGAGCAGACCGCTCTCAACGCCCCACCTACCTGCAGATGGGAATGGCTGGCACCAGCTGTTTGGGCCAGGTGGGCGGTACCAGCAGGATGGACTCCGGAGCGGAATTCCTCCTCTCCTCCTGCTCACACGGCCCCAGGAACTCCACGGCGGGGTAGATGTGGCGGGCCAGGCCCGCCTTGGAGGGGGCGGTGGGCACGGGAGTCGGGTCAGGACTGGTCTTCCATATCTTGGAGGGGATCCCGCAGGGCGAGTCGGCGGCCAGGCTGTTGAGGGCATCCATGAGAACAGCGGAGCCGGCCGTGGGGGGGTACCCAGCGGGGATGCCGTCGTCCTGGGGTGCCACGTGCGGCGAGGGCTGTGGCGAGGGGCTCCGGGAGCGCTGGGGCGAGGCTGCGGGCAGAGGGGCAACCAGGGCCTCTGCGCACGAATGCCTCCGCTTGGCACCGGGTGAGGAGGAGCGGGACGCCGGACGGGGCACGGGCGAGTGTCGGCCCAGGTAGCTGTCCTCGGCGAGGCTGGTTCGAGGTGACATTATTGGAGAGGTTCTGGGGGAATAATGAGCAGGGATGTTTTGAAACTGGGGACACAGGTCGTCGGGCCCGGCGTTATTGGGTGAGACGCAGGGCGAGGTGTAGGGGGAGAAGGTGTCAGAAATGAAGCTGGCAGAGGAGCCGCTGCTAGCGGGGCTCAAGCAAAGCGGCTCGCGGTAGCCCTCGAAGCCCGGCACGGGCAGCGTGAACCTCGGGCTGGCGCCCACGCCAGCCAGGGCCACGGCCGGCTGCTCGGGGGACAGGCCGGTGTCTCTCCCACGGAGGGCCCCCCCTGCCTGCATCAGTTCGTGGGATGGAGTGATCTCGATCCGAGGGCTTGGGCCCGAAGCCCCTGCTGGCTTGGCCGGGCTCAGAAAGTTCTGGAACCCTAGCCTATCCGGCTCTCCGAACCGGCCAGGGGGCTCGCCAGAGAGACTGGCGAGGGGGTTGCATGGCTTGAGGCCATAATCCAGGACATCATTCGGGTATGCGAGTCCGGAGGGTGAGCTGATGGCCTTATGTGCGCTCGTTTCTTCTGGAAAGAGAAGGGGGGAGGGGGGTCTCAGAACCGGGCTGCAGAGTCACAGTCATGGGTGGGCGTGGCCTCCTGTCGCTGGTCGGGTTTTTACAGCCCTCCATGCCCAAGGCCTGAGCTTGCCTCAAGAGAGTCAGAGCGACAGGCGTTGGCTATGGCAGCCGTGTGGAAGACAAACTCCAAGCTGAGGCCTCAAACCACACCTCAGCACTGAGTTTTAGAAACTGCCTGGTGTGAACAAGTTTGATCCCCCAAGGGCCTACATAAAAGTCAGGCATGACAGTGCACTCCTGGCCTGGCAGAGACGGGGATCCCAGAGCTCACTGGCCAGATGGTGCAGCCAAATCGACTAACTACAGGTTCAGGGAGAGACCCTGTCGTAAAAAATAAGGCTGGAGAGCATTTGAGGAAGATACCCAACATCAAGGTCTGGCCTCCGTATACACACGTGTGCACACCTGTGTTAACACGTCTCTATACACAGAAGAGATGCTCACGTGGATTTGGGAGCTCCCACAGCTCGCAGCACCACAGACCCACGGCTGGGCGATGAGCACCCCAGCCTGGGATCTTACCTTCTGAGCCTCCCTCCCAGCTGAGGTTACTTCAGGTCAGTGTGGCCACAACCCCATGCCTGGTGACTCTCCGGGGCTGCAGCTGGCCTCATCGTTTGACGTGTATGATGTGGCCACAGGACGCAGAGGGGCAACATGGGCTCTAGGATCCATGGAGCCTGTGTTTGAGCGACTTTCTAGAACCAGGATCCATGGATCCTTCAGGTCCCTTTATAGATGTGGCCCAGGAGGGGACAAGAGTCCCCAAAGGTATGGAACTACCCAACTCAGAACTCCTTCAAAGCAGCCACCTTGGTCACCAAACATCAGGATCATGGCCACCGAACCCCCAAAGTGTTTAACAGGAGGGGATATGAGGCGAACAAATACCTCCTCAACAGCGGCAGCCATTTGGGGTTTCTGTTGACCCATCTCAAGGACCCACCACTGAGGAGAGGGTCACCCCAGTAGATCAGGTTGCTCTACCACCTCATTCTGTCCCTTGATCCCCAAGCCTGACCCCATACAGTCTTCACTGGGGAATTTCTGCAGAGCCACCAAGGGATGCTAGTTCCCTCTACCCGACACTGACTCTTTCACCAAGCCACTACTTCTCTATTTGTGGTGGGACCAGCCTTAGCTCCTCGGCTCTCATGGCTCTTTCCCCAGCCACCAACAAATCCTGACCTCTGTGCTACCAAGACACAAGCCAGCAGTGTAGTATTCCCTGCACAGCATGTATGTCTTGAGCCAAGGACCCCAAATCTCCTCTGACCAATGTCCACTCTGGAAGTTGTCCTTCTGTGTGTCCTCAGGCCCTTTAGTCATCATGGGTCCCATCTGTCATTCTCACCTGCCTCCCCCAAGCAGCTCGGAGAAAGTCCTATTGACCTCTTCTTGAGCCTTCCCTCTCAGAGTCCTTGAGAGAGTGCTCTCCTCTCCCTTCAAGATCTTCCAAGGAATGCTTCCCTTACTCCATGCATCTGCTCTACCAGGGCCAGGTAAACCGCACCCCAAGGGCCCACATTTTATCTGCTGATAAAGTTTAATTGGTACACAGCCATGACTATTACTCACGTAGGGCCCAGGGCCTGCTTCTTCACTGGAACAGGAGAGCTTAGAGTTTTGGCAAGGTCTACGTGAGCCGCAAATCTTAAAATGTTTACTCCCTGGCTCTTTATGGAAGTTGGTAGTTCTACTCTTAACTAAGCTCCACTGAGATTGGGTCCACAGCCACTGTGGGTCAACATTGTTTGCCTGACACCCACCACAGTACCTGACACTTACAGGCCTCCACAGACACTTGGGAAGTGACTGAGAGAATAAACAAGAACCATGCCCAGGGCCCTGCAAGCCAGGAGTGGGATCTCCTACTCTGGTAACCCCCGGCCTTTGTGTGCCTTTTCTGGGCCACCATAGAGAAAGTGTTCTCTGGCATGGCTGACCTGACTTCAGAATGCCCAGATGGTGTCTCTATTCCACATGAGAACTCCCAGGGGCTGCCCACCACTCTTAACCGGAGGACGAATTAATTCACTTGGGCCAGTATGGCTGGGGTCCATCTGTCTACCCTCAGCCTCTCCTTTCTCTGGATTCCAGGCAAAGCAGGGTTTGGTGGGGAAGTACCCACTTCCTCCTCGCCTCAGGACTTTGCTGTTGCTGTTCCCTCAGCGGCTCCATTCACCCATGCCCACATGCTCTGCCATCCTGTGCTCCCTGAGAGCTCCCAGGGCTGCCTGTTCTGCACCCCGAATGTCTCCCAATTCTAGTGAAATAATCGGCTCCACCGGAGATGCCACGAAGACTCCCCTGAGTCACACACTGAGCCTCTGCCACATGGGTGGGAGCTGGCACAGGTAGACCCCCAGCAGAGAGGAATGCCAGCATCCCTCTGTAAAGGAATGCATCCCCATAAGAGCCACACGGGTCACCGACAGCGCTCCTCCAAATGTCGATGCCTGGCCCACGAGGCAGAGGACATCATCTGTGGAAAGGGTGACTGGGTAGGTAGCATCCAGCAAAATCTCAAATGTGCCCCCAGAGCCTTTAACAGCATCTCAGAAAGGCATCATATGGGGACTCTCACATCCTCGGGAGAGGTGAGTGGTGGGTTAGTGTCCACACCCCTGAGGCTGGAGAGGGCTGGCCAGCAAGCCCCAGCAATCTTCCTGTCTCTGCCTAACAGCAATGGGCTTACAGCAGGAGTGTGCAGCCTCATCCAGCTCTTTTACATGGGTGCCAGGATCCGAACTCAGGTCCTCATGCTTACCCACTGAGCCGTCTCCCCGGCCCTACAAAAAGGAGACTTTTTATTTCTGCATTATGCAGAGAAAACAAACTCAGTTTCCCAAACATAATTAGCATAGGAACAGGTGGCAGGAGGTGGGGGTGACGTGGAATATACCATGTGACAATGAAACTCTGCTGACAGGGCGGGAAACAGCACCTAGCCTCGCTCTGCTGCTAACTGGCTGGTGGCAGAAGAAAAGTCCCCACCCACTCCGGGCCCCACAGTCTCACTTAGAACAGAGTAGAGGAAAGGCACATCTGACTCTTTCACGGCTTTGATTTTTTTTTTTTTCTAGCTCGGGACTGCAGGGCTGGAGTTCATAGGATGCACAGCCAGGGTGAAGATGCGTCTGTTTGAGCTGGTGCACGTGTTCACACACACACACACACACACACGCTGCTTCAGAGCCCCACGGAGCAGCCAGGCCCACTGAGCCCAGCACTGCAGTGTTTACACTGCTTTAATCTCTCCTGGTAGCAGTTTTCTTTCTTTCATCTCCCCCCCCCGCCCCTTTCTCTCCCCAAGTCTATAAATGTTTAACAGCAAGCAGGGGTGGGAAAGTAACAAACACCCTCTGCCTTCTCTGGGATTTGACAGCAAATCTCACAAATGATGAGCCATTAAACCTCCTTCTGTGAGCGGCTGGGATCCTCACTCTCGGGCTCTTCCGAAGCAGCCCATGGATACAGTGAGACCCTGCAGTCTCACCTGCCCAGAGCCCAGAAGAAAGCCAGCCCATCTCAGAACCACACCTCGCTGTCAATTTTCTCAGGAGACATTTCCATATTTCCATAAACCTCTTTGCAAGATCTTGGCTGTAGGCGGCGTTGCCAGTAAACATCATGTACTCACTATGTCTGCCCAAATCCACTCCCATCTTTTCTTTTCAAATGTATTTTATTTGTGCATGTGCACCTGTGTGTTCGTGCATGTGTGTGTTCGTGCATGTGTGTGTTCGTGCAGGTGCTCACAGAGGCCAGATGAGGGCGTCAGAGCCCCCTGAAGCTGTAGCTGCAAATCGATGCTCTGAAAGCAGCAGCAATCGCTCTTAACCATCTGTCCAGCCAGAATGGTTCACACCATTCCGGGAGGCTGAGGCAAGAGCATCACCTAGTTCAGGCCCTGTCTGAACTAGAGAGTGAGTTCAAGGCCAGCATGGGCAATTTAGTAAGACCCTATGTCAAAATTCAAGCATTTGGAGGGCTGGGGGTGTGGCTCAGCGGTGGAAGGCTTGCCCAGCACATGTGAGGCCGCGTAATCTCTAGTACTAGAGGCAGGGAGAGGTGACTACAGTCAAGCGGGGCCGTCTAGGCAAAGGCTCTAAGCCTGCATCTCGACCCCCACCCTCCCACTGCTTCTTCTCTGAGGTATAATTTGTATGGCAAGCAGAGGTGAACGGGTTTTGTCAAACACCAAATCTCTTGTTTTGCCAGGACTGTCAAGATGGCACAGGTTTCTGTGATCCCGGACAATGGGAAGGCACACAGGCAGCAGAGGAGAACCCACAGGTTAGAAAGGCACTCAAGACTTGGCAGCTCATACTCCAGTTCCTGGGGGGGGGGGGGGGTGCCACCCTCTTCTGATATCCAAGAGCACCAGGCTTGCACGTGGTGTCTAGCCGTGCATGCAGGCAAAACCCACACACACATAAAAGAAATGCTTTTCTAAGGAGGAGCCAGCTCTCTCCGTGTGCCATGTACTCAAGGTGGACCACCTCCCTGCCACCTGCCATGAGATGCCTGGCCTACCCTTGAGATGCCAGTCTCCAGAGGAAGGAGGGAGGCAGGAGCCGTGGCTGCTCCAAGCCCTCTATCTTGCCCTGTTCCCACGCGCGCGCGCACACACACACACACACATGCATGCACGCGCGCACACACTTTGTACTTGTTTGCTTCACTTCCCCAGACTTCCCTTCCATAGCTCCAGCTTCCTTCTCCTGGGCCACCGTCTGCCTGGCTAGCCAGACTGCAGTACAGCAGCCTCTAAGCTCAACACCTAAAGAGCCCCATGGTGAGGTCTACTGACACAGTCACTGGCTTGTCCCTCTACCCCGAGAAGGGGAGCTTTTCGAAACTCACTATTATTACACTAATTATAAAAATGCAGGGGTTGGGTAACTAAGTACTTGGAATGGACCCACCAGATACTGGGGTCTGCGCATTACACATGGCATGACCTTTCACCCTTCCAAGTGAGCCTGCTCGCCTTCCACAGACAAGGAAATGGAGGCACAGTGAGCTGGCTTCACCTACCCAGAGCTCTTACCTAGAACTGATGGGGCCTGCCCACCCCGGACTGGGGATTCCGGCCCCAACACAACCTAAGGATGCTCTGTAGCTGGGACTGTGTGGATCTGAGCTACTGCCTCACCCACTCCAACAGCTGGCCACCCAACTGTCCCCCAGCCTTGCCAGACCAACTGAAGCTGAGGCCTCTGCAGCTCTCTGGGCCTCGGGGCTCCAGTCTGCACTTCCTGAGCTCTGTGGAGGCTCAGTCTGCCTGAAGCCTCAACTGTGAGCCACACCCTGGAGCGTGAGGAAGCATCCTTGGCTGCCACACCACCTCCAGGAGCTGCACTGCACCTCAGCCCATCCCTAGTCCCTCTGGCTCCCCACAGCTTCAACTGGCCATTGGGTTCTGCAGCTGACACCCCAAGCTATCCCTCACTGATACCACATTCTTGCCAATGGGTTGTGGGGCTCACTCAATCCCAGGGCCCTGAGAATACTTGAGGAGTCCTCTGCCAATTTCTCTGGAACTGCCTGCCAAACTATAAGGAAATGGAGACACAGCGAGCTGGCTTCACCTACCCAGAGTCCTACCAGGACCCGAGTATACTCTGAGTCCTCATGGGTAGCACACAGGCTAGCCACTCCACAGAAAGCCCCCGATATATATAACAGACAGTGGGCACATCTTTTAAGCAACAATTCTGACTTCCCCTGCTACGGTTTCTCTGTTTGATTTGACGGTGTGGCACGCGCTAGCCCCAATCTCTTCTTCAAAAAGCGTTTTGTAAAAGAGGAAGGAATTTTATAAAAATAAAATGAGCTGGTCAGCACTTCGAGAATTCTCTTGGTATCTCACAGCTGACCTCTGGAAGCGTGTGAAGTAGCTAGAGAAAGCCTCCAGGAAGCTGTCCCTCTTGGGATTTGTGCCCCTCACCCTCCGTCCCCCAACTGCCTGGAAGTGAAGACACTAACTCTCACTGAAGTGTTAGTGACTCAGTGAGCTGCTTGTCATAACAGAAGTGTTAAGATTCAACATACCTGTGCCATTTTGCTTTATACCAAAGACCATCACACACAACTAACACACATCAGTTGGGTTTTCTCACAAAAACACTGTGTAACAGGTAATATAGTTTTCCCGGTTTTACAAATGGGGAAAATGAGGGTCAGAGAGGGTGAGTAATCTGCCCAAAGACACACAGCTTTTAAGCTGCAGAACCAAGACAGTCTGAAGCAACCCTGGCCTCTCCACCCACCCCCACAACCACTACTGAACCCCAGTTTCTCGTGAAAAAAAAAAAAGGCTATTTTTGGAATGGTGACACCTTAACTATAATACAGAGAAATGACCTGCCCTCCCCCACCCTGCTGCAGGACAAAACCTGTGGGGGATATCGCTGGCCTGACAACCTAAGATCCCAACTCCTCTAGAACATTCTCAGTCCTCCTGTTTGGCCTGGGGGAGAGTTAAAATCACACTCCGGCCACTCAGTGATCCTTACCAGTCTCCCCACCTTTGCCTCCTGCCAGATGGCTACTCGTGCTCAAGAAGAGAGCCATGGTCAAAGCCAGGACACCACTGCCAGGCTGCTGGCCAATGGGGAGCTTTTGGAAGAAGGAGGAGGAGGAAGAAGGAAAGAGTGAGAGAGAGAGAAAGAGAAACCAGGTGCACACTGTAGTCCCAGTATTTGGGAAGTTGAGGCAGGAGTGTTTCTCAGAGTTTAAGAGCAGCCTGGGTTACAGTTAGTTCCAAGCCAACCTGAGACCCATCCCAAAAGAAGCCCCCCCCCCCACATACACACAGAGAAAGGGAGGGAAGGGGAGAGGGAGGAAGGAACAGCATGGAAACAATCTTTCAAGTGTCTAAAAGCATAGGCAGGCAGAATTTTTAGGAAGTGGGATAGAATGACAAAAATAGAAACCTCACTAGGGAGCCTATAGGAAGTGCCTGTAGGGGGAGGGGACAGAGCCCCACAGCAGGATAGGTTGCAGATCTGGGGGTCCCTGCCCAGGCTACTCCAACCCACCCCTTCATGGCTCACAGCTGAGGTCTACCTCTGAGGCATCACAGTCTGCCATGGTTGTGCCACAGCCAGGCAACACAGACGGCAGCAAAGAGAGGGGATAGAGGCCTGTGACTCCCCCAAACTCCTGGAACCCCACAGCAGGGCAGCAAGGCAGCGGATTTCCCATCTGGCTGCCTTCACAGCCTACCGGGAGAGCATTTTCAAGAGTCACCAGTGGCCTTTCCATAATGAAAGGGACTCAACAAACTTCCCCCCGAGCCCTTAGTCCCCTGTCCCCCACCCTCGCTGCACAGAAGGCTGTGGTGACTGGATTCCCCGTAAGTGAGTCATGTGTGAGAAGGAGAGGATCCAGGTTGTCACACCCTTTATTCAGAGGTGACACACAGACAGGGCCTAAAAGCTGAGAAATTCCACCCAGATCAACGGGTCCAAGAACACCAGAGAAGGCGAGGGGACGTTTACCCTCTTGTCTCGCCAGCATGGAGGTGCTGGCAGAGGCCGCCTGGCAGCCTCTCATCTTTGCTGACCTCGTCCAGGGAAGACAGCTGTCTGCCTTCCCCAGACAGACAGAGGCAGCTTCGGTAGTGCCTCCGGCAGGCTGCCATTGAGCCAGGCGCCCATGACGCTGACACAGGAGGGAGAGCACCAGGGCAAGGAGTCTAGCAGAGCAGCAGCTGGCAGGATGCTTAAAAAACCACGGTGCCCTGGGCCAACTCGGAAGATGAGGGGCGAGCGTCCCCCGGGAGGCTCAACGTCTCCTTTTGGCAGAAGGCACCAGGGACCCTTTAGATGCTGAGGCCCTTTGGAATCTCTCTGCCTTCCAGGATCCCAGTCACCTTCCCGCTTGCTGTCTTTCTGATAACTGGTGTCCACTGAGCCACCGGCCTGTATGTTCCCCTTCCTCACTTCAGAACAAGCTGGGAGGCCAGTACTGCCAACACCTCAAACTGCCAGGGATGGGGAACTTGAGGCTCGGGTGCAGGGAATCCCCCAGATGCAGAGACTCCCCCAAGGTCACGGTCCTTCACACACACACACACACACACACACACACACACACACACACACACCATGATTGTTTTGTTGCCCTGGGGGTTTCCTTCCCCCATGCTCAGCCAATAACTAAACCACCTGAACTCTCTCGCCCTAGACTGGGCTCGACTGGCCTTGAATATCACATCAATGGGGTCACACAGGCAGGGATGTGAGGGAGAGTTTCCTCAGCAAAAGGAGAAGGAACGATGTGGTCAGAAGAATTCACCGAAAGTAGACTTCGGATATTTCTCCCGCAGAAACAGGACTCGCCAGGACTAAGCCCACCCACTCGGAGGCAGCCCTGCCAGAAGGGATGAAGTTAGACAGCCACTGGCTTTCCTGCATCCTCTGCCCACCCTAGCCTCCTCCAGGAGCTGAGCGCCTTCACTCCTTCACACTCTCTCAAAAAGCCTGACCCCTGCAAGCAAAACTTCCTCTTGGTGACCATGCAGCCATGACACCCTCGACCAAGGTCTCCAACCAAACACCAATGCCTTAATGACAGGACATGCCATATTTATTCCTCTCCCCACCCCCGCATATAACATGAGTGCCGTGTTTCCAGAGATGGGCACGCTTAATCAGTGCCCACCGTACATACACACACCTGGTCATTAAGGCATTCCTCCCAATCCACTGAGCAGAGGTGACATCACCTGCTGCGGATTTCAGACCTACAGCCCACCTTCTGAGGATTAAGCAGGCAAACACCCCCTTCCCTCAGCCTTTAAGATGACTGCTGCAAGCATTTAAGGCTTAAAGGGCTTCCCTCACCAAGCAGCCCCCTTCAGCTGGCACACCTCAGCAGGTCTGTTTTGATAAGGCCCTGACAAATCCCCGTGCATGGCAGGCCACTTTCTTGCCTTCCGAAAGCTCATTCAGGCATAGCTCAATTAAAATTCACAGGGAAGGGCTGGCGAGGGGAAATGTACTTTATTAACTGAAACAGGCCCTTTTCCAAATCCTTAGATTAGAAGGCAGGCTAGGCCCCAGTGCCCGCTCAGGAAAAAGAACTCCCTCACTCTGCCTCCAGCTCTGCCTGCTACAAGGCATCAAGAAAAACATTAAAGGTCCAGGGCACAAGGCTTTGGAAGTAAATGCCAGGGAATGTGGTGATGGCTCTGTTGGGAAAGTGCTTGCAGAGCTGAGCCCAGCACCCACATATAAAAGCCAGGCATGGTGGCTGAGCCCTCTCATGATCCTAACACCGGGGAAGTGAAGCCAGGCAGAGCCGACCGGAGTTCCCGAGCAGCCAGCCCAGCCAAACTGGTGTATGTTTCAGGTCAGTGAGAGACCCTGCCTCAAACAAAACAAACTATATGCCAATCTATAAGGAACAGAGAGACGTGCCAAAAATAAATAAATAAATAAATAAATAAATAAATAAATAAATAAATAAATCACAAGATGACACATCTAGCAATATCCAGGGCACAGAAGATATCGCTGGGACATGGCCTTATTTCCTCAACAGATAAACAATAAGGAATTTGACTGATTAGGATTTTCAAAAAATAAAGAGAATGATGGCTGAGTTGACCACTCACAAAGCAAGGAACTTTAGGGACAGATGCAAAAGAAAAAGAAAAAGGAAAGCAGCAAAAACCCCTGGGAAACAAACACCGAGGCTCGAACGCTAGAGAGCGGATGTTAACTGTTTTAGGTTTAGCAATGATCCTGTTCTTTGGCTGTTTGTATTCTTGCCTTTTGCATCCATAGATCCAACCAGCTGTGCATCAAAAATGTTGGGGGAACAACACCTGAGGACTCGGGATGTGGCTCAGTTAGTACAGTGTGGTCCTAGGGCGCAGAGGGTTCCGCCAGCAGCTTGTAATCAGTTGTGTGTGGCGGATGACCTTAGCTGTAAATCTGACATACCTGGGAAGAGGAAGGTCTATGGAAAACCTGCCTCCATCATCAGCCTTGAACCATGTTTTCTTGATTGCTAACTGATGTGGGAGGGCAGAGTTCATGGTGGGAGGTGCCACCTCAAGGCAGGTGGGTCTGGACTGGATACAGAAAGGCAGCTAAACAAGCCACAGGAAGTGAGCCTTCGGTCCTCCATGGCCTCTGCTTCACCTCCTGCCTCCAGGTTCCTGCTTGAGCTCAGCCCTGATAACCCTCAGTGACGGGCTATGAGTAGGACATGTGAGTCAAACAAATCCTTTCTTCCCCTGGTTGGTTTTGATCAATGTATCATCACAGCAAGAAAAAGTAAACTACAACACTGGTTGTGGAGGGCTGTCCCCATAATCCCAATACTTGGGAGATGGAGGCAAGAGGATCAGAAGTTCAAGGTCATCCTCAACAACTCTGAGGCCAGCCTGAGCTACATAGAACCCTGTTTCAAAATAACACAACACAACACAAAAAGTCTGTGCTGAACCCTGGAAACGTCACTTTACTTATTTCAAAGAATTTCCTTTAAAACAATTTTTACATTATTTTACGTTTGTGTATTCATGTACATGTATACATGTCTGTGTGACACACATACACACGTGTGCCAGAGCACACATGGGGAGGTCAAAGGACAACCTGCAGGAGTCAGTTTTCTCCTTCTACCGTGTAGATTCCTGGGATCAACTCTGTTGTCCCTCTTGGTAGCAAGCACCTTTATGGGCTGAGGCCTTGTGCTGGTACCATCTTCAGCTTTTATTAAATTTCCATTTATCATAGTGTGTGTGCTCCGATAGGCACATGGTGATCAGAGGACCGCTTCTGCGGGTCACTTCTTTCCTTGGATCGTGCGGGTCCTGGAGGTGGAGCTCAAGCTGCCAGGCTTGCTCAGTCAGGGCCTACCTCTCCCCACTGCACCATCTTGACAGCTCTGAAGACATCTTTTTTTAATCATTACTGAAGCCAGCAGGTATGCATTCTAAACAAGCCTTGGGCATTGAGGTCCCCAATGTCCAATGTGCTGAGGTTCCCCAAGAGCAGCCATATTTGACTTTTCTCAAGTGTCCATATTTGTTAGTTTTTGTTTTTGTTTTTTTGAGACAAGGTTTCTCTGTATAGTCCTGGCTGTCCTGGAACTCGCTCTGTAAACGAGGCTAGCCTCAAACTCACAGAGATCCGCCTGCTTCTGCCTCCCGAGGGCTTGGACTAAAGGCATGTTCCACCACCTCTGCCCTAAAGGTGTCGAGTTCTTTGACCCCTTCTAATTTATTAACTATAAAATAGTATGAATTATATGAAAAGTCACTGAGGGGAGATGCTAGGGCGGTGGGAGCTGTGGGAGCTGTGGCTAAGGGGCCCATTGTCCCATCGCCTCTACCTTTGTGTTTGGGGGGAAAGTTTAGTAACAAAAGGTCAGAGGGAAAGTCAAAGGCAGCTTCCCCTTGCTCCAGGTGGAGTAGCAGACAGCCTGGGCCATCCCAGAACAGCCCAGGCTGGAGGCAAGCCTGATGCCCTAACTCAGTTTCCAAACTGTCAGCAAAACCCTAGTTCTAAGTGTGCAGCAGCCAGGGAAGTGAGCTGGCCTCAAGCTCTCTGGGAGCCTGAGGCTACTTCCTGTGCTAGGGAGGGAGGAAGTCCCCTCTGGGGGAAAGCCACAGGGCACCCATTGTGGAGCTGAGTTTTCAAGGCTGTTCCTTTCTGGGCCTGGGAGCAGCCTGCAACACCTGGGAACAGCCTGCATCACCTCAGAGCAGCCTGCATCACCCAGAAGGCGGCCTCCAGAACTTTCCAGCTACAGAATGTGAACAACCAAGGAAGCGTTTGCAGCCAGCAGGGTTCCTAGGCTGAGCTGAGCACACCGGGGTCTTTGAGTCCAAACCAAGCAGGCTTTTTTGTGTTGACTCGCTCAGGCACCTGTGGAACTTGGCAGCCCACAGACACCACACCCCTCATGGCCCATCTGCTCTTCTGGTTAAAGACACATCAAGGCCCACCTTGTATCGATTTATCTTCTAGGTTTGTCTACCTTCGCCCAGGGGCCAGCATGCTTAGGATAGCCTGATTTCTCAGGCCCTTCACTACCCAATCACAAAGGCTGGGGACCGCTGGGGCAGGAATCCCACACCTCCCTGAACCCTCACTTCTGCCCCAGTGGGGCCCATGGTCCTCACCAGCCACGGCTCAGATAAGAAACATGAGCCAGGAACCAAAGTCACATGGCCTCCGGCAGCCAGCTAAGGGACCTTCGCATCATCTCATCGAGAAGCAGTGATCTGCTTGCTGCAGGCCTGGCGTTTCTGCTCAGCCAAGGTCCCCTGACATCCAACGAGTCAAGCCAGGGCTTTTTGGTTTTACCTGCACAGTCAGAGGGAAGAGGGGCTCGGGTGCCCCCCCCACAAAGCTTGCAGGACAGAGAAGAAGCAAAAAACGGAGGCTGGGGGATGTGGCTCATCTCTGTGGGGTGCTGGTCTAGCCTGTAGGTGTGCTGAGGTTCCCTCCCTAGCGCCTTATAAACTGGGCATACTGGCTCATGCCTGGGACCCCAGCACTTGGGAAATGGAGGCAGAAGCATCAGGAGTTCAAAGCCATCCTTGGTTACAGAGAAGGTCTGAGGGCAACCTGGGCTATATGAGATGAGAGAGGAGGAGAGGGCAGAGGAGAAGAGAAGAAGAAATGAAACAGGGAAAGAAGAGAGGAGTGAACTCCCCATTGTGTCCTGGACTTATTCCAACTCCGTTTTGCTGCCCAGTGTAGGTTCAAGGGAGGAGTACGGCCCCTCCCCCTCCCACCTGGTCACATACAGGTGCTGCAGTTCGTGGGGCCTGTTGGGCACAGTTGGGGACTGAAGCTATGGGGTGCTCTGGGGACACTCTGGCTGTGTGCTGAAAGGGTATAAATACAGAGCCTCGGACCCCAACCACCCCGGCTCCAGATAGACCTTGCGTTGCCAATGCATGAAGCTACGTTTCTTGCACTTAGCTCACCATCTTCTGGGGCTAGAGAGCCCAAGAGGCAATATGGGTGCCTCTGCTCCCGATCAGAACTTAACAATAGGGGACAGTGACCTTTCAAGCTAGAATGACAGGGGCCCCGCCAGCCCCACTTCCTCTCTGGCCAGGACTCTTCTCAACTCTCCTGGGGCACCTGGAGATCTGATTTGTCCAAAGCAGGCTCACTGAGGCCTGTCCTTAACTGGACACGAAGGGCGGCATCTCCGAATGTCACCCATATCCAGCAAGCCTGCTTACTTAGTATACAGGCCTATTTTTAGCAGCACCAAAAAAGCCAGTTACTGTATCACGGCACCTCATTTGTCTCCATTTGTTTACCAGGCCGTGTTCCATGCTGGCACCAGGGTATCCAGGCAAGAGCAGGCACCAGGTCTCATTCATCGCCACACCCACCCGGCTTGGCATGAAAGCAGAATGCCATGTGTTTGCTGGAAGGATGAGGTTTTCATTGTCCCCTGCAAATGGGTTTGAGAGCAGGTGTTCTCAAGCTGGAAGCGCAGGTGACATCAGTGATTGGTCCATGACTCCCTTGAGAAATGGTGTAAAAAGCACATGGCAGTGGGGGTTGGGAGAGGCAGTGCCCCGGGGGCCACGGGGGGGGGGGGGGGGGGGGGGGGGGGGGTGTTTTGGGCGCCGGGGGGGTGTGTGTGTATGGGGCGAGTGCACGCAGACGTGTGTGTGTGTGTGTGTGTGTGTGTGTGTGTGTGTGTGTGTGTGTGTGTCTGTGTCTGTGTGTGTGTGTGTGGTGTCCATGATTTTCACCAGCTTTTCGAAGAGTGTGACCCCAGCAGTGTAAGGGTGACAGAAACAGACTCCGAAAAGTGGCAAGCAATGATCAAGCAATGATCAGCGAGTATGCGTTCACCCTCAGAAAGGTCGAGGCTGGCCCCCTACACTTGAGCCAAAAGGAATCAGAGGAGAGATTGCGTCAGAAGCACGGAGGCAAACTGGTAGTGAGCACTGATGAGTATCTGTCCCCCCCCCACAGTACCCAGGTGACATGATACTTCTGGAGGTGACCAGGGAATTCCAAGTTGGAAGGAGAAGGAGTCCACCAAACCCTGAACATGCCCAAGGGACACTAACAGAAGGGGCCACCAACAGCAGCCCAACGTCCCTTCCCGGGTGGGATCGGCAGCCCTATACCCCAGCAATACTCCTTACGACGTCTCATCCACCAGCAGAGAAGTGACGGTGCTCTTGACACATCTCCAGGCAAACAAATTTGGGAACCGGGTTGGATGAAGCAGATCATTTCTTAGATGCATTTTATAAAAACTGGCTCTTGTAGAGACAGCGAAGTATCAATTAAGGCTGGTGGGCTGGCTCTGCAGGTAAAGGGGCCTGCCACCAAGCATGACCACCTGAGTTCTGTGCCTGGGACCCACGCAGTGAAAGGGAAGAACTGCCTCCCACAGGTTCCTCGGGATGGGAAGAAGAGAAACCTAAGGCCACCTGCACACATGAGACTCTCACAGATCAGTAGCACGCAGAAATTTTGCAGGACAGGGCCTGAGGACACAATCAAACTAGTATCACCACCACGAGAAGATATCCATAGTGTCCAACTAAAGTTTCTACCAGGAATGGTAAGCTCACTTACAGGATGTACTTATCCACTTAGACAGCCTCTTACTGTATGAAGCAATATGCAACAGGTCTAAGAAGACCACATTTTCTCACAGAGACTCAAAAGTCTTTCATGCCAATCAAGTCCTTTTTTCAATAAAGCCCCCAGGGAAACAGAGGTGGACACCTTCTGAGCATAACAAATACATACATCTGAGTTTTATGCCACCATTCAAGGTCCTCCTAGCAAGGTCAAAAGCAAAGCAAAGAGGACTGGAGAGGCGGTCCAGCAGTTACTCGTGTCTGTTGTTCTTTCAGAGGTCCAGAGTTCAGTCCTCAGCATCTACACTGGGAGGCTTGCAACCGACTGTAAGTCTAACTCCAGAATGGTCCAAAGCCCTCTTCTGGCCTCTGCAGACCCCTGCGAGCACACAGGGCATACACCCACACAGTTCCATACACATAGCTGAAAATCAAATGCTATTTTTAAAGAGGCAAAGATGCCTACCATCTCCGTTCTGATGTAATCTTTTGCTTCAGGTACAAGCCAGTGCACTCGGAAAAGACGAGACAAGACAAGACAGGCCTGTGTAAGGACACTGGCTCGGTGTGGGCAGAGCTGGGTCTTTCCTGGTCTCCCCAGGATCTAATATGTGGTAGGCGCTTAGGAAATTAGTTAGCTGAGTGACTGAGGAATGGCTCATGACTGTGAAAGCAAGAGTTTAATATATGCTGGAGACAAAAACCCACTGTGGTTGGTTTCAGTGGGTTAAATTCACTCAAAGCGCACTATCGGACAGAACTATTACTTCCGCCATTTACAAATAAGCACGCAGGGGTCCAAAGATGCTAAATGACTTGCCCTAGCCCACTACTCCTGTCTTCGGTTGCCATGGCACCGTGGACCAACTGTCTCCTATCCAGTGGAGGCGGGAGAGGCCTCCCATGGTAGTTTCAAGCCGAGGCTCCGACTTTAGCTCTGCTACTGACTGGCTCTGCCGTTGCCAGCAACTTGCCCCACCTCTCTGCACCTTCAAGTTCTCCTCTATAAACTGAAAGCCAGAAGCAGCACCTGCCTGCTGGGGTGAGAGGGGCACCCATGTCCCTCTGCTGCCAATAGTCTGACTTCCCAAACTCCTATGCGCTTTCACAGGTGGTTTTCGTGGGGCACCTGCCTCACTGTTAACCCTTTTCCTCCTGTGGATTTTGCTGGGCTCGTGGTCAGCTAACTTAAGGTTCGTCGTCAGGATGGTATCATCCTAGACGGAGGCCTAGTACCAAGATAAAGGCCAGCTCAGCTCTCAGGGAGTCCTGCTGTGGAGAAACAGAGAAGGGTCACCCTCCAGCCGTGAGCCCACAGCTGGAAAACTTCACTTCTGCCTCCCAGGGCTCACGAAGTCCCTCCTGTGCTTCTTGACTCCACCCACGCTTTCCCAACACGTTCCCAGAGCAGCTCCTGCACAAGGGTCTCTCTCACCTAGTGACTTTCCTAAGAGCACAATTTGGAAAGGAGTCACCAGGGAGAAACCCACGTCCCCTGTGGGGAAGGTCAGGTCAACAGCAACGAATCAGGCTGACAGTGCGTACCCTGGGCACGAGAAGAGAATGGCCCCACCCTGCTGTGATCTCCCAGACACCTGTAGCCCTCACCTAACCATAAGGAAAACATCATAAAAGAAAAATTAAAACAGGGAGGCACAGGCCTGTGACGCCCAGCACTGGGGATGGCATGGCAGGAAGATGTCTGGTTTCAGGCCAGCCTGAACCTCATGCTAACCTGTTACAGAAATACATTAAATAGGCTGTGTATACCATTATCCATAGTGCCTATTTCTAACACAGAACTTCAAGGCTGTTTACAACACACACACACACACACACACACACACACACACACACACACACTGAAAAAGCATGAACTTTTCTCAATAAAGTGTCCACATCAAAGAGCTACATCATGCTAACATGCCAGGCCCGTAGCAAGAGGGAAGGGGTGCTGGGTGTATGAGAATTCCAGCTAACTGCTATCATAGTGCTTCTATAAATGGGTAACCAAAACCCCAAAATAAACTTTATTATTAAAAAAAAAAAAAAAAAAAAAAAGCAACACAGGTTACCGGGCTTCCCGTGGTCATTAAGCTACCCATCTGCTGGTCACCGAGCTGTGCTTGCCAAGAAAAACTATAAAAAGCACCTCCCACCAGATTTGGCTTGGAAACTATTTCCCCGGAAATCCTCACCCTCCACCCTCACCTCAGGGAGAGAGAGATAGAGAAAGACAGAGAGAGAGAAACAGAGAGAGACAGAAAGACACAGAGAGAGACAGAGAGGTATAAATTCCCTGCCAGACATGACTCTAATCTTAAGGAGCACACAGACCACTGATGTGTGCCGCTGGCTTACAGATTCCTGATTGTGTCTTTTCAAGGGAAGGCTGTCCCCAGACTGGAACTCTAAAACACAAACACCTCCAGCCAAAACACAAAAACTGTCACACAGGCCAGTCCCTCCCCAAAGTTGCCCATGAAGACCCTGCTGGGGGAAAAGAGTTAACACCAGCAGGACTCAGGAACAGATATCCTCCCCAGCCAGAGTGGCAGCCCTTCCTACCCACCAGGCAGCAGATGCCAGCAAGCCCGTAGCCATTGAGGCATCTGGAAGCTGCCAGCAGGCTTGCCCCTGAGCCGGTCAGGAGCATGGGCTGGGCTGTCAAAATCAGGAAACCTGGTCAGGTCTTTGTTTGCTCCCAGACAACAAGCTTTCTAACCAGAGAATGTGAGGCTGGGCGTCAAGCCGGCGACTGCTTCTGACAAATGCATTCTGACAAATGACAGGGACATTTGCCCAGCCTCCAGCAACAGGGGACAGATGAAGGCCCAGACTGAACTTAGACAGAAAAAGTCGGCCCTCCTCTCCCAGGTGCCACAGAAGCATGGGTGAGGGGCTGGTAGAAGACCCCTTAATAAGCTGGGGCTGGTCCACCTGCACTGACTGGTAAACACAGAGAGGAAATGGGCCAGGCTCCTGGCACCAAAGGCAAACCACCCTCAAGCATGAGACACAAAGCCTCTTCCTTAGTTTCAACACAAAGTCCCCAACAACCGGCTCCCAGGATGCCGCAGGGCCACTGTCTCATCGCCTCAGGGGCAAGATTTGTCAGGCTCAGCTGCAGCCTTTCTGACATCGTTGGGCACACGCCCCTCCACCGACTACACTCTCAGAGAGCAAAGACATCACTTCCACGATCTCTGGGGTGTCCTGGGCACCTGACCATCCTTTGCTATGCTAACAGCGACCCTCGGGTGGAACTGGAAACCGTCTCCAGCCACTCTCTCCGGCTCCCCTCCCTGTCAGCAGGGCAGGGGCGGCCCCTGCTGCAGGCTCCCGAGGAAGCCCTGCATCGGGTCCCCAGGCCCTGTCCCTGCCAGGCCTCGAGGACCAGGCGGGGGTAGCCTCCACCGACCTTCGATAGGGTTCAGATAGTCATAATCGAAGAGGATAGAAAAGTCCAGCTCGTCCTGGGGACTGCCCCCGGGCTCGTGGCCTGGGCCGTCCCTGCCGTCCGGGTCGGGCTGTGACTCCACGGCTTCCATGGCTCAGGGCGGCCGGGCTGCGGGGCCGGGTAGGGTCGCGGGGCTCGGAGGAGGCTCGCTCAGACCGGGGTCACCGTGTCTGGGGCGCACGCCGGGGCCGAGGATGGCTCACTGCGCAGTGGGTCCTGGACGCGTCCGGGGAGCGGGTGTCGCGAGCTTCCTGCTCAAGGCACCTGTTGCAGCCTGGAGGGGGCGGGGGCGGGGACGGCGGTGGCTGGCGGGGCGGGGCCACGCCCGGACGGGGTGGGGCACAGCCCGGTCTGGCCTGAGTGACAAGCCCAGGCAACTTCTGTTCCACCTGCCACTGTCTGACCTAGGGCCCCACCAGAAGCTGCTGCCTTAGGGACCGTTCTACCTTAGGGGCCACAAGCAGAGCCTTTCCTGATTAATCCCCTTTGCTGGGGAGGGGCACCCTGTCTTCTTTGGCATTCCCACAGCTGTGGCGCAGTGTCTGTCTCTGATTTGCAAGCCACAACCTCAGTTGATCAGGCCTGGGCCACCTACCACGTGCCACCCAGCATATAGCGGCCACTGTGGCCCTGCTGGGACAGATTAGGCATAAAGATCATCACCCCTCTTGGCAATCAGGAGAGGAGTCGGCAGTGGCTGCGAAGGCTTTGGCGCCAGGGGGAGGTGACACGCGAAGAGTTTGATTGATGGTGATGTGGGGACCCTGTCCTGGCAGTGAGAACAGGAAGTGGTCTGGTGTGTAGGAGGCTGGGTTGACAGGTAACCTGTACATCCTGCTGATGTGAAATGTCGATTAGCAGGCCCTTCCCCCACCCCCCACCGTCCCCCACGGCTTTCAGTTCCATAAGCCTGGATTTAAGCCCAGGAATATGGAATTTTGATTAAGCCCTCGAGGTGAAGATAGGTGACTGCTGAAGAACCCAGGGCTACTGTCCAGTGAGCCTCCCAGCTTATAACTTCTCAAAGTGAGAATCAAGGTAGCAAAGGAGAGTCTGGGCAGTGGTCCCCAAGGTCCCTGGATGACTACAATCACTGAACAGCTCTTTAAAAGCCAGGCCCGGCTGCAATTGAAACCTGCAGGCGATGGGCCTTTTGTGAGGCGATTAAGACTTAAGGAAAGCAAAAGATCAAACATCTGGGTGGGGGGGATGGGGAAGCCCTCCCGTCCTGTTCTCAACAACCCTGGTGACAATGACTGCAGCAGGGACCATGAGGAAGGAGGACAGAAGGCAGGCATTATCAGGGGACCCATGGAAGTCTGCCTAAAGCTATATCCATCACTGAGCTGGGTGTGGCCATGCATGCCAATAATCCCAGCACCTGAGAGGCAAAGGCAGCAGGGATAGCTTCAAGTTTGAGGTCAGCCTGGGCTACGGAAGGAAAGAAACTCTCACCACCCAAAACAACAACTCTCATCATTCTTTTTCAGAACTATTTGCTGAGTTGAGTACCTGCTACAAATGCTGAGTCGCAGGCGTCTGCAGGGCTACATCACTGCCATTGTCGTAGGACACAGATGCAAAGAGGCACAGCTGGGCGCAGGGTCTCCTAACTCCCCAACACACGCTGGAATCCAGTGGAGACCGGTTAAAGCATTCAGCTTCCCAAGCTCCACCAGGCACCAATTTACCTGAGTGCTAAAAGCTGGACACAGGGTTCCCAGCAACTTCACAAAGCAAAACAACAAAACCTGCCCATCAGCTTCCAAATGAGAGGCCAGACATGAGAGCAACTGTTTCCAAGACCACACCACTGCAGGGGCCTATGCCTGGCTCTGGACAGAATCCTTCCTCCTCTGCTCTATTAACTGCTCCCAAGGGTGTCCATTTGAGAAGCTACTTTCTCTTCTCAGTGTTGGGGACTGAACCCATGGCCTCATGAATGTTAGGCAATCATTCCACCACTAAACTATGCTCCATCCCTTGGGAAGCAGCTCCTAAGATGATCTTGGTAGAAGCTGTCCCATCCTGCTTGACAAGGAAGACAATGAAAGACAATCAGAGAATTTTATCACCAAAGACCCGTGAGATCCACTAAGGTGGAGGCCATGGCCACCTTTTGTACAGTGGGTGTATGGAGTTCAGGTGGATATTTGAACAGAGAGATGTTTGGACAGATGTTTGGATTGGTGGTTGGGTGGATGGATAAATAGATGATAGAT
The DNA here is from genome assembly GCF_907164565.1 of Psammomys obesus. NCBI lineage: Eukaryota > Metazoa > Chordata > Mammalia > Rodentia > Muridae > Psammomys > Psammomys obesus. The sequence goes on along the minus strand of NW_026596234.1, from coordinate 9,545,181 downwards.
AGATAGATGGTAGATAGATAGATAGATAGATAGATAGATAGATAGATAGATAGATAGATTGACTCACAGATAAAGAGTTTACGTTGGTGGATATGCATGTAGACAGATAAGAGATGGCTCCATGGGTAGGAGCACTGTTGCTCTTGCAGAGGACATGAGTTTGATTCTCAGCACCTACATAGCACCACACAACCACCTATGACTTTAGTTCCAGAGGATCTAGTGCCTTCTTATGGCCTCTGTTGGCACTGCAGGCACTTGGCGCACATACATTCAGGCAAAACACCTGTTCACACAAACATAAATCTTAAACACACGCATACCTGGGGCTGGGGAGATAGCTTGGCAGTTGAGAGTGCATACTGCTCTTTCCAAGGACCTGAGTTTTGTCCCCAGCACCCCCAGCATCATACAGCTTACAACTGTCTGTAACTCCAGTTCCAGGGGACCTCACACCCTTTTCTGTCAAGCGCACACAAACCTGTGCACAGACACACACATGTAATTAAAACTATTTTAAATATACATACATGCACACATACCTACAGCAAGCCTCCCGCAGCTTCCTGTCAAGTTCAGAGGGAAACAGAGCAGCCAGGCTCTAGGTCGGCTGCCCTGCTATCTGAGCACCATGCCCTGCCACGGTCTTCCTGTCTTGCGCCTCTGCCTGTGGATCAGGCCTGACCCTGCGGCATCCTTTCTGAGCACGGTTATTTAATCCATTTGTTACGTATTCTTACACTTGAATGTGAGTGCTTGGAGGGCAGGGGCCAAGGGTGTTCATTTTCTCCATCTAAACACCTCGGGTAGCCAATTTCAGCAAATAAAAATAGGAGGCACCCAGTTTAAGTTTGAACCTTAGACAGTTAATCCTTTTTTAAACATAGGTCGTAACTATTGCATGAGGAAATAATTCTGTTCAACTTTTATATGTTTATTGTTTTATGTGAAACAATGTGTTTTACTGTTTACATGAAATTCAGGGTTTGTGCATGAGCATGTCCACCTGTGAGCTTGTGTGTGGAGGCCAGTGGGCAGCCTCAAGTGCTTCCTCTGACATGGTCCACCTTTGTGTTTTGTTTTGTTTTGAGGCAGGGTCTCTCACTGGCCTGGAGTTTACCAAGCAAGGCTAGGCTAGTGGACCAGTAGAGTCCCAGGGGCCCACCTCTCTACGTCTCCCTAGAGCTGGGATTGCAAGCATACAGCACTGGGCCCAGAATATTTTTTTTTCTAATTTGGGGGTTGTTCTCAAGTCCTCATGCTTGCAGAGCAGGCACTTTAGGGACTGAGCTATCTCCAGAGCCGGCAAGAGTCAAGCTTCACCAACTTCCTGGTTCTTCGCCTCTATCCTCAAGTCTTCAGTGACAGCCGGGACATGGGAGAATGAGGCTGGGATAATGGGCCCAATGCTTCCCCCTGGGGGACAGACCAGAAATGAAATATGAGAAGAGCCACTCCCTTCTCGGCTGGTGTGCTGGCACAGGACTGGTAGACTGGCATCTGTGACAACGTCAGATTGTCAAATCAGTGTCACTTTGCACGTTTGTACCTGAGCCCCAAGCATGAGTATGTGGCCTGTCACTGTTTCTACACAAACATGTGGTGGCTCCAGAGACGCACTACATGCACATGGTGTTTTTAAAAGAGGGAAGAATCTGTCCTGTGTATAGGGAAATGTCCTGGTAAGCTCATCAAAGAGTCCGTGAAACAAGTAACAGAGAAAAACAATATACAACACATTAGGAAGGTACTGTTCAGATAAGGAGCCAGGGACACACAGACACACACACACACACACACACACACACACACACACACACTTCCAAGTTGATCTTCCAAAAGACCAGCAGTTCCCACGTATAGAGACACAAATGTCTCACCAGGGCCAGTGCTGAGGGATAAATATGAACAGCTCAACTCAAAGGGCCTGGGTCCCATTTGATCTCTTCCTGGAGTACAGGATGCTAGCCTTTTCTGTGCCTCAGTTTCCTTCACTGCCAACCAGAGTAACCATCAGCATCAGCTTCCTGGGGTCCGACATGCACGGCCACCAGCACCCCACACTTACGAGGACCTTGAACGTGGCATGATGCTCTGCTGTTGCATCGTTAAACCTTCACTAATCCCGGCGCAGGACGCTGTGAGTCTTCCGTCTGTGCGCCGCCCTGATGCTGGCTGCAGCAGTTAAGGAATGTCATAAATTCTGGCCACAAACCTCACATCCTGACAACGGCCTCCATGACCACTGACTGCAAAGGGCAGAAGCTGGGCACTGTAACCCCAATAGGAAACATCGGAACCCTCTCTACTGGATCCCAGAAGTGACCATTCCCCAACTTCAGCGCACTCTGAGATTTGTTACTACTCTAGATGCTAATGGTGTGACTCTTTGACAGAGGCCTTTTGCTACCAACATCTGGCTGAGATCTGGGGGAAAAGGATCAAAATCACCAGGCAGGCTGACGAACACCCATAATCCCACCACTCCAGAAGTAAGTAAGACAGGGGGGTTGCTACAAGTTTGATGCCAGCTTGGGTTACCTAATAAGTTTTATCTAAAGGTACTTTGCGAGGCCGACACCCTCAAAAGAACAAAATGCAGAAAGTGACAAATCCCTAGTGCTTCAAACTATATTCTTTTACGATTATTTAGTGTGCGCACACACGCCGTGACACATGTGGAGGTCAGAGGACAACTTTGCTGGGTCAGCTCTCCCCATCTACCATGTGGGTTCTGGGAATTGAACTCAGGTCCCCAGGCTTGGCTGCAAGCTCTCTTAACCTGGAGAGCCATCTCACCACCCTTATACTGCATTTCATGCCTTGTTTATTGAAACCAAGATGTCTACAAAACAAAAAGCTCCTGTGACAAACAAACTCCCGGGAGTTAAAGATGTCAGTCCATTCGGAGATGAACTGGACTCTGAGGGAAAAGGGATACAAACAAAAGCCATGCTGCCTTTATTTGAAATTGTTATAATTTGTACAGGCTGTTATAAGATTTCGGTATCTGTTTTTGTTTTTAAAATATCTCATTAACTGTGGCTCGTCTTGGTGATTGGGTTTCTTGCTGCAATCTGTAACTGACCCCCGGAATGACCTGCCCCACATTCTGGCAAAGCCATTCTCAGGAACAGTCTCCTAGGCACTGGGGACATAGTGTTTCCTTTTCTCGGTGCTGGGGCTCCAGCACAGGCCAAGCACACCCCAGGCAACTCTGTACCACTGAGCTACTTCCCAGCCACTGTATTTGTGAGACGGGGTCTTCTTCTGTGGCTCAGACTAGCCTGAAACTCGCCATCCTCCTGCCTCAGCTCCCCCATGCTGGGATTACATCCAACAATCTTTGGAAGTTAGGTGGTGATGGGAACAGGTGCCGAGCCAAAGACCTCAACCTTGGAGTGCTGCTGTTCCCTTCCAAAAAATGAGGCACACAGCATCCTCCCCGCCCCCCTACTTTCTTAAGTTTTCGTGGTATTTTCTTTTTTGGAGACAAGGTATTATGTAGCCCAGGATGGTCTTGAACTTGCTATGTAGTCAAGGAAAGCGCTGAACTCCTGGTTCTCCTGTCTCTACCTCTAGAGTACCAGAATTGGAGGCATGCCTAATGGCTAGAAGATCAATCCTGAGAAAGGGTCTGATGCCAGTTTTATGTTGTCCCCGGGACTGGTCCAGGGCCTCTGGCAAGCAAGGTGGGTGCTCTGCGAGCTGTGTCTGCCAGCACTATCATCACTGCCCTCTCCTTTCGGGCAGCCAGCAGCCTTCACCTCTGCTGTCACCTACTTGACATGTGAAGACCCCTCGTGGCTATGGCCTCTTTCAGATTCTCGGCAGTCTCTGTGTGAGCTGAAAATACAAACATCCCGGCCTTCCGCACCCCAGCTGCTCTTCTCCCAGCCCCGTCCAGAGTTGATACCAACACTTCACACTCAGGCTAAGGGTTGACATAGGTCATCCAGAGCGGGCAGAGACTCCTGGGGTTTGGTACAAAAATATGTGTAATCCTTCAGGAAGGACCCTGAAAGTTCCTTTGGTGGTTAGGAGGTAATAGCTTAAATTTAAACAATAAAACAAACCAGGCATAGCCACCATGCCTACACTCCCAGGCCAGTCAAGAATGCACATCAAGGTCTTGTTTCAAAAACTTAAATAACTAATTAAAATAAAACAAGTAAGCGGGGCACAGTGGTGCATCCCAAAAGTCCCGAGCACTGGGGACTAAGTCCAAGGTCAGCAAACAGTAATATGCGCGCACACACACACACACACACACAAACACACACACACACACACACACACACACACGGGGGAATAACAGCAAACATGACAGCAATCACAAGCTACCAGTTGGTCTAGTCTGGGTCTTGATTAGACCCAAAAACACACGTTTGGTACCTTCGGTGCCAAAATAGAAAGTATTCCCACAGAGCCCACAATGCCCTGAAGAGCATAGTCTGGCTCATAGGCAGGAAGGCATTACTCCCGGCTGTCTCATCCAAGCACACTGGTTTCTGTCCCCTGCCCGAGCTTCTCGCCGGCTTCCCCAGCAGCCGCTCCGACCTGGTTCCAAGCCTCTTCCTTCAGTCTTTCCTCTAGCCTTTGAGATTAAGGAGGCCACACAGCCTGCCGCTGAATTTTCACCGTGACCCTGACAATGAAGCTCAGACCCCTCCCTAGATCCTTCACTCCCTGTCCTGGCACACATCTACGAGCTGAGCTTCCATTGCCTTCCTCTCTGCCCTTTCACTGGCCTTCAGCCTGGCCACAGACTGCCTGCTCAGGAGCCTGTGGGCAGTGTTCCTCTCACTGGGAATGTTCTTCTCTGAAAACCTGCAGGCAGAGCCTCCTCCCTTCAGGACTGAACAAAAGCCCACCTCCCTGGGGAAGAGGAGGTGTCAAGGCTGAATGAACAGCCTGCTGCTGCTGAATGAACAGAGGGAGCTCGTTCTGCTCCTTCACCAAAACCCAAAGCTCGAGTCTTCACTCCAGAGGCCTCAGAGTCAGGACTCACTGAGAAGAGGTCCTTTGCAGATATGAACAGGTGAAGATGAGACCATGCAGGACCCGAGGGGTCTAGTCCTAAGGCTGGACCCTTGGAAGGGCAAGCACCAATCCGTAAAGGCCACGGGGAAACAGAGACAGAGCACAGGGATGCAGCCATGGGCCACAGAAGCCAGGAGTGCCTGAGTCACAAGAAGACACAGACAAGGTCTATGCTGAGCCTCCAGAGAACATGGCCTGCCAGCCCCAACCCAGACTTCTGATCCTTAGCACAGTACAGAAGGAGCGTCCTCCCGTCAAACAGCATTGTGTGATGACGAGTTACAGTAGGCACAAGGAGCCGGCCTAGCCAACTATACACACACACACACACAAACAAACATGCATGCATCCGCATGTACAAGCGCATGCGTGTTTGTGCGTGCACAAACATGGGATGTGTACACACACGTGCAGCAGACATGCTACCCCGGAGCAGGCAAACTCTTGTCCACTGGGTCCATGTCCAGCTTACTTAAAAGGAAATGGACAGGTCAGCTGCTATAGGATCTGTGAGTATGTGAGTGTGGGGTGTGTGTGTGTGTGTGTGTGTGTGTGTGTGTGTGTGTGTGTGTGTGTTGTATACTAGCCCATGTGTGTGCATGTGAGTGTCATCAAGTGTCTTCTTGGGTCACTCTCCACCTTCCTTTTTCTTGAGACAGAGTCTCTCACTGAACCTGGAGCTGATGGTTTCGTCTAGATTGGCTGGGCAGGATACATCTGCCTCCACAACACTGGGCTTACAGGCACCATGCACCTCTATCCCCTGCTTTTTGGTGACTGAGAGCTGGAATCCAAGCCTGGAACAGCAAGCTCTTTACACACTGAGCTATCTCTCCAGGGCAGCTGTTCTGGATACTGCTCAGCTCAAACTCACTAGTACTCTCTTATCCATAGGGAAACTGAGGCACAGGAAAGGGGGAGGTTCCTTGCCCAAGGTCACACCTCCTCCTAAGTAGCAGAGGTGGAATGGACCCTGTGGCCAGCACAGGCTGTTGATTTCTGGGGGACCATAAATTGCTCCTGGGATCCCGTAAAGAGTCACAGAATAAGAGGCCTGGCCCTGCCTTTCAGGCGCTTACAGCCATGATTTAAAAACAAAACAAAACAGACCAAAAAAAAAAAAAAAAAACAGCTTCAAAAAACTCCCATCTTCACAGGAGAGCTTCCTTCTAAAGCCTTGAGCATGGGGGAACATGGGCACTTAGGAGGCTCCCTGCAGGCTGAGTTGCCTGGGGTGTTATGGAAGTACTAGCCAGGGAGGGGCCTTGGCAGCCCTCTTTGCTGGCCACCTTACTCTCATGGCAGTGGAAATGTCCTTTTCTTGTCCTGAGCTGAGGCAAAGCTAGGCACTGCACCTTCTCTGTCTGCCTCAGTTTCTCTGACTCTGACAACCATGACCATGCCTTCTTCTTTCTCTCCTGTATCTCTCCTTCCCTTCCAAGATGTGCCAGAGAACATCTTAGGGTGGAAGAAAGGGTCTAGAGCCAAGGTCTAGGTTATGTGTGTGTCAATGACATTCAGAAGTTAGGATGGTGTCAGCAAGTATCCAAGATGGCTGAGCCTGCGGTTACAAATTGACTCTGTCACTTTCTTACTGGATAACCCTTGGCCTTCTCTGTGCCTCGCTCCCCTCCTCTGTAGAGAGGAAAATGCAGTACCCATCAAATACCGTCTCTGTGAGAAGGAGAAGACGCGGTAAGTCCAAGGCAGACAGCCCCAGACAACGCTGAGTCAACACAAAGCCAACAGGGAGCAGCAGCGGTGGCTCATCCAGGGCCAGGCCCTACGCCTCTCCTCGTGTTGTGACTGCTGCTCTTGCTGTCCTCAGCCATCAGACACCAGCCCGGGGTATGTGCTCACCGCATGTGACACAGAGCTAAGTCTTGTATATGCATGGTTTCGTGTGACGCGAGCGACAGCCCTATGAAGACTATGCTGTCATTATTTTTTTTTTTTTTGCAAATGAGGAAATTGAGGCTTTTGAAGTCAGCTTAACCCAATCTGTGTCATTTTAAAGCTCCAGTAGGTTTAAAAAAAAAAAAATACCTAAGAGCTCTAGGGGACTGCGGAGGTGGTTCAGTCAGTGAAGAGACTGCCTGAGTTCAGTCTCTAGCACCCCCTATCCAGGGGCATAGCAGCTCATCTCTGTTACCCCAGCACTCTGGAGGTAGGGGCAGAAGATCAGATGTTCAAGGACATCCTCGGTTACAAAATGAATTTGAAGCTAGCCTGGGCTAACTGAGACTCGGTTTCCAAGGAAAGGGGCAGGGCATGACCTAAAGAACACATATTCAAAGAATGTTCACCCATGCTCAGTTTCCATACAACACCACTTACCGGCTTTAATGTCTGTATCTTTAACGCGGTGGGAGTTGCGGCTAGCGTTTACAGGGCACCCATGATGAGAAAGACACCCTCTTGGGGGTTTGCTGACCCCCCCCCCACAACCACGCCGTGACAGAAGCCTTCCTGGAGGCTGCATTTTACAGAGGAGGACATTAAGGCACAGAGAGAGGTTCAGTTATTTTTCCGATACCCCACAGCTGCGATGTGGCCGCGCAGAAATCCTAATCCATGCAAAAGCCGGGGAACCGGGGCCTGGGTGGGAGCAAAGCTCATCTCAAGTTTGCTTACTCCTAAAATACTTTCCATCGCCTTTCAGATAACACTGAGCACATCTTTCACACTGGGGCTTCAGACCAATGCTGCACAGCAAGTTTGCTGTTGCCACACAAATATTTCTATCCTTTGCTTAGGGTTTGCCTGTCAGCATGCTCCCTGGGACTCTGGAGATCTCATCCAGCAAGCAGTTGAGTTAAACGATGGCCTGGTTGTTTTCTCTGGGCACCCCTACGCAGGGCACAGCGATTGGCCTAGCCCAAGCCAGCTGCCTGTGATGCCCAGAGCTGGTGTCTGTGTGCCTTATTGCTGTGTCATCTTTGCCAGGATCAACCTGGCATCCTGTTGTTGCCTGCTGTTCATGCACACTTGAACAAGAACTGGGGGGGGGGGGGGGGGGGGTCGAGGTACAGTTTCTTCCAGACCTTAACAGAGAAGCAGAGTTCTCAGCCCAGAGCAGAGGGACCCAGCGGCCAGTCAGGCACAAAATAAAAGCCTGGCTTCTCCTTGGCGTTCTTGCTGTGTCCCTCTCCTCCTCCCTTATGGAACTAAATCTGGCATCTGTCTGTCCCCCACCCCCACTGTCAGAGCACCCATGTCTTACTTTTGGTTTGGTCAGCAGTTAAAACAAACAAACAAACAAAGAACAAAAACCTCTCCAAGACCTTCCCATATGCGTGGGCTGCCTGGAAGCACCACGCTGTCACCTGACATAATAGTAGCACTTTTTTTTTTTCTCTCATCATTATGTCATTGTTCCACTGCCACTTAACCACTGGCAGAGGACAGGATAAGCTGGTACCCCCTAAAAGGTCCCAAGCGCTGACAGGATCTGGCTTTCAAAAGTCCCGCTCCACTAAAAACTAAGCTGAGGTTGGAAGTGGCTAAACCCACCTTTTACCTAAATAGGGGTGGGGCTTGGATCTGGTTTTCAGCAGGAGCCCCCAAACCTCAAGCTTACAGGCCAAAACTGTCCTTTGCCTCCGCCCCACCGCGCCCCCCAGGACTGCAGCTCACCACGCAGAGCACAAAACCTACATTCAACTCGGATTTTATGACGCGAGGCTAGCTCCTCCCACGCGGATGTATTCCGCTTAACCCTTGAGCCCTGCCCATTTGGCGGTGCCTCTGTCCCTGCACACAGGCTGGCTGCACAGAAAGCCATCCAACAGACTCCACTTTAAAGACCTGATTCCTGACTCCCCAGACCAAACCCCTCACAATCCCAACCAGATGGGCTAAGATTTCATATCGTATTCTCACGCATTAACTCCCCCCCACACACACACACACACTCTAGAACCAAACTGAATGGCTTCAAGGTTACATCTAAAAGGGAGAAGATGGAGCAGAAACGGGGACAGTGGGGCGCCCCTGATCCCTTCCGCAGGGCAAGCCGGTGGCACTTCGTGCTTTCAATTGGGGTGGGGGAGCCGGAAGAGCCCTCAGACACATTCCCCAAAAAGGGGGAAAGAAAATGGCTTAAATTGCTTGAATGGCCCAGAGCATGTGTTGAAATGACTGCTGGAAAGTGAAGTCTCTCTGTATTAGTAAATAGCAAAATGTCAAAAAAAAAAAAAGCTAAATAATAATGATGACAAGGACGATGGGAGCAAGAGAAGCAGCCAGCGGTTAGCAGCAAGACCCCCTCCTGGTGTCCCACCAACCCACGCAGGGAATCCCGCCTGGAGACGCTTCCTCGAGTCACCCCCCGCGGCCAGGATGCGAGCGTGCGCCCCTGTTTGACCGCATCTACGCATCTCTACCTGCGAGCGAGGACAGCGTGGGGTGGCCCACGGGGGGGAGGGGGTTGGGCAGCAGAGCCGGGATGCGATGCGAGGATGCGGGCAGGGATGCGGGCAGGGGACGCGGAGGGCGGCGCGGTTACCTCGGTCCGCAGACCCCATGGCGCGGAGGGGCTGGCGGGGGCCCGGCCTGCGCAATGCGGGGCGCTGCATCTGGAGGGGCCGGGCTCAGCGGGCTGGGGAACGGGTGCTGCGATCCGGCGGAGCGGCGGCGCAGAGGCTGCAGCGCCCAGGCTCCGCTCCGGGGCTCTCGCTCGCCGTGCTCCCGCTCCTAGGCTCCTGCGCCGGCTCTCCGTGCTCCCGCTGCCGTGCTCCGGGCTCCGGCTCCCCCGGGCTCCCGGCTGCTGCGGCGCTTCGCGGGTCGCTTTACTCCAGCGGCAACGCGACTTCCTTCCCCGCGCTCCGTGTTTATAGGCTTTCAATGCAGTAAAATAACGGGATTCCCTCACTGTTTCCTCCTGTTTACCCAGCGCCATGGAAACCCCTGGATCCCTTCCATCTCCAAAACTAAGGGCTTTCCTGAAAACTTCACACTCAGGAATCCATGACGTCGCCTCCTCCGCGGCCAGCCAGCTCCGTGGCTCCTTCGGCCGCCAAGCACAAGTCCCTGATTGTTCGGGGCAGGGAGAAAGTCGGGGAGAGGGAGGCGCGCAGGGGTGGGGGCGCGGCCCGCCAGGCCCTGCAGGAGCTGCGTGCAAGCTCGCCGACAGCCACCGCCTCCCTGCTGCAGCCCTGCCCCAATTCAGCCTCCTGACACCCCGCTTTCCCGAGAGGCTGCCCCCCGGAGAAAGCTGCCCAGGCTCTCAGCTAGCACCCCCCCCCGGGTTGTCCAGGAGCCCTTGGACGCTTGCCCAGGGGTGCCTCCTTAGGCCCCTCAGGGCCTCTGCCTGCCCAGATCCTTGAGTGTTCAGGGATGAAGAGGAGCAGGAAGGCGAAGGAAAAGAAATAAATAACGGCGCCTGTGCCAACTGTCCAAGATTTTTTTTTTTCCTCAAAGAGTTTATTTTTAGATTCATTTAGAAAATCCAAGGTTTCCAGCATTACTCGGAGGGTCCAGCAATAAGGCTGAAAAAGAGTCGCCGAAACCAGGCAACGCGTGTGTTTACGCGTGCGTGTGTAAACAGGAAAATGGGGGGGGGGTGATGGCAGGACCTCCGCAGCAGAGGTGTGTGGGATGGCACAGGTGGCTCCCACCTGTGGGCCACGACTGGGAGGACAGCAGCCCACAGAACGGCTGGGGAGGACGGCAGCCCACAGAACGGCTGGGCTAGGCTTTGGCTGTTTTGCTTCTCCACCTGCAGGGACCCTGGGCTCAAAGATGAGGGCAGCTTTGAAAGGCACATGTGAAATACTGTTGTGGGCTCTGATAAGAAACGTGGGAGCACCCAAGGCTAGTGACTCACCACCCGCTCCCACAAGAGACTTGAACTCCAAGAGATACTGCGGGAGGGGGGTGGCAGAAGGGCTGAGTCTACCCACGGGGGGCGAGGGGGACGCTTTGTTTGCCATGTATCTCTCACAGCGGCTCCTCCAACCCCAGGCAGCTCTCAATGTGACCACCAAGACCCCACCTCGCTCCCACACAGGGAACTCTCTCTAGAGTAACTGTGTACCAGTCCCCAAAACAATCCACGTTTCTCCACGTGCCTCCCCCCCAAAAAAAAAATTTTCAAGGTGAGGAAGTTGTGCTGCCTTCCAATTAAACCACTCCTCGGAGCCCCTCTGCGAGCACCCACTTTCCAGATGGTTTGAAAAGGCACAAAGGCAGCCTGCTTAACTGTACAGACAGTGCACAGGGACCTGCTCAGCAGAGCTGTTGAAGAGGCCCCGTTCCTGAGGCCTCCATCCCCATCACCCTCGACAGGAACGGGCCACCCAGCCTAGGGTTCCCAGCCTTTCGGGTTTAAGGTAGACAAAGTCCCAAGCAGGTTGGGACCCACTGGCCATCACAGGCGTGGATGAGAGCCCGCTTCTTTTTGTTTGTCATTGCTGCCACAGACAGGTACCACACCCTGCGTGAACACCTCCCCTAAGTCAGTGGCTGCTGTGTTCCAGGTCTTAGATGAAGGGCAGCTCTAAATCCCCATTCACACCTCTCCTGTGTGCTAGGAAGGAGCATCCTGTCCTGCCCGGACCAACATGGCGGCCGCCAGCCACGCGTGGCCGAGACGAAAGTAACTAATGATTCAATAGCATGCCAGAGTCGGCCCTTCTGTGGCACGAGCCACATCAAAGGAGCATACAAACGGGTGGCTGATGGCCTCCTGCATCCGACAGCAGAGCGTCAGCCTGGTCCATTCTTCCGGAAAGTTCTCTTGGGCAGCATGGCTCAGACGAGCTAAAAGGCTGGGGTTGCCTTGTCATCACATTCCCACCCTGTAGAATGGAGGCACTGGCAAGGCTCACCACCCAGACTGAGCTAAGAGTCAAATGAACGTGTTTAATGGATGTGCTGAGGACAGTCAGGTGTATAATAGACGCCAAAAATACATAGCTTTAAAAAATAACAAAGCCTTCCCACGGTCAAGGCGTGCGTGGTGACTAAGTGGAGACTGGGCTTGTCTGGCTGTCTTTCTATGTCACCTCTAGGCCACTCTTCCTGAGACGAGGCCAGGCCAGCTAGCTAAAGAGCCTCTGGGGAGACCGGGTCCTTAGCCAGAGGCTGGACCTCTTGCCTGGCGTGCAGCAGGTTCCATCCTCAGTTCTTAATCTTATTCATTTTACTTTTATTACGTTTACTAATTCGTGTGTGTGTGTGTGTGTGCCAGTGTGCATGCGCCATGGCATGCCTGCAGAAGTCAGAGGTCAACCTGTAGAAGTCGGTTCTCTCCTTCCGTCACCTGAGTTCCGGGTTTGTAAGGCATGGTGGCAAGCGCCTTTGCTCGCTGAGCCATCTTGCCTACTCTCGTCTCTTTTATTTTTATTTATCGTCTTTGACTTTTTAAGACAGAGTCTTCCTAGCCCAGGTTGGCTTCAAACTTAGAATCTTCAAGTCTCCACCTCCTTGAGAACTGAAATTACAGGTGCGGGTCACCACACCCATCCGAAGCCCTTAAAAAAGAAAAAAAAAATCTCCTTTATTATCCCCACTGACCGTGGTATCGTGAACCCCACTTACAGATGAGCACATCCATACTCCAAAAGCACATGTTCACACAGCTGGCCCCAAGGTGACCCCAACTCTGGCAGCTGCGAACCCATGTTCTTGGCTCTGCAGCCCCTGCCTCCTGAGGCCTCCCTGGGAACCTCCGCCTCCGTGGCCAGCAGCAAGGCAGGAAACCAGCATTCTGGGCCTCCTCTGGTGGACTCATTATCGGGGATAATTTTAGACTCGGGTCCCACCCAAGCTCAGGCCTTGGAGGCGAGTCTCCATCTCCACAGGTGCCTGGAGCTGCTGGAGTTGGGGGACGCCTTCTGGAACTCGGGGGAATCAGCATTAGCCACGTTTTTTATGGCCCTCGCTCTTTGTCAGAGTTAAGCGTTTTTCCCTTTTTAAAGCCCAATTAATACTACCAGGCTGGAGCCTGGGCCTGACAGCTGAGTCACCCAACGTGCCCTCATGAGCCGCAGAGCTAGGTCCCCTCCAAAGCTCCACTTGAGTTCCTCAGACAGTTTCTTTCCTTTCTCACTGCCAGAGCAAGAAATATTTTGTCCTTTTGAACTGAACCACCCACTGTTTTTCACTTCTGTGGAGCACTCCCCTTTGCTGAGGGGGTGCCCTGAGGGGGGTGGGTGGGGAGCTTCCGCCCACTAAATCATCCAAGAGAACTCCCCAAAATAGAGGCCCTCAGCTGGAGCTGGGACTTGCCAGCATGTGAGTGGGGGGGGGGGGGGGGAGAGGCAGAAAGGAAATGGAATCAAAGCAAAGAGAAGGTATCCAGGTGGCCCTGGGCACCTCTGAGCCCTGGACACTCTGAACCACTCCAGACCCTCCTCTCAGAGGCTCCCCTCCCAACATCCTCACAGATAGACCCCGCAGGTGTTTCTGCCAGGAGGCCACCGGCTAGCACTGCCCGAGCTGGGCATCTGCGCCTGGACTCAGGGCAGCTCAGATGGGCACTCGTGGGTCTCTTCACTTGCTGCATGCAGAGCCCATGTCATTTCCATTCGTGCCCCAAATGGGCTTGTAAGCTTATTGGCTCGCCTATGACCGCGATCGAGCAATGTACATGGAGTGCTTGCTTCACCGTGGGCATTAGCTCATTGAACCTTCATACCCCCTCACGGTGATCATTTCATCCGGCAGAAAACGTGGCACAGAGAGGCTATGCAACATGCCCAAGGTTGCCCAGCCAGCAAATGGCAGAGGTGGGATTTGAACCCCAGCCACTTAGCCACACTCTTCTTACCCACCTCCTCAATTGCTGTGAGAAACACCCCCTCAAACCTCCCTCTGCTCAGCCACGTGTGGTGGTGCTGCTTGCCTGATATCCTAGCTCTTAGTAGGCTGAGGCAGGAGCAGTGCTGTGAGTTCGAGGTCAGCCTGGGTTACATAGCAAAACCCCATTTCAAAGCAATAACAAAAGCCAAAGATTTTTCTTTGCTTGGCAGTTTCGTGGGCCTAGCCATGGCTGAAGGGTGGAAGACACAAGCAAAACTCAGTGGCCAGAGAGTGAACAAGAGAAGGCCCTCACGGATTGTGTGAGCTAGGGATGGCAGAGGGGATGGGCAGGTAGGCCTGGCAACAGAGCCTCTCTTCCTTCTCTCTTGAATGCACTGACTCCCCCAGCTGCAAACATCTTCCAAGACCCCTCAAGTCCCCATACCTGCCCCATGCGTCCTCCTTCCCAGGGGCTCTGCAGAACCCTGGATGTTCCGTTCCTCCCCTGAGGTCTCTTAGCATGACCAGCCTTCTTGAGACATCAGGTCATCCCAAGACTCCATGCTCAGGCCCCTGCCTTGGGTCACATTCACCTTCAAGATGAGTCTGAATCCCGTATGGTCCCTCTAGAAGCTCTTCCTGGCCCCAGCAGGCAGCCTGGCGACCCACAGCTTTGGACTTTATGTAGCTGCCCTGTGGACATACTCACGGCCCCTGCCCTAGGTTCCCCGTATCCTCCCTGGCTTGAGGCTTGCCTTAGGGAGCTTCTCTCTCTCTCTGGCCACCTCAGCCTTCACTGACCAGAGTCACCCCTGCTCTAGCCTCTTTTAAAGACGTGCTTCCCTCTCCTGTCCAGCAGCCCTGCTTTCCTTTGAGGAAGAAGAGGCCAGGGCCAAGGGTGCTGTGTACACAGTAGGCGCTTAATAACACAGTCATTGTACCAGGATAGCCACCACACAACAACCCAATTCAACCAAATATTCCCCTGCCAGGATGCCCCCTTCTTTCAACAGTAAGGTCCGACCACCATCGCAGTCTGCAGAGGCCCTGGCCACCCATCTTGGTGTCTCCATCCTCATAGTGGGACCCTGCAGACAATGGCATGGGACCACTCACCCAGGAAGGCCAGCACGTAGGAGGAAAGACATTCAGCCAAGCCTTTGGAGCAACCCCCTTTCTGTCAACCTGAAAGATGACAGCAGCCACAGCTAGCGGGCATCTCAGGGTGGTCCTGGGCCACCTAGATTGTGAGGCAGAAGCTTGTCCTTTAAGCCACCAAGTGTGGAAGAAGTCACCGAAGGCCACCACTATGGCCTCTCAGCCCAGCCCTTGTCTGGAACACTTGTCCCCACATTTCTGTGGCTGACTTCTTTAAATGTCATCCCACGATTTAGGGGAGGTTGAGACAGAGTCTCACTATGTAGTTCAGGCTGGCCTTGAACTCCTAATTCTCAGTCTCTCAAGTGCTGGCAGGTGTGTCACCTCACCCTACTTCAGCATTATTCTCTGACATTCTGCCATAACCCTCTGAAATGTGTTTCCCTGAGCTGCGGCATGGTCCAACACCCCCCGCCCCCATCCCAGTGAGGTTTCGCCCAATGCTGTTGAGTCTCTACGGCACTGTTTGATTGAAGTCCAGATTCACTTGTGTCTCGTCTGCCTGCCCCACCTTCCCTCAAAACGTCAGCTCCCCCAGGCCAGGGCTCTGGCTTTACTGCCTGGCTATGTCCTCAGCACTGGGAGAGAGGCCTGGCCTATGGCCTGCCTCAAAAATGCTCGTTGAGTGAATGACAGAGGGCCGGCTTGTCTCGTCTGTTTTGTTTACTGGTCATGAGTCATCTTCCCACCAGACTAGGAAAATAGAGGCCTGTGTGTCCTCCTCAGGGCTTGGCGAGACTTCTAGAACGGGTGGTCCCTGCTCTGTGGCCCTATCTCATGTCTGCCTCAAAGCAACTCTGGCAGGCTCTCCCAAGCCTGCCACACACAGCTCTGTGTGAGCCTCCCGTAACTCTCAGGTGAAGCCTCCTATAAACCGGCCTACGGCTGGTGAGGAAACTGAGGCACATAGCACCAAGGTCACGAGATCGTAAGCAGTAGACCGTGCGACTATGGACAACCGTGGTATGGCTCCTGAGCTACACTCCTGAGTCTGGTGGGTGTTTGTGGACCGAATAGCAGGAGAGCCAGGCATGGCTGTGCGGCCAGCCACCTGCTCCGCTGGCTGCAGGGGAAGCCGACCATCCACGGCCCAGGTGTGGCTGGCTGAGATGCTCCTCGGGCCTGGCAAGGGAGAGGGAACAGGCGGAGGCCGTCCACGGGGAGGTTTCCCCCAAGTCGTGGAACGGAAAGGTTCACCTCATCTGGAAAGAACTCCCCGTTCTGTGGCTGCAGCCACGAGTGAGGTGTCTCCCCAGCCCACTCCTTGCAGGGTGCATTGTCTTGCTTTTAATAGCTTCTCTAATCTGTACTTGGAGGAGCTCCTGACTGACTGTTCCCAAAATAATCCTTGGTGCCGCTTTTTCCAGCTCACAGATGCTGCTACCTCCCCGTCAGCCACTGGTCCCAGGGTCCCCAGGCGGGAATGAGAGACCCAACGGGAGGTTGCTGAGGATCTTGGAGAGAGCCTGGCTGCCCCTGCCAGATCATGGGCTGCTGACTGTTTCACCCCCCTCCAGAGCTCCAGCCTGAAGATCCAGGATGGGACAGCCCGCCAGCAGCAGCCCTCAGAATGCCCCGGGCTCCCCCTCTGAGAGCTGGGGAAGATTTTCCTAGAAGCTGGACAAGCTGGAGAGCTGACGTGGAGGGAGAGGAAACTGGCTCGTGGTCAGCTTGCCTTTCTCTTTCCCGCTGTGGGCAGAAGAAAATGGAGACGAGGGAATCTCCTTTGCAAAGACAGACTTTTCTCTTTTTTCTTTTTTTCTCTTTTTTTTTTTTTTTTGAGACAGGGCCTCACATAGCCCAGGCTAGCCTCTAGCTTGCTACATAGAGCCAAGACTGACCTAGAACTCCTAATCCTCCTGCCTCCACATCAAAAAGTGCTAGGGTTGCAGGCATGTACCACCACGCTTGCTTTATGCAGAGATGGGAACCGAACCCAGGATGTCATGCACAATAGGCAAGCACTCCATCAGTGGAACCCAAGGCCCAGGAAGACTGAGATGCCCATAACAGGAATTTTACTTTTTTAAATATTCAATGCTCTGTGGAGCCTCTTTTTGTTTTTTCATTCAACAAACATCCTGGCGTACCTCCAGCAGGCTAGACTGGAGATGCAGCTATGAGCAAACCAGAGGCAGGGTCTTGGCCTGGTGAGCTGGCAGTCTGGTGGGGGGACACTCAGAGCTGGGAGCCCAGTGGGGGCGGGGACACCCAGAGGAAACACAAACACTAAAGAACACCACTCTGCCCAGAAACAGACACTGAGCGGAACAAGAAGACACACGGACTGAGAAAGAGGCAGTCTCTCTCGGTCGGGGGATCTGAGGGGGTCACTGAGGCCCAGCTGAGCATTGCTGAGGCCAGGGCAGAGGCCCTTCGGACAGCTGGGAACTCATTGCCTGAGGCTGGGGAAGTTCTCTCAGAGGTCAGGAGCAGCGGTCCTTCCTTCTTTCATGGGCCGAGTTCCCTGGGCACCTGCTGTGTCCTTGAACTTGTTGTGAACCTGGAAGGCCAGACACATCTTCTGGCTGTTCCACACAGCAGGGGAGAGGGGTCAGCAGACTGCACAAAGAAGGATTTTGCTGCCTGGCAAAGCCTTGGGGAGCCTCACGACACGTGGGGTGCTGCGTAGCCTGGCTGTGAGGGGTGTGAGGTGGTCTTCCCAAGCAGCAGTGAGCATCACGCTTTACTGGGTACTCACATTGCACTCTGACCTAGTTTAAGTGTTGGACACATTAAGCTGTTCAACCACCACAGCCTTAGAACCAATAGGTAACAAAAAAGGCCAAAATGACGTGTCCTAGCTCGCACAGCGGAGGAGCGGGAAATCCGGCCCTTGAAAAGGTGGGCATATTTCTCGCTCTCCCTTGCCTCTCCCCGGTACAGTGGGATTGATGGTAGGAGCCATTTTGGACCATGACGTTATCTGGTGATCATGGAGTCTCCATAGCAACCCCAAATCTCTTGCCCAGAGACTGTGTTGTAAGAGAGAAATAAATAACTGATTTGTTTAGGCCATTTCTATTTGGGGATTTTGACTAGGACAATTACCTCTGTGATTGCACCGGCGTGGATTTTTATTTTGAGAGCCCCTGGGAGCCGTCGAGGAGAGCGGCGCTGAAGGACAGGCTCAGACATGCTGGTGTCGGGAAGGCAGCCAGAGGTGGGGTTTACAATCTGTCTCCCAGGCAGCCGGCCTGGGTACAGATTCCTGGGTACACTGCCTCTCCCTAGGTCTGGGACCCATATAGCCTGCGTATGCCTCAGTTTTCCTGTCACCAGAATGAAAAGTTCTACTATCTAGATATAATAATGAGGATATCTATAACAGGGTCTAAAATGGCCCAGGCTAGCCCAGAAGATATCTCAGTGATGATGTGCTTGTTGTGCAAATACGAGGGTTCAAGTTCTGAGCTCCCCACAGACCCACATAAAAAGCCAGGCATCGCTGTGCATGTCTGTCACCCCACACTAGGGAGGCAAAGGCAGGAAGCTCCCATCCCTGGGACTCCCTGGCTGGTCTGTCCATCTGAGTCAGTGAGCTCCAGGGTCACTGAGAGGCCTGACCTCAAAAACTAAAGTGAAGAGCACTCGAGGAAGACACCTGACAGTGACCTCTGACCTCCACATGCACACACGTGGATACACTGACCAACACCTCTTTGCACTACCGCCAGCACGTGTTCCCTTCTCACACACAACCTGGTGTCTACTGGAGCTCAGGGAATGTGGCCTCAAGAGCCTTCCACTACCCAAGCCCTCTCACTGCAGAGCTGACCGAGCCTGCGCTGAACCCCACTCTCAGGAGATGCCGAAGGGAGCCCGGCAGCCCACACCTTCATTTCCACCAGGCCAAGGACACAGCACTAGGTGACTCTGAATGAGGCTACCCAGAACCTGGGCCACCTGTATCCAGCACGGACAGGGACCAGGTCGTTTTGCAGAAGACTATCTCTGTGTGGTCTAACCCAGGAGATTCTCACTGCAGGGAACCCGCACGGAGGTGAGCAGGCTCCCCACTGGGCAGCATGCTGCCTCCCCACGGGCCTCTGGAAGATAAGAAGCCATACTTCCTGAGGATGTACTCGGAACCTCCCGGCAGTTCCTCTACACTTGGCAAAATATTGCTTTGTGGAGCCAACCCTATTTTTCCATTAATGAAAGTATTTTTGGGCTCCCAGCAACAATGAGTGACTGTTACAAAAGACACAGAACCTTCCAAGGTAAACAGAGCCTTCCCCAGCCCAGGCTGGTTGCTCACCACTAAGCTGGTTGCAGCTGTTCTTGGGGTCTGCAAGGACCAGCCCTTGGTCTCCTGGACTGATGAGGACCCAAGGCCAGGACCTGCTATTTGGGGTGCCCCGGGATTGGGAGAGCCAAGCATCCTCCCCTGGCTTGTGCCTCCAGTCGACTGGTTTCATTAATACACATGGAGATTGAGGTCATGCTCTGAGCATAGCACTCCCTGGCAGAAAAAGACGAGTTTGTGCCCACAGAGCAACAGAGACTGAAGAAACTTCCTTCCCTTCCCTTCTGATGACTGGATGGATGGATAAATGAGCAGACAGACCGGTAGATAGATGGGAGGAAAGGTGCATGGATGGGTGGATAGATGGATGGATGAGTGGGTAAAGAGATGATGGATAGGTGGGGGAGTACATAGGTGAATAGATGGATCCTGGATAAAGGAAGAGTCAGTGGGTAGATGGATGGGTTGGGGGGGGGGGAATGAATGAATAGGTGTGTAATGAACACAATGAAAGGTCAATGGATTGGTGGACAAGTGGATGGATTGATCAATGGATGGGTGGATATGGATGAGAGGAAATATCAGTAAATGGGTAGGTAGATGGATGGATTAGAAGAACAGATGAATACACAGGTGAGTAGGTCAATGGGTGTGTAGATGAGTGGACAGGTGGGTAGGTGAGTGGATGGGTGCACAGGTGGACGGATGAACGGATGGAATGCCTGAGCCCACGTGTTGATGGCCACATTAGCAACCTCACATAGAAAATTCCTCACCTTGGACTCTTAGGCCAACGGTGAGCACTCATCTTGTGTGTGAACTAGAATTTAGGAGAATTGCTGTTTTTAGGATACCAGCATCCTGGCTTGAGGTGCTAAACATTCCCTATTATCTATTTCTTGTTTAGCGGTGGTGAGGATGGATCCCAGGGGCTACAACATGCTATGTTAATGTTCTCCCACTGAGCCACACCCCCGGACCCTCAGTGGGAGATTCTAAGCTGACCTACACCCCCCTCACCTTTCTTACTATTTCTTCATCCTACTCCAGAGATTGACAAGTTCCTACAGATTCTAGCCCATTGCCTGCTTTTGTAGTTTGTCAGAAAACACAGGTGTGTGTTTGCTCCCAGGCTGCCCGGGGCTGTTCTCATGCTGAAATAGCAAAGTGGGACAATAAAGAGGTTGCAATAGGGCCCATGTGGTCAGAAACAAGCACTTACCAGCTGGCCCTCCACAGAGCGCTCACTGACCCCTGGCTCCGGGAGAGCTTAAAGCTCATTTAGATGCATCTGTTTTGAGGGCCAATCCATGCCAACTGCTTAATCTCCTCCTAAACCAGCCCAGCCCCAGCCCATGTGTGGACAGCAGCTTCTCCCAGCAGGGGACAGATGTGGGCAGATGCAAGCCCTCCCACAGGGTCCCATGACGGGCCCATTTGGGAGCCATTTAACATGATCTTATGTGTGCCCTCTGGAGCCCACCCTTTGATGTCTAGGAGCCCTGGGCTGGGTGATAAAGAAAGGAGCCCCTTAAAACAGAGGGGTGCTGGGCAGGGGACAGGCAACAGTTTGTTTAACAGAAATTCTATTTACCTACTTGCAACTTTTCTTCCTCCTTTCCTTCCCGGGCCCCCAGCCCCGCCCCATCACTTCAGATCAACCTACCAACCAGGTTCTCCTCACACTGGCTTTCGTGCCAAGTGCTCACTCGGTGCATGGCAGATCCTACACATCTGCACAAGAGCAAGATGAACTAAAGCAGGGTGGGAGCCTCTCTAGGAAGCCACAGGCCCCCAGCTGTCTGCCTACGAGGAAGTCTTGAAGGAGGTGACAGGGACCATTTTCCTGATTAGATGCCTGCTGACGCTTTCCCTGAACGGAGGACTCTCTGTGAAGTCACTGATTTTTGTCTCAACCCCACATCCCTTCTATAACCCCTGAGGTATTTCTGAGGACCTACTTACGTAGTTCAGGAAAGGCTGACTCCACCCCCTCAGTCTTAGCCAATCAGAATCCAGATTGACTGGTTCCAGCCAATAAGAACCAGTCCTGGGGTCGAGCCTTATTCTGCATAAGATCCTTTTGTGCGGAGGCGTTTGTTTGCCTTGTTTATCGAGATGGGTCTTTCAAAGCAGCGGAGGATGCTGTTGACTGCCCTGCTTCCATCTCCCAAGGCCTGCTGTTAACAGGCACAGGTCTTCTCGCCAAGCTGAAAACATCCCTTGTCTACTTTTGATGCTTTCCATCGGTGATCTGTGATTGTGTCTCAGCACGAGAATATGCGTGCAATGGTTGAGATGCGCTCACACTGACTAAAATGCATCACTAGGCACTTGAACGTCCCATTAACTGGACATCCCAGGTTTTACCCAGGGTTCCCACCAGTTTGGACCATGTGTCTGCTCACTTGAACTCAAGCCCAGCCCAGCCTAGCCCTTCAACAAAGGCATGGGGGTTTCCAGGGCTCTACCGCCTTCATAGACTAGAAACCCTCTGGCTCAAGACACAATTTGCTCTCGGCAAGGACTCGGTCCCAACAAAAAAGATCCAGGGCCCAGCCTCGCAGTAGGAAATACACACACACCGGCCTCGGCCACCCGTGTGGGTTGGCTTTTATTCACCTCACCTGTGAGGTGAATAAATAGGCAGCCTTCACGCCTGAGCCCTAGTAGTGATCTCCTGGGCAGGAGGGCCCAGAGAAGGCCTGGCTCTCCCATTCTAAGGCTTCCCACACAGTCCCTGGAGTCTCTGGCTAAAAGCAGGATGTAGGCCAGGGCCTCTGAGCCACGTGTCCTGGGGAGAAAGAGAGAAATCTGCAGGCAGAGGGCTTCTACCCCCCCCCCAAGCTGGGCAGAGCCAGCCTCAGATAGCGTGCAGGAAGCCCGGGTCACCTGGGGCAGGTGCCAGTCTGCCAGCCTCCTACCTCCCGCTCCCTGGCCTTTCCCAGGC
Source organism: Psammomys obesus (assembly GCF_907164565.1). Taxonomy (NCBI): domain Eukaryota; kingdom Metazoa; phylum Chordata; class Mammalia; order Rodentia; family Muridae; genus Psammomys; species Psammomys obesus. Next base: position 9,523,036 of record NW_026596234.1, on the reverse strand, counting down.
CCTCTTCCCAGTGGCTCTTCACTTCCTGGCTTCTGTTTTGTTTTGTTGTTTTTTTGGTGTTTTTTTTTTTTTCTTAAAAAAAAGTTTCCTTTGTTGTTACCACTTAAAGTAAATAAATAAATAAAGCAAACGAACAAAGCAGCATCTGGAAGGCTTTGTGGAAAACGGCACCAGCTCTGAGGGCCGCCCCGCCCTCCACTGAGTCAGGGAGCCAGAGCCTGGGATTCCCAACTGGCCCCCAAATGCGAGGCTCCTCTGTTCTCCCAAAGGCCCAACTTCCCCTGATGGGGAGGGGAGCTCCCTAATTCATTCTCCAGGGCTGCTCTGCACACGCCTGACCAAAAGGCCAGTAGAACCCTCAGATCTCCCACCTCCTGCCCTGTGCAGTCCCGTCAGCCTCCCCTCATGCTGGGCCTCTCTCTTCTACCCCAGAAGTCACTGCTCCCTATCACATTTCCACCCATGTCAAGTTCTCAGTTTCTGCCCTCCAGGTCAACCCTCCCTCCCGCCTCAGCTCGGACCGTAAGAGCCCTCCCCACTGCTCAGCAACCATCCATAGTCTCCTGCACCTAGTACTTGCTCTTTGTGATGGCAAACCTTCAGGCTACTGGTGTCTATTTCTATTTCCCAGCATGCCTTTCTTTGGGGGTGGGGGGCATAAGCACTGAGGAATCTCAGGTCCTCAATTTTGGGTTCAGGAGGTGTGGAAATTTATTCCATCCCAGGCCCAAAAGTTGCAGCCGGCGATGACTCAGGACAGGAGCTGTTGAGAAAGTCATTGTGTCACCCCAAGACAAGACGCCCCACTCAGGAAAACACATCTAGAAGAAGCAGCCAGGGCTGGCGTCTTTAGCTCCTCCCACGTCCCTGGATACAGCCTAGCTGAACATAGGATCTATCCATCAACTACATCTCTGTCAGCCAAAGGGATTCTAGTGACAACAGCCTTCTCTCCACAAGCGGCGTACGCTGCTTCCCAGCTTTGTTCTAGCATTTCCTTGTATGTCTCTGAATGTCTGAAAACATCGCTTCTTGACCTGCTAGTAGAATCTGCCTCTTGCTCTGATCCCTGTGCCTCTCACAAAGCTGGGCCAGGGCCCAAAGTACCCTCTTCATATGACAGATAAACACAATCTCATTCATTCTTCATTCATTCATTCATTCATTCATTCATTCACTTACTTGTTTATAGACAAGGTCTCACATAGGCCAAGTTCATCTCAAACTGCCTATGCAACCAAGGATGGCCTCAAACTCCTGAGCCTCCTTTCTCCACATCCTGAGTGCTGGGAAGATGGGCCTACACCCCAGTTTATGCAGTGCTAGAGATGGATTCCAGAGCTTCATGCACATTAACCAAACACTCCACCAACTGAGCCCCACTCACAGTCGACAAACCTTCCCTGAAGCCTCTCTGAGGTGGGCCCCTCTTCCTGAGATTTCACAACTTTCTCTTCTTTCCAGGGTCCCCTTTCCCTCCCTGTTGACAGGATTTGGGTTGCTCAGCAACATTGTTGTTCAGCTCTGCCTGACCTAAACAGAAGTACCTTTTGTTGTTCCCTCAATTTTTACCAAGACTTAAGAGGCAGAAGCTGGAGTGAAAGGCTGCCAGCTCAGAGAAGCAGAGAATGCACCCAGCGGACCTTCCTCCTCAGCCAGTGTCCCAGAAGGAGCGCCCATCTTTTTGTATGAAAACCCTCTAGGACCTTCTCCATCTCCCTTCTCCTGGGGCCTGAGGCAGAAAACACCTCTCGGTGGTTTCTTAATGTCATGTGGCCTGGAACTGGCCAACTGTGCCCCATGGTGACTCCAGTAAGATGTCTGAACCACGCCCATGAGTCCAGGCCTAGAGCTTTTGCTGATACCACTGAAAGAGGGCCAGGTTCTGGTCGCCATCAGAAATGGGGAGGGGGTTTGCAGAAAGCAGCAGATATAAACAGAGCCAGGAGACAGTGGCACCCCTGGCCCAGCAGTTCCTGAAGCTGCTTTTCATAGAAACAAATGAACCCCCGGTGTTCTGCCTTCCGCTGCCTGTACCTCCTACTTCAGCTGATGTATGCTCTAAGTCTTCATCCCCACAGTTATGCTAATTCAGACTACAGCCGGTGGTCATCAGTTGCTTCCATATCATAGAACTGTGGGCGGGGATAATTCTCAGCCTTGTCACCAGCCCCTCCTCGCCACCCCAAACTCTTACTCCACCTGATACACATATTCACACCCCCCACCCCGGTTCTTTCTACCATGTCTTGAACCCCTTTCCCTGATCTGCCCAGAAAAAGTGAAGTCTCCTGCCAACATCTGGATCTCAGAACACGGCATGAATGCGTAAATTACGTACTCTGTGCTTGCCACCCCTTAAGCTGCAAAGTCCAGCAGGCCAGATAGCATTAGGTTCTCAGGGCCCAGCACAAAGGCCCCACATGAGCAGGTGCTCATGCCCTCCGGAACCAGCTACCCCATGTCCCTCTGCGAGAATAAAGCAGGTGCAGCTCGGCTGCGCTCTGGCCCATTGGCTGATCTCAGAGACAATCAGCTCTGGGGAAGGCCTGGAGAGAGCCTGCCTGTTCGTGCAATTCCCCCCAAACTGTTAGCACGTTGAATAAGATCAGAAAGCCTTACCCAGTCGTGATTCATTGCCCAGGACCCTACCACGCCCTGCAGCAAATGTCAGATTTCACACATTTAATGAACCCCAGGCTTGAAATCTGTGGCCTGTAAAATCTGATTTACACCACCATTAAAACCCTTGGTGCCTACAAGAGAATTTGAGAAGTATGCTGTGTGTGCAGAGAAGGGGCTGCTCTCCCCTCAGCTCCCCAAGACATTAATTCACTCCACCGCCTAGAAACGTTCCTGAGAGCCTCATTTCAATTACAGTATTTCTTTCAGCACCTCAGATTTACTTACTCCATTTTGGAGCAGGTCAGACACAAGTAACAAAGCCCCACCATGCAACTGTTAGCCCCGTGGAAGGGAAACTGGGGTGACGGCTGAGGGGGACTGCCCTGTGAAGACAGAACATAGCTCACCTGGTACCACAATCAAACCAGGCCTCAGCCAACACCTCGTGGCCACAGTGCAGCCGCAGCCTCCTTGATTTATTGCTGGTAACACCTGGTTTGTCTCTAAACCCACACTTCCATCTAAACCCGTCAGTTTGAATTCTGTGGGTGGTTGTGCTTACTTACTGGCTGCGTGACAGGTGACCTCCTCTCCGCTGCCCCGTGGAACTGTGACTACAGGGAGCAACTATGAAGAATATTCTAGAATGAAGATCTTGGCTACTTGGACTCCCGGGTCCAAGCCCCGATGGCTGAGAGTCCTGTTCTCCCGTGCAAACCTTGAGAGACCAGGAGCAAGGCCGCCCTGCCACCTGCATGCTTTTTACACATCGGAACACTAAGGCCCACACTGATTGGTCCACCGTGTGTTGTGGCATTGCCCAAGGCGTGGAAAGAGAACTTATAAGTCTTTAAAGCCAATCAGGCTGGTCAGACGGCTCGACAGGTAGGTAGAGCGTGCTACTTAAGCCAGAGTCCAGGTCCTCCCAGAATTCCTCCCACTAAAAGGTGGACAGAGATAACCAACTCCACAAAGTTGTCTTCTGACCTGCACATGCATGCCATCACACACACCCCCACATTGCACACACAACAAGAGCAATCCATTTTAAAGTTTTCACAGCCAGGGGCTAGAGAGACGGCTCAGCCATCTTTCTGAGGACCAGCCAGTTTCAGTTCTTAGAATCCACACAGTGTCTCACAACTGTCTATAACTTCAGTTCCTGGGGACCCAGCACCCTCTTCTGACCTCTGCAGGCACCAAGCACACAAGTGGCCCACAGACACACACATGCATGCAAACAGCCACACCAAAAAAAAAAACAAAAAACTTTAAATCTTTAAAAATTCATAGTTTTAAAAGTTTTCAAAGCCAGTCAAAGGAGCAGCTTGCAAGAATGTGCCCTTCTTTGCCAAAAGCTCTTCCCAGGCATTTGGGGAGCCACTGGCCTGAAACCCCAGTGGCTGCTTTTGACAGGTTGGGAACTAGAGCCTGTGAGACCAAACCTTCAAAGCTCAGCGGCAAAGCCTACTGTCAGCACCACAGCCAGCCTGAGCATCCTTCATCTTTGCTCCCAGGGGAAAGCAGCTGAGCCCTCTGGGGAATCCCCATCCTATGGCAGCTGCCCTGGAAGGAACTGTCGTCAGTGAAGCAGCCTGCCACGTGACCCAAGTCTCAGGTCAGATTTTCACACTCTGACATGAACAATTCCAGTGGGGACAAAAGAGTCTCCAGGGTCTGGCTATAGGGCGAGGAGCCTCCCCTGCCTGCTTCTCCACTGGTCCTCGCAGCCTCCTCCTTCTCCTCAGTGCCAAGCAGAGGTTCCCGTTTCCCTGAGGCAGGTTTCTGCCTTATGCAACCAGAGCTGCGACAGGTTCAGACATGACATGCGCACACTCTACCAGGCATACAGTGACCACGGAAGGACACTGTTTACTGGATCACTCCCCAGGCTTGCTCGGCTACCTGTCTTGTATAGCTCAGGCCCAGCTGCCTACAGACGGCACCACCCACAGTGGGCTGAGCCCACCTACCTCAATTAACAACCAAAAAACGCCTCAAAATCTGATGGAGGCAGTTTTTGAGGTGAGGCTCTCTCTTCCCAGGTGTGCTGAGTTGACAACAGAGACGGGCAATAGCAGTGGACAATGACCCCAGCTCTCGTCAGCACCGGTCCCACTGCGCCTTTCTCTTTCTGCTCTGAGCTCTCCTGCCACAGGATCATAGCATAAGCTTTTCCCTTTGCCTGGACACTTCCCTCCCCTCCATGGTCTTCCTCCTCGCCCCTCTGATCTTGCAGCTTTCAACTAAAAAGCCACCTCTTCTACGACCACCAAGTCTTAAATAGCCTCCTCCATCCTCTACCCCAGACTCAGTGTGGGCCAGTCTATCAGGTAGCACTCTGATTTCATCCTGCTGCGCAACTGCTAGCACCTAGTTTGTTTTCTTCTTGGTGTCTTATCTACTGAAGATGCCCTATGCGCTTCCCCACCCCCAAACACCCGGAATCCCAAACCATCTCCACATTTCAGTGAATGATGCTAAAGCCAGGGGACCCTGGGAAACTCAAGTGAGAGGGTTGGCAAGGCAGTCACGGGGCTGCCCAATGAGGTGAGGAGATTGAGGATGGCCACGCTGAAGAGAGGCCACTGGGCAGAGACCTGGGGAGGCTTGAGGCCCATATACCTTGGCAGATGCTCTAGCCTGTGGGGGCAGGGTCAGAATCCTCACATTACCAGAGCCTGGAAGCTTCCCTGTATCCAGAAGCATCCAATAATGCTCATACAGTAAGTGCCAAGCATTAACTTCAGACAGTACAGGGGCTGTCCTCCCCAGAGTGACGGCATCCCCGAGGTGACTCACAGCACAAAGCCTGTGTCCCATCCTGAGGTTGGTTCTGTTCATAATTAGAAGGTGAGGACAGCCACAATGACAGCAGCTAGAGTGTGTGGCAATCCCCCCAGGAACCATGTCGGGGATGGAGGCAAAGATGGTCCCCAGAGAATTCCAGGAGTCAGAGGAGTGGAGCGCTCAACGTCACTGATGGAATTTCTCTGCTTCCCAAGACATGCCATCAAAGAACGCAGTCGACTGGCAGAGGTTAACGTGACAGCTGTCACCAGCAGCCCCGAAGCCACGCCAGGGGATGGTGGGCCACAGACTGGTGCCCAGCCTGACTCTCCTGAGCACCCCTCTGCATGTCATAAGAGAACGGGCCCTCTTCTAAGGACAGTGCAGGCAGAGCACACTCATGGAGTTACAGTGGGCACTGTGACTGAACCAACCAACACCCACAAGCCAGACGCAGCAGCAAGCCGATGCAAATTAAACCCCGAGGAGACACCGCAGCACGCCTGCCAGGACGGCCCAGCTCCAAAATGCGGACGATAAAGAGAACGAGAACACAAGCTTCGGGAAAGGTCGGACTCACATCTGAGAACATCTGTATCCAGGATGAATAATTCCTGACGCTCAGCAATGAGAAAACAGTCTGACTCTCGGGGTTTTGGTTGGTTGGTTGGTTGGTTGACAGGGACTGTCTGGCTCAGAGCCTGCCATCCTCCTGCCTCAGCCTCCTGGGTGCTGAGAGGACGGGCATGGGCCCCCATATCCGTTCACAATGTTTTGTTTTGTAATGGACAAGAGACAACCCATCAGGGGAGATCTCGGAGGGCCTCAGCTGAGCACGTGGAAGATGCTGCATCCTCCTCGAGTGACACACAGCTGTTAGGGCGGGGGGAGGGGAAACCAGGGCTTTCTGAAGCAGCGCCCCTCAGACATGCATCCCCACACCGTAGAGTGGAAACTGCAGCCAGTGGTTTCCGGCAAGCTTACAGACTTACACCGTCATTGTCACCTCAAAGGAAACTCTGTGCCCACAAGATGGCCCTATGGATCCAACTCCCTTGACCACCGCCAGGCTCCTTTTTTCCATGCATCAACCTCTTTCCAACACTTGATGTGGTTCAAGCAGGTTCTTCCACGACCAGCTTCATTTACCTGCAGTGGTTTCAAGGTGTCTGCTTACTGTAGCCAGCACCGCGTTTCATTCCTCTGTATTCCATCGTATGGACATATCACATTGTAGTCGCCCTTCCCTTGATTATGGAGACTAGCATCATGCCCACTCTATGGATATCGCTAACGTAATCATCTGCATAAAACTCTTGGTGTGAGTGTGGTTTCGTCTCTCAAGGAGGACAAGTAATTGCTGGCCCTATGACAACCCCAAACTTAACGATGTGAGGTATTTCATGCTTCATGGCATGTAAATTTGGTCTCGATGAAAATGCTATTTTACAACTCTGAAGGACCCGTTTCCACAGTGGCTGGGCCATCTTTGCGCTCCAGCCCAGCCATGTGTAGGGAGCCTGGCATTCTAGAACAGCCCCAAAGCTGTGAAGCTGTGTTGTCAAGTAATGGCTGCATCTCACGCCCAGGAGCAGAGTGGGCTATCTCACTGTTCCACATCCTTGCCCATACTGGTCACATCCTTTTAATTTTAGCCATCTTCTAGCCTCCATACAATCTAACTTGGGCCTAGAATGTTTCAGCCCCTGAGAATTACTTCTCAATAAGCTCACCCTTTCTTGTTCTTTCTGAGCTGTTTCTTAACTGGCTGTTTCAATTCCGCTGTTCTCACTCAAACTCCTCTCCCAGCTAACTGATTCAATCTGGCTTCTCTCTCGGCTCCTGGATTGCTCTGCTTCGCCTCAAACTAACTCCAGCAATCTGCTCTAATCTTTTGGCTCCATCTCATTCTCTGGCTTGTTCTGCCTTTAACCTCTCTCAGTAAAATTCTCGCAGTAAAACCACCTTCTCTCTCTGCATTTTTCCTTAAGTAGCTTCCCTTTCCTCTCTCTTCTCCTGATAGTTAGGCATATCCTGTCAAGTCTTTCTCTGATTGGTCATTCTTTCTGTCACTCAATTAGACATCACTTTCAAAAATGAGTGCTTCCTTCTACAAACTAACTTTACCTTCATTGGGATTAAAGGTGTGTACCACCGCACCTGGACCTAAGCTTTTCTTTACCTGAAACTTGCTCTATGCCAGGATGGTCTTGAACTCAGATGTGCTTACCTCTGCTTCCTAGATTAAAGGCGTGTTTCTATTCCAGCCAGATCACACAGACCTAGAAGATCTTTGGTTGCCATCTCTTGCCAGAACAGCCTTGTTCTGAATTAAAATTCCTCCACAGCCATTTGTGTCTACAAGGGAGAGTCCTGCTAAGGATTGGCAGGCCATTTCCTCCAATGCAAATCCAACTCCCTCCTTGCTGTAACCTGAATGGAAATTCATCAAGGGTGCAACTGACGTAGGTCCACTATCTACACTTGGCTGCATAAAAAATAGTTACAATTTTTAACAAGTTGAAAAATCCGTCAAAAATTATGAAATTATGAATCAAAAAGAGACAAGGGCATGTCTTTGGCCAGGTTGAGCCCACATATTCAAATTTCTCCAGTGTATGGACACCTCTGGTGGACAGGAAAACATCAGATGTGTGGCAAGGCTCCCTCCTGCTCTGTTGCTGTTTGCCCACCCGCCATTCCTGCCCACTTCAGAAATGGCTCCACTGGGTAAAAGAACACATCACCAACCTTATTGTAATCTATGTGTAGCAATGGGGTTGTCTGACCAAGACGTCAGCAGAAATGGCCTGGGGAGGGGGTGGAGCAGGAGTAGTCTGGGAAGATCCCACTTTACAAGTGTGCCCATGTTTTCCCACCCTTTCCTGCCGCTAGGCCTTCAGAGACTTCCTTCAGCCATACCGGATGAGGATGAGGATGAGGATGAGGATGAGGATGAAGCTTGGCTTTCTGTGGTGGTTCGGGGGAGAATGGTCCCCATAGGCACATACATCTACTTAGTCACCAGTTAGTTGAACTGTTTGGGAAGGATCAGGAGGTGTGGCCTTGTGTGTTACTGGGAGTGGGTTTGGGGATTCCAAAAGCCCACGCCAGACCCAGTGTCTCTCTCTCTCTCTCTCTGCCGGCTGCTTGAGGATCAGAATGTAGCTCTTGGCTACTTCTCCAGCAAGACACCTGCTGTGATGATGATGATGGACTAAGCCTCTGACGCGGTAAGCACACCCTCAGTTAAGCGCTTTCTTCTCTAAGTTGCCGTGGTCATGGTGTCTCTACACAGCAACAGAACAGTGACTAGGGCAGTTTCCAGGGACAACCCGAGCCTGCTCCCATGGACTTCCTAACCCAACCCTTCTATTTCATGAGAAAAGAAGTGTTCTAGGTCATTTCTGTTGTTGTGATAAAACATCTGGGCAGAAGCCTTCATAGAGGAGAGAAGGGGTTGTTTGTCCGACAGTTCCAGGTCACAGACCATCGCTGAGGGGAAGTCAAGACAGGAACTCAAGCGGCTAGTCACAGTCCTGCTGGGCAGAGGAAAATGTGTGCACCCATACTGCCCCATTGTTTGTGTTTTGCTCAACTGGCTTCTCTACCCTCACATAGTTCAGGACCTGCTACCTAGGGAATGGTGATGCCCATAACGGACTGAGTCTTGCCATATTAACAATCAAAACAATCTCCTGTAGACATGCTCAAAGGCGAAACTTCTCTTCCACATGGTTCTAGACTGTGGCAAATTGGCCGTTAAAACTAACCAGCCCAGGGAGCAATCTCATCTGAGTGTATCGTTAGGGGATTTTTTTTTTTTATTTTTATGATGTTACATTCCTCTTGGGTGTGTCTTCTTCCTGCTGTGTGAACCTGTTTTCTCCTCAGTGTTGTTTGCTCATCTACAGTGGGGCTTGGGACTCCTGCCCTCTGAGACACAGGTGTATACAGGGGGGAATGAATTTTGCAGGCATGACATAGGACAGAAAGCCAGAGCCCCATTACCCACTCAGGCTCCTGGTCCCCCGGATCCCACTTTCAGCTCCATGATGTAATCTTCCTGAATTGCACAATTTAAAGTAGTTGCATGGTTTCATGCTATGTACAGTTTTTGGTTTTGTTTTTTTTTTTTTGTTTGTTTGTTTTACCAGACTCTATAAACATGGAACTAAGCAAAGAAAGAGCCCTCAGATGTCAGAAGGTTGCTGGCCTCCCTACCCTGAGCCAGACACTAGCAGCTAAGGACAAACTGGCATCAAGTTCCCCCCGCCCCCGTCTCCTGGGGGCTTCAGGAGCAGAAGGCAGAGACAAAGCTACCGTCCTCATGTGGGCACCAGCAAGTCCCTCCCCATCCTGCCTCTCGGGCTTTGGAATTTATTAAACTCAAGCAAATTCTGCCTTCTGTTTTATTAATGAATGTTTTAATGTAAAAAAAAAAAAAAAAGTTTGAAATCATTTCCCAGTTTGATTGCTTCCATGTGGTCTCTCCCAAAATCCTGAGTACACAGATTCTTGGAGAGGCAGCTTTACTTTTTCTGCGGTCGCATAGGCCTCAGCCCTTGCAGGGGGACTGTATCCCAGCTGGGTGTCCGGGCTGCTGGGCTTACCAGAGGTGAGGCATCCTCTACCTTGGAGCAAAGGCTAGACTGCAGGAGGCCTGATAACCTGCAGAGAGCAAGGCAGAGGATGAGCAGAGTGCCAGGGTGCTAGGGGTCCATTTTGATAAGAACCTCGGAGCCTGGGTGAAACTACGTCTCTGTCCATCCACGCAGGCTGCCAGTGGAAAGAACCTTGGCCGTGTCTTCTGCTCCTCCAGCTCTGTCACCTCATCGCTGATTCTCAGAACAGACGGGGAACCGAATCTCAGAGAAGTTAGGCAACTGGCCCCTGGTCACTCAGAATGTCAGGAGAACAGCATTCCAACTGGGGTCACCTCAAACCCACCTGGCCTCTGACCCACCTGCTCCCTACCCCCAACGCCGGGATCTCCCTAGTGTGATATGGACTTCCTTTACACCTCTGCTCCATCTGGCTAAGAAGACAGTGCTATGGAGTGTGTGTGAGTGTGTGTGTGTGTGTGTGTGTGTGCAATCACATATTCACATGCTTCTAGGTGGCCACACATCAACATAGGTATCTTCCTCAGTAGCTCTCCCCCTTTTTATGAGACAGGGTCTCTCACTGAATCCGGAGACTGCCGGTTCTCCTAGGCCAGCTGGCCAACCAGCTCCAGAGCCGCCGCCCTCGGCCCTCCACCTGAGGCTGCTGGACATCTGGGGCTGCTGTGCAGTTTTCACCAGGGTTCCGGGAAATCCAAGGTCCTTACACTGGCACAGCAGGCACTTTGCAGATGGAGCCAGCTCCCCAGCCCCAAGGCACGGCTTTGGCTGGCTCCCTCCATCAGAGCCTGCCCTAGAAGAAGAGCAGGAAGCTCCATGGCTCTGTGTGTGCCGGCCCAGCTCTTGGAGGCCCTGGGCCATTTTCACTAATGTGCCTGCTGATGAGCTCTGCCTGACGATATTATGCTAAGTTATGTGCATACAGAGTGGCATCTTAGCTTCTAATTACCAGCCGCATCTTTGAAGGATTCCTGCCTCATTTCCAGGGCAATCACTCACCTCTGTCTCTCTGGCTGATGAGCTGTTTGGGGCCAACTGAAGGCCCAGCCCAGCCCTGCTGGAATCCACGGGTTCTGGGTGTCATTAGCGGCTCCGATTTGCCTCTTTACAAATCTGTTTCATATATAAGGACAAACAAGGACACATTCTTCCCTGTCTTTAGGACACTCGCCGCATTCTTCCTGCGGCTGCTCTTCTTACTGTCCTCGGGGGAGGGCGGGGGGGGGGACCTGAATGCAGCCTGGGCGCCCGCAGTTCTGACTGCACAAAGCTTTGCCTTCAAAGCTGGACGCAAATGAGCACACTGATGGGGGCGGGGGGGCACACAGTGGGGTTTCCTTCTGCCTGCTCTTTCTGGACACCATTCTTAATTCCAAGTGGGTGATCTCTGCATCAGAAGTCACCTCGGCCCCTCGACACCCAGGCCACAGGCTGAGCAAGGCTCTTTCGTGTTGTTTACCTGGAAAGCAAGCAGACAGCTCACCCAAACGCTGGATTTCAGAGTCAGCAAACGACCTGGCATGGGCAGGGCAGGCTGTAGAGGTGGTCTTCACCTGGGCCCCCCTAGTTAGGGGTGGAGATGGGACAAGGAGTAAAGCTAGAAAACAGGACACAGCTCAAGTGCACAAGGCTGTTTCTAATGCTGCATGACCCCCTTGGCCTGGAGGGGGTCTGTGAGCCCTGTGACACCTCAGCTTTCCTACTGGGTCTTTGCAACGAGCCTGGGGCTTCCTGCCCCAGGGCCTTTGCATATCACTGCCCAAATGGCCTTCCCTGTAGGGCTTTCTGGCTCCCTTCTTTTCAGGCTCTGGTGGCTGAATCCCAGAAGCCCTTTTCTGCCTCTCCTTGCCTCCCATCCATTACCCTTGGCCTAGACCCTGTCTTGCTCACCAAGCTTCAACTCCACCGGGTACTAGGATCCTATCTGTCAATGCACCACATGCCTGTTACACACAGAGAAAAGCGGCACCATCCCCCCAAGAGCAAGATCTGTGTTTCCTCACACACAGTAGGAGCTCTGTCCATCCACACTCTGCCCCCTCCTCCATCTCATTACACCAAGCTCCCCAGTCTTTCTCGATAGAAAGTCCACTTCCTCAAGTGGATGACCCAACAGTCAAAAGAAAGAGACAGTTTCTTTCTTTTCGCTCTCCTCCAAATTCAGAACATCAAGTTCTTCCTATGGACAGAGACAGCCAAACGCTAAGAAAGGGATCTGGCTTATGCCCAAGCCCAGGTTGTGGGTGACTTCATAGTGATTCAGTTACCCCGAGTTCTGGGGGGATTCTCTTTCAGAATCAAACCTCAACGTGGAGAAGAGGGCAGAGCCCTGCGCTGGCATCTACGCCAGCAGGCAGCAGTCTGCAAAGATGCTATGGAACAGGTCACTCATAAAAGGGGGAGTGGTGGGGAGAAAACCCAGCACTGGGCTTCGAAGGAAACCCGATCTGGGACTCCGTGATCCTCCAAAAATTCACCAGCCCCCTGAAGCGCTTAAGTTGCCCCTCCAACCACAGCCGCATGGGGTTGAAACAAAATCCCATGGAAGGATCTGACAAAAAAAAAAAAAGAAAAGAAAAAAAATTATGCAATGTTTGGGTTGAAAAAAAAAGTGGGGAAGTGAAGGGAGGTATCAGAGAGCGGGGAAAAAAAAAAAAAAAAAAAAACAACTCAAGTTTTTCCCAGAGCCCAGCACAGTTATTTCTGTCTTTTAATGATAGATTCCCCGTGGCTTCTAGGGTAGTTTTGAGAGGCGCGAAGGCGGGGCCCACTAGGTTATGTAACCCATTTAAAGTCGGAAATTAGCAAGGCCTGAATGAATCCTGTTACTGTATTCCGACTTCTGGAAAGCCTGGATCCCGACAGTTCTATTTTGAGGTGAACCAATCCATCACTCCCAGGCTACCTCGCAAACACCACCAGGCCACATGTCACCCTGCAGAGTTTCATAACAAAAACAGCTGAAGTACTCAGGGTATCGGAACATTGAGTCTCTAAACCAAGTGATCCCCAACAGGGCGTTTGGCACAGCTTCCAAGATGCCAGTTGCTCAAAAAATGCAAATAGTTAATACCAAATTAATATTCATCTCCTGTGCCCTCCCCTCCCCTTCCCAGCCATTCCCCCTTTTTGAAACCCTAAGCACAGCAAAATACTCTATCCAACAACACGAAAAGAAATATCTGTTTTTAACGCAGCCTTTGGCCACGAAATAAATTCTGGAGGCCTGAAGAGCGAGCTTGGGCAGCTAGCTGCACGCAGGCCAGCCAGGGACTTTTCAGTCCTCACGCGCCTCCTGGTGGCCGAGATGTGCAGCGGCAGCCTGGGCAATAGCATCTCCTTGCAAAGGAGTCCTGAAATCCAATTAACCTTAGGTACATGTGACCACTCTGCCCAGGGCACCGCCGTTCATGCCACCAGCATTTCTAACTGATCCATAATAAGGAATGCCCTCCTCGAGACCACACTGCTGACTAAACTGGCCAAGCTGGGTGTTAGAACGTGCTTCCACAGACAGGGCATTTCATACTGTCATAGAGGTGGCAAACTGGCCTGAGCCCATGAGACGGCACTGTGCAAGTTCGGCACCTTTGTCACCAGAAGTCAGGTGCATCTTACGGTGGGGCGCTCTGATCTCTGCACAACGGCAGCCAGAAACTGCTCACCAGCTGAGACACTGGAGGATGTCTCCTCTAGCAGAAGAGACTGGATTAAGCTAATGAAATACCAAGTTCTTGTGTATAAACCCCCTGTGTATGGAAACACGTTCCTGAAGTTTCCATCCTTTGATTGGGAAAGAAAAAGGAAAGAAAACCCTTCATGTCACCTACTGAAATAGTAGGCGTTGACCTTTTTCTCTATTTTTATCAATCAGGTTTAAAAATTTTTGACATCTCAGGGTTAGAGAGATGGCTAAGTGGTTGGGAGCACTGGCTGCTCTTCCAGAGGACCAGGGTTCAGTTCCCAGCACCCACATGGAAGCTCACAGCTGTCTGTAACTCTAACTAACCCTGGGGGATCTGACAACCTCACTCAAACATACACATAGGCAAAACACCCATACACATAAAATAAACAAATCTTTAAAAAAAATTTTTTTTTGACGTCACATAGTGAACAAGAATGTTCGGTAAGAACTTATGTGCACAGGGGATAGAGGCACACGCCTTTGAGGCAGAAGCAGGTGATCTCTGGGAGTTCAAAACCAGTCTGGTCAGCAGGGCATGGTGGCACACACCTGTAATCCCAGCGCTCTGGGAGGCAGAGGCAGGATGATCACTGTGAGTTTGAGGCCAGCCTAGTCTACAAAGCGAATCCAGGACAGCCGAGGCTACATAGAGAAACCCTGTCTTGGAAAACCAAAATAAAAGAGAGAAAAAGAAAATTGACATGTGCTAATAATTGTCTTGTTTTTTGGAAATCAAACTAACGCATGTGTATGTCCACGCTGGTATTTGATATGTGAGCATGTATGTGCAGGTGCCAGTGGACGTGAGCAGTTGATGCCAAGTGCCTTCCTCCCTATTCTTCCTTTATTTTTAAGACAAGATCTCTCATCAAAGCTGGAGCCCACTGATTGGGGCAGACCGGCCGGCCAGGGAGCCCCAGTGATCTCTCTTTCTGCGTTCCCCGGGGTCTGGGGCCACAGATGTGGACAGCTACACCCAGCTTTCACATGGGCCCCTGGACCTGAACTCAGGTCCTCCAGCTTGCACAGCGGGCACTCTCTGGCTATGCTGCGTCCCATCCCCCCGAGTAACTTGTAACTGGGAAGAGTGATTTACGTGTGTTTTGCCATGAGACAGGCGCGCACTAGAAGCACGATCTTGCCTACGCCTGTGTTTCACCACCCATATACATGAAAGTGAGCCCCGAAACAGAGAGAACACACGCTTTTTTGCACAGCTGCAACAGACCACGCTGGCAAACAAGGAGCGGGTCGCCCCACAACTGAGCCAGTCACACATGTCACCACAGAAGCAGGAAATCGAAGCATCTGGACGTTCCTGCTAAATAAGTTAAAACATGCTGTGCTCAAGCGTCTCTACTTTAATCAAAAAGCGATGCCCTGGTGAGGTCGAGCTTGTCACACACACACACAGACACGCACCCCCCCACACACACAGCAGTCACCAAGGAGGGAATGAGGCTCCTGGGTAAGGGAGCCTGTGTTCTTCACACTCACTGCTGTTATCCTAAAGTACCACATGCCCATCTCGCCCACAGACACAACAGGCACTGACACAGCCCAGCCTGCACTCAGGAACTCCCTCTGAGCACATGGGGATATGGTAGGGTCGGGGACGGGGAAGCCACATAGCAGAGGACCCTGAGGTGTGACGGGGAGCAGGCCTCTGGGGCTCCAGGTTGGAGTGGCAGTATCCTTCCGAAAACAAGGACCACCTCCCACCCCCAAGAAGTGGATTTAACTGCTGAAAATAGTCTAGGAACATAAAAACAACAAAAAGCTTCACAATAAAACGAGAAACAAAGCGCACTGCATTTATAAAGCTTTTTTTTTTCTTTCAGTGAGAAGTCTGAGGGAGATGGAATTTGTGCATGTATGTCCACTGGGGTGCACAGATGTACGCTGACACACATGCATTTGTGTGTTGGGCTGCAGGTCAGAGGTCAGCCTCAGCACCTCCCCTCCCGCAGCTTTCTGAGGCAGAGTCTCTCCCTGGGACCTGGAACTTTACCATTAGGCTAAGCTGGCCTGCCTAGGGATCCTGCTGTACCCAGTGCTAGGGTTTACAGGCATGCTAATGCATGCCTGACTTGTGTGCTGGGGCTCGAACTCAGGTCCCCATGCTGACCCATCCATTTCACCAGGCAGAGAGGTGGAATTTTAAAGAAATGGAAACCAAGTATTTGGGGATAGCACTTACTGATTCTCCACAGGACCCACCCAAGTTTGGCTCCACGCACCCGAATCTCAGGGCTCACAACCATCTGTGACTCCGGCTTCAAGGGATCAGTATCTCTAGCCTCTGCCGGGCACCTGTATTTACAGACACACAGACACACACACAAACACAGACACACAATTTGGAAAAGAAAATCAAATATTCCTGTAAACACTGGAAATGGCATCACTGACCTACTCAGGTACCAAAACAGTTTATAACAGTAGCTATGGGTCTTGGCACGCATGTGTGCATGTATGTGTGCCTAAGCCATGGTACACACGTGGAGGTCGGGGTCAAGTTTCAGGAGGTTTTCCCTTCTTCCTCGAAGTGGCTCCCAGGGAGCAAGCTCAGGGTAGCAGGCACTTTCATAGGCTGAACTGTCCAACTGGTACCCTTATTAAGCAGGATGAAGAGAAGAATGTGCAGGTCCCATTTGAAATTGTGCCAAAAGTTTAAGATGCTATCCTTGGGGGGGGGGGGGGAGGTCTCTCCTGTCTCCCATCCCCCCTGGCAGACAAAACAAAGCACAACAAAAATATGGAGGAAAGAAAGAGGAATTGACTTCCCAATGAGCACAAAATACAAGATACACTGAAAAGCACCTGACAGCCCCAAATTTCAGGATTGTGGAAATAGATACATTGGCAGGGAGGGACGGTGGGAAGGTGTGAAAGACCAACACACAGAGGGCTGGGACCTCTGGAGCTCTCAAACGTGAAGGCACGCCAGCTCCAGCAGGCTGGGGCCAGTCTGCTCCACACTCACGGTGCCCAAAGCAGAGACTGCGTCCCTGCTCACCTAGTCCCAAAGCATCTCACGCACTCCAAGGAAGGTGACTATGCCGAGTCACCTTCAGGATAAATGCTCTGTAGCAGAAGTAGGTCTCTTGGGGTTCCCAGGTGAGGGTGTCAGTGGAATGTACCAGAAGTTTACTTCCAATGGATGGACCAAGGAAAAGGCCGGCAGGCTCAGAGCCTGCTCGCTGGCCATCTCCTCTCGGAGTGCCCAAGTGCTCCGGCCCCTGTCTTTTGTACATGCAGGTAACACCAAGCTTGCACATCCTCGGTCACTGCGGGACATCAGGGGCTGGTGCTGCCAAGCTTCTCATTCACAGGAGAGCCCCTCACAGGGTGTTTCAGTCCTTCATGCTCGGGACCACCTCCCCAAAGAATGGGGGCTCGTGGGGGACCCTGTCCAGTACCTGAAATTTCAAGCACTTCTTCCCTTCAAGGCATCACCCAGGATCCAAACAGGGAACACGGAACTCTCAGAAGCTTCTCATCCTCTGTGCGGGGCTGGGTTCGAGTATGCAAACACAGCACAGATTTCTCTTAAGGCTTCCAGTTTCCTGGGGTGACTTCTGGAAGGATAGCCCTGAGACACTGAGCAAGACCCCCTCCATCTTGAGATGTGGGGTTGGCTCCACCCCTCTGAAACACCAGGGTGGTGACCTCATTCCTGGACTGTCACTTGTGTGTCAGGATACCCCTTACCTGGACACCTCTGCTCCCCAGGAGAAATGGCTGAAACAGGGGGGGAAACGATGCCAAAACACAAGCTCTTAAAACAAAATAGAAGGGACATCAAGAGGCAGTGGGAGGTTTTTTTTAAAGAAGAGTTAAGATACAAGGCCACACCTCGGAGGTGAAGCTGGCCACGCCGGCAGGGGGAGACCCCTCCTGACCCCCTCAGCCTCCTGGGAGCTGCGGCCCATGAAGGATGAGCCTATGAGAAGCCTCTGCCTGTCAGCTGGGTCCTCGGTAATTCCTCCTCTCAGGAAGTGGGCTGCTGGGGAAGAGAAGGTCTCAGAGCCCTGACCTCTCCGCCTGGCTTTAGAACATCTGAGTCACAGCTGCCGTGTCGTCTAAACAATGAGCTGAGCTCTTATCACTCTGTCGACACATTAAAGGGCTGTATACGTCCAGTTACAGCCACTGAGCTCCAACTGTCCGGGCTGGCCACCAGCTGTCAGCGGTGGGGTCACACCGCGGGGACTGTTTTATGAGGTGGCAGGGACGGTCACTCAGGGTGGCTGCAGGCTGTCAAACACGATCGAACATAAGTGCAGCCGCCCAGCCCTCTCCCCTCAGCCTCTCCTCCTCGTGTCGAGGGTCCCCACAGCGACACAGGCAGGCTCGAAAGGGACTCAGCTTCTCCCACCCAAGAGAGGAGGATTTCAGGAACTGGAAATCGTACCCTCTTCCTTTGATGTCTACATGGACAGTCGTATATTTTTACTTTCCTTTTTACTTGTATGTGTCTGTATGTCAGTCTTACTGATTGGCCTGGTACTCACTAACTAGTCAGGGCCAGCTTCAAACTTTCAGTGAGGTCGTGCCTCTGTCTCCTGAGTACTGGGATTCCAAGCATGCACTATTTCCAACTTCAGAACTTTATTTTTTTCTGAAAACACCTTTTGTTTTATTTTGTTTTTAAGATAGGGTTTATGTGGCCCTGGAACTCTCTCCATTTCTGTTTGGCCTTACACTCAGACACCTGCCTGCCTCTGCCTCCCACGTGCCTGGTAGGACTAAAGGCGTGTGCCTCTTTAAGAGCAAGAAAGACATGAAGAAATGCATTTGTGATAAGACTGTTTAAAAATAAAAAGCCTTCTGCAACCTTCAACTAGACAGAAACGTTTATCACATGACAACAGGTTCAAGCCATAAGGAAGCTTGCACAGTGACCCACGCAGACCTCAGCAAGCCACCCAGTCCCACGGCTTCACCCTCACCTCAGCATAGCACCCAAGGTTCTGACAGGTATACCCCTCAGGCCCTCCCTCCCACTCCTTCAGGGTTCCGACCCCGTTAGGTGCCCATCTGGCCTCGGTGAAGCTGCATGTGCCAGCCATGACTGCACTGTCCACCTGAGGCGCTTCATGCACATGGAGCTTGGACTCCTTCCCCTGGGAGAGCGCAGAGACCACAGTCCCTGCTGCCACCGCGCCGCTTAGGAAGTGAGCTTCGAGTAGCTGGGGGGAGAGAACCGTCTCCGCAGGTACTTGAGGACGTAGAGGGGGAGGCAGCTGACCAGGGTGATGACAGACACCTTCCAGAGGAATGACAGGGTGGCGATGAAGTAGACGTCTGGAAGGAAGAAGATGACCGTGTACTTAAAGCCACTGAGAGAAAGTGCTGTGTGGGCCCTGTTCCCCATTCTCTTCCGCAGAGGGCATGTCGGGGGCCGGTGGGGCACATGGCCCTCGTTTCCTCTCCCTCTCCCACTTGACCCCCCCACATTTGGTGAAATGTTACTTTCAACAACTGGGAAAGGGGCCTTCCGGAAACATTCCCACAGGTGTTTTTCATTCTACAGGACGATTAGTTTCTTCTAAGCCACAGAACACAGAAAGTGACATTCAATGCACAGCTCTGCTTCTCAGCGGCTGTTCAGTCTCAGTGACACCTACAGAAAGCCAGGAGAGGGACCCATGGCCACAGGGCCAGGTGGGCAGAGCCCATCCGTCAAGATCAGGCCCACACTCGGAGCGGGGGCGCTTGGGAGGGAGGAGGCTATGGACTCCACACAGGGGATGAGGGACAAGCCCTTCCCAGTCTTGAGCACAGCATGTAAGGATGTCACCAATGAAGCACCTACTGTGAGCAGGGGCTTCTGTACCTTTCCCCCACCCGGGTCTCCCCAGGCAGGGACCACACCTCTGCACTCCCTCAGACCCAGGCGCTTGGGCACACAGCAAGTGCTCACCGAAGCTCTCCGAGAGGGGACAAGGGTAAACTAGTGTCCCACTTCCCAAGGTGATGCTCTTTTTATCTTCCCTGATGGCTTTGGGGGAGCTAGACTGGTTGGGAAGAGAGCCTGGACCAAAGGCATTCCCTGGAAGTCTGAATGTCTGTTTTCCTCATGAGCATTCGCTAAGGAAGCTTGGTAGACTGCCTTCTCCCATCTGCCTCCTTCGATGCTACCAGTTATCGGGGTCTGGTAATGATGCAGACATTCTGTGCCCGGACCTGTTCCCACCGGCCAAGGCGGGACCAGGTTTCAGGGCCGCGGTGGGCGTGTCTCACATGCACTCTCAGAAGCCCCCCTGCAGGCCTCCCCACTCCACTGCCAACCCCCTGTAACCAGTGCAAAGTCTCCGAAGGGGTGGCCCTGCCACCGGACTGCAGGAGTGAGGGCGAGGAAGCCGCTGGGAGCCAGGCTGTCACCTGTCCTGGGGTGTCCCAGTTCATTCAAACACAGAAACCTTAACGGCCCTACTGCAGAGCGTCCAGAACACACCCTCTACTGGCCTTCTAGAATGACACAGGCCCCAGGGACTTCACAGCCCAGGATGACACAGGCCCCGGGGACCTCACAGCCCAGAGGCTTCAGTCCACCCTGGCTGAGAGGCAAGGAGACCCAGCAGAGAAAAGTCCAGGCAGCCGGAACTGGGTCCATTCTAGAAGTGTATGGAAGGGAACTAGAAATAGGAGTCAGTTGGGCAGCTGGCCACACATGGATTAAGCACCAACAGAGAGCTAATGCGACCTTCGGCTGCCGTAGTGACGCCAGTGGCAAGTGTGACGCAAGTCAGTGCAGCGCAAACACGGGCTGGGCCCCTCAGTCGCAGACACGCTCAAACCCAGGTCTGCCGCTGGGCGGAGAAATCGCCCTGCCCCTCCCTGTCCAAACTGCCCCCCACTCCCCCTCCCAGCTGCCCCACTCCCGCGCTGTCCCTGCTTCCCGACACGCCCCTCTGCAATCTCTTCCTGTCCACCCCTCCCCACTGCCTCCGGAGCCTATTCGTGTACTCTGCACATGCTGAGCCGCTCCAGTGGTCCGGGGGACAGGAGGCGGAAAAGCACTGTGCACACAGTTGCTAGATTTCACCGACAAGCAAACCAAAAGTTTGTCCGGCACAGGCAGCTTCTCGTTCTAATATTTTGGACCGGAGTTTAGTTAAATCTGGAGGTATGGCGCCCACACATTGAGCCGCCCACGGTGCTCGGTGAATTCCGTTAAGGATTGCCCTTCCTAAGCCAGCCGGCTCTGGGGAGTTTAAAGACAGACATCTGCCAGATATGGCAGTGCGCGCCTTTAAGCCTAGCACCAGGGAGACAGAGGCAAGTGGATCTCGGCCGGCTTGAGGCCAGCCTTTCCAAATAAGATAAAACAGAAAGCAGGCATTCGTCCCGGGGCCCATGGTCATACCGATGAACTCATGGAGGAACACCAGCGAGGCGATGTAGCAGGCCAGGCTGAGCAGCTCGGCCACCGTCATGAGCCAGTGCCACGTCTGGATGGTGAGCGCCACCATCAGCAGCTCGGTGAGGATGAGCGACGTGAAGGAGATGGCCACGATGTGCACAAACTCCGACTCGAACAGCAGCAGCGCTCCGTACATGATGGTGCTCCCTGTGGACACCAGAAACGGGACCCTGAGGCGCGCCTGCTTCCCCTTGCCACCCAGGGAGTGCCTGGCAGACGCCAAAGGCCTTGATCATCCTGGGCGACTGACCCAGACCTATGCTATGGCTTCTCTACTGCCCTTGCTGAGCTTTGACTGACTGACCGAGAACTGGTGTGTGTGGGGGGGGGGGGGGGGGGAGTGTCTAGGAACAGAACTGTGCCCTGTCACCCGGTCAAGGGACTCCATCAGAAGAAAGTACTGCCAGGGAAACTCAAACACCAAGCTTCTTAAAGTACTGCCTTTTATGTTCGAGATCTGTTTGTTTGCTTGCTTGCTTGTTTGTTTCTGAAATGAGGTTTCACGTAGTCGAGGCTGGCCTTGAACTTCTGACCCTTCAGCCTCCACCTCCCGGGTGCTGAGGCGTCAGGTGTGCACTACCACACCTGGCTTGCGTGGTGCTGGGGATCAAATCCAGGACTTCCTTCCTGCCACACAAGCACTCTACCAATGGAGCTCACCCCGGCCAGAGACCTTTGCAGACACGGTTAGGTTGGAGGACGGGGGAGGGAGGAGGGAGAAGGAAGGTGGGATGAGGGAGCCGGGAGGACTGAGGACACAGGAAGGAGGAGAGAGGTGGGAGGCGGGAGGAGGGAGGACGGAAGAGGGAGAACGAAGGACCACTTGTCATCACTGGACGGATGCAGGCCTTATACACGGCTTCAGGCAGCAGCAGAGCAATGTCTCACCGACAATTTCACCCTCTCCAAACTCCTGGGCTCTAAATGTTCTGACTATACCCCCATAGGGGTTAAAACACAAAGAACACAAGCCAGCATTCACGTTCGCTACTAAGTTACACGTGTGCCCGTGTAGACACAGAGATTGGTGCACGAATACACGACTGTGCTATAAAAGACACAAAAACAGAGTTGTGAGAGGGAGGAGGGAAAAAAATTGAACAACTGAACACAAATGGGGGGGCTTAGGTATTCTTATTAAAATATCACCTCAAGCAAGCAGTTTTTGGATTTTTGTGTGTTTCAATTTTGTATTAATTTAATGTGTGTGTGTGTGTGTGTGTGTGTGTGTGTGTGTGTGTGTGTGTGTGCGCGCGCGCGCGCACGTAAGGGTCAGAGGACAATGTGTGAAGTTTTAACTCTCAGCCATGTGGGTCCCAGGGACGGAACTCAGCCTTGGCAGCTCGGCAGCAAGCACCTGTTCCTGCTGAGCCGTCTCGCCAGCACACAGCAAGCCCTTCTTTAGCGGACCTGGGACATTCCTGGGATGTCTCAGTGTCACATATGTATATAAGGAATCTTGGGCCCCCAGTCTACAGAGCATGTCCATTTATCTCACACTCCGTGTGCTTAGCCCGAAGTCATTTACCCGGGGCCCTTAGTGTTCCTGTGCTCTGTCCCACAAGGTCAGGACTCACAACTTTTGGTAGTTTTGAACATTTCGGATTAGGGGCAGTGGACCTGAACTGTTAGGCTCTGCCCGGACTCTGCCAAACCAAGAAGCAACCAAGCTGCTCTGTAGAGCCCTGCGGTGCTGTGGTGCCCTGGGCCACCCGCCCATTCCCTGCACTGTCTTAGTCCCAGCTTCTCTCTGGATAACTTACAAACCCCCACCCCCTCCCACAACCCACTTCCCACAAAAGGCCAAGGTTCAAGCAAAGGAAAGGCAGGCATTTTTCTCTTACCTTGATAGATACTGATTAACACCCAAATTAAAAATGTCTTGTAGGATAGTGGCCGCCCCTGGATGAGAAACAGAAAGAAGAGTGGTTACTACAGAGGCCGGAGGCTCACTGCTATCTGCCTTGTTGGGACTCCTTCCACTGACCACAGCTTTTATCACAAACATCCACAAAGATGTTCGTGGTAAACCCCCATACATTGGTGTGGAATGAAATGCCATCTTTCAAAGAGAACACAGAGTCAGTAGATGTCCGTCTTCTCAGCTGTGCTAAGGGCACTAAGGCGGGCAGAAGGATGGTGGGTTCAAGGCTAAGCTGGGAAACTTAGTGAGACCACTAGAAAACAAAGCTGGCATGGTGCACGCCTTTAATCTTGGCACGCAGGACACAGAGGCAGGTGGCTCTCTGTGAGTTCCAGGCCTGCCTGGTCTACTCAGCCAGTTCCAGGTTAGCCAGGGATGTAGCTCAGTGGTAGAGTGTTTGCCTGGCAGGCACAAGGCCCTGGGCTCGTGTAGAACGAAACAAAACCGGCAAAAGGGAAATCCCATGAGTGCACACAGGAGGCCCCTGCCTCTCTGGTAGCGCAGTGTCAGGGAGATCACTCCAGGAGCACAGCAGGCAGCTGCAGAGCAGGCCTGGTGACTCTTCAGAAGCCACTGACTGCCGGCAGGCAGCATTGACCTATACCTATAACTAAATAACTCTGTATCTTCCACCCCAAAGGAAAGCATAAACCCCAAACACCTCCCAGCCCAAAGCAAAGCATAAATCCACACACCTCCCACCAGAGGAAAAAAGCCCCTATTCCTTGCCCCATCAGATAGGAGGAGCAAGTGTGAAGGAAATGGAAAAGGAAGGGGAAGGTGTTAGGAAGAGGTGGGGGGTGGAAGTTGGGGAGGGCTGGGAACCTTGAGGAGGTCCTTGTAGAGCTCAGGATACAGCATGGCGACTTCCGACTTCACGTCTTTGTCCAGGACCAGGGAAAACACGGGAAACATGGTATAGATGGTAGAATACCTGAGGGGAAAAGGCCATGGTCAGGGATGCCACAATCCCCGCCTCTGCGGCCCCACCTCCCTCCTGCCCATGTCCACTGTGAGCCCGTCATGCACCACGCCCGGCTCTTAGCACTGGAGAGTCAAGATATAAAACACAGTTGAGAACTGTCCTCAAGGGCTGCTGTTCTAGGCTCCACGACACTGAGCAAGTGAACTGTGGGTACTGTAAATGAACTCCCTCCAGTGCCGAGGAGGAGGCAGAATGGGAAAGAGGGAATAAGGGTGTGTGTGTGTGTGTGTAAGCGCATGGGATGGGACATTTCTGTAGACACTCAAAGAACAGCTGTGCCCAATCTGGAGGCCTACACCAGGTAAAATCACTGACTGTGAACAGGCCTTGAGGTGAGGGCTCAGCTGT